>NC_133024.1:19224848-19527878 GCF_048771995.1 Taeniopygia guttata | reverse complement strand
ACTGGAATTATGCATTCTGTTATTCAGGGATGTGGTTTTGCAAAAACATGTGGGTAACAAATAGTGTTCTTTTGTATTGCTGGCACATTTGGAAGAGTTTTTCTTCTGCCAAATCTTACTGAGCTGTGAAGTCTGAAGCATTAGCCAATGATTTGCAGATCCAATTATTTTACAGACCATCTAATGAACATGGGAAGAATTTGGCATATTCCAGAATGACAGTTTCCATTCATTCTCCTCACTAGAGGATGCCTGCTAATCTGATGCTTCCCAAAACAATGCAAATAGATCTCCCCCTGTAGTGACAGGAACTCAGCAGAGCAGAGCAGTTTTGTTCTCAGGGCTGTAACACACTGCAAAGTATCTCTGTCATGGTCAGGAGTGTGAAGATACCCCATACTCCCCACCCAGTGGTCAGCAGCTGTTTAAGGGTAGTGTGTCTGGCTGCATTCTTACACTTGCAGTTCATTCCTGACAGTAAAAACATGACAGGACCTGGGAGGTGCTGGTTTCTTGAAGTCTCAGTGCCCCCAGTGATCTGCTCAGCATCATCTCCTGTCTGCATGAGGTGGGACCTCCTGGCTCTTGCTGAGCCTGCACTTCAGAATCAGGGAATGCTCTCTCAGGAAACATGGCTCCTGCAGCCCCACAGTGTATTGCACTCCCTGAATGCCAGAGTCCCTTTGTGGGCTGCCCTTGGCAGCCTGCAGGAGGTGGCTGACTCCTACTTGCCAAAGTAATGCTGGCCAAAGTTATAATACAGATGTGATTATCTAAACAAAAATTCCTATCCTGGTACCAGCTGTTCTGTTCAGTGACCTGATACAGCCTATACCAGTCAAAGTCCTTGCATCTGAAAGGCACCATAATAAAAACAAGCAATGCAATCAGCCAGGGGCTCTTTCTGTCCATGCCATTTTGAAACAAACATTCCCCTGCAATAAATAATTGAATGGCATAAGGGAAAAGAGCAAGCAAAGCCCTGGGAAGATCCCCCTAGGAAGGGAGCCAGAGGAACATCAGCACAGGTGAAGGAGTCCCAGGCCATGCACTGGAGAAGGCATGTCCTCCCAGGATGTTGTTCACCACACAGGCATGTTGTTCAGAACAGCCAGGCCTGCAAACGCAGACCACAGGCTGGAAACAATCCTGCTCCCTGTCTGCCCCACACACCAAGGAAAGTATTCTGCCACTGGAAAACAGCTACAAACTACCACAAGGTTCAAGATAAAAGAGAAATTAGCTTATTTATCCCTGTATCTGTTGGCCTTCCACTGCAAACAGGAGTTAAGACTCCCAGAAGGATTCCTTCATCAGGAAAGGAAACAGCTCTGAATTTGAACCCACACAGAAAGGAAAGCTCTGCTCAGAAAGAAGTGCTAATTTAGTTGTTTTCCAAGTGAAATTTATGCTAAGCTACAAACCTGTGTCCTCTGTTCCATTTAACTCTCTCAACACTATTTCTTGGCAAATGTTTCTATGTTGGATAGAGGTGTCATACTTGAAATTTCTTCCTTTTTTATCCCCCATCAGTCTGAAAATCAATCTGCCTTCATGTAGTACACAAACAGGTGCCAAGATCTGGGTGGCTGAAGGGCCCAATATGAGAACTCTCCATGCCCGTACAATGCACCTGTTTGTAGTTTGTTGCCGTGCGAGACCAGCTCCAGGCAGGCGCCTGCGGGCACAGCGAGGAGGGGAGAGGCGGTGGCCACTTTCCCCTCGGCTCTGCGAGGCTCAGTTTTAGCGCGGGAACAGACGAAATAGCGACACAGGGCTTGGGTGCAAACACGTGTTTATTGTGGAAGCGTGTTCTCCGAGACCCTGGGGGACCAAGCGGGGCTCCATTATACCCCGTGCCGGGGGCGGGGGGGAACCTGAGTCGCGGCCAATGGGACAGGAGGCAGGGGACAGGGGTAGGGAAACCCCGGGGACCGCGATGGGAAAGGCGGGGGCGGAGGGGGGGGGAGTGGGGCAGGGACGGACTGCTGTGGTGAGGGGGAGTGATAAGGGAACAAAAGGTCGGGACAAGGGACCGCGGGGGGAGGGGGAGTGAGAAGGGGATGCAGTACAAAGGGGGGACGCGCGGGAAGGGGAGAGGGGGGTGGGGGGGAAGAAGAGAAAATTACAAATCCTACAGTAGTTCTTTTAATTATTTGAAGAAGACTGTGAACACTTATCAAGGGAATAAAATAAAGAAATGAGAAAGATGCAGCTCTTTTATTCCCATCCTCCCCACCTTCCTCAGCAACTGTCCATCTCAGAAGCTTCACAAATGACATCACACAAAACTTCAACATTTATTTTAGAATGAAAGTAAATTATCCTCATCCAAACCCAGTATCTAGATGCAACTTATCATCTGTCTGTAGCCCAGTTTATGCCAAATTTGGAGGCCAATTTTGTCTCTCTCAAGGCACACCCTTGAGAGGTTGAGAACAAGGGGCAGGTTGCCAGGCTGCATGGAGATGCACTGATGTCCCTGGAGCAGGCTGGTGTGTGAATCCAGTCACAGGCCCAGAGCTGCCCTGACTTCACATGAACCACACAATCATTATCATTGGAAAAGTACTCCAAAATCGAGTGCAACCTTCAATATCACTGTCAGAAATCCAGGGTTAGCAGTGGGATTCGTAATTAACTGAGGAGAGGGTTCTTAAGACTAACAGAACATGATTTATCTTTTGTCTTTGCAGTTCCTAAATTTATCCTCACTGCAGTCAACCCCCTGGTCCCTGATAACAAGTCTTCTGTCAAACAGAATGATGGTATGTACCACCACAGACACAGGGTTTGGGATGAAGTAGCGGAAACCCTGCTGAAAGAGCTGCTCTTCATGTTGGAGAGCAGAGGACAGGCTGGGAGTGGGATGTGAACACAGTCCTGCAGTCAGGGCAAAGCTGCTGGAAGAGTGCCCAGCCTGCCTAGAGCCAGCATGCTGGGAAGAGTAAAAGTGAAATTGTAGTTGTTTCAGGGTGAAGAATCCTGAAGTTATGCCAACATCAGCTCTTCTTGGAGGCCACAAAGTAAAGGACAAGGCTGATGCATGTCCCCAGTAACAGGAGCACATGGTGTGGTTGGGCTGGGAAGGCCATTGGAAAACTGTGAAGCTTCAGGAAGTAAAATTATTTCAGAAACCCCAATGGGAATAAGCATAAGGGGTTTCACTTGGCAATAGACTCTGTTAAATGAATTTGCTATTTTCTAGATGTTTGATATTTTCCATAATTTGTTAATTGTACTTTATTTAACTTAACTATTGTTTGGTCTAGTGTTCTACAGTTCCTTTCGCACAGCACTGGCCTGCCTGTGCTATGGGTGGACTTGTTAGCTGGAAAGTTACTGGGTAAATATCAATTTAGTAGCTTCATTGAATTTGCTTTACCTCCTCCTGTCACACAGGTGTTGACCTTGATCCAAGGGAATCAAGACTTCCAAAGGAAGATGGAACTATTGTTAGCTCTAACTATTTGGCTACATTCGCATACATTAGAGGTAGGAAAATGAGGCTGAGATTGTTTGGCTCACTAGATCATGGCATTGTGGGAAAAGGAGATATCAACTCCAAAAGTTACAAGAAGTAACTCCATGTTTATGGTAATGATATTATTACAATATAATCACAATCTTGTGGATGAGACAGTCCCAGCATAATTGATATTTAGGGAATATCCCTTGCCTTGAAGGATTCAAACTCTCTTTTTCAATGGGGACTGTTGGTTATTCCATAGTTTTGAAAACCTGGCCCTGACCTGTGAGAGCACTGGAGACATCATCTTTGGCAATGTTGGGTTGCATACATACATGGATCATCAAGGAGTAACAAAACAAAGCAAAAAACCATCCCAAACCCAGCTGTCTCTGCTGAGAGATGAAGCAGGTTGTGTGATTTAGCAACACTAAGTGCTCCCTACTCAGCCTGGTCTGGAGATGCTGCAGAGCCCAGAGTCACTTTTCTCATGTCCCCTGCTTGTGAGGGCAAGGCCCGTTTTGGCAGGATGGCTGGAAAGACCAAACAAGGTGTGCAGAGCTCTGGTAGCTGGTTGACAACAGCACTGAACTGCTCATAAAGGGTCAGGGTCATGTTGTTACTTTACAGTGTCATAACCAGAATAGACTTTTGCCCAGCAGTTTGGAGAGGCAGAGCTGTCAGGATTGGGCTGTGAGTGTCAGGAGGTTTGGGTGCCTATGGCTGCGGAACACTGTGGGAATGGCTGCTGAGGGTTTGTAACCAGCCTTGGCAGTTTGTGCAGTGATTAAGCCCTGGCTTTCTTGCCTGCAGATCACCTTGAAAGAGTCGCTCTCCTGTTTGTGTCCAGCGTTTGTGTGGGATTAATCGTCACACTGTGTGCCTTTGTGATCTGCAAGTTGTGTCCTAGTGACATCCAGAAACTGCACAGAAAGAGGGATCAGCTGGTGCCAGAGAGCACCAGAGCCTACAGGAGCAGTGAACATGAGGAGGAGGAGGAAGAGGAGGGGGAGGATTCCTCCCTTTCAAACACCCAGGATGAGACAGACAGACTTTACAGACCTTCTTACTCAGGTTATAACTCAGCAGAGGCAGCGGAACTGGCTGAAAGGATTGAGCGCAGGGAGCAGATCATACAGGAAATTTGGATGAACAGTGGTTTAGATATGACATCCCCTAGAAATATGAATACATTTTATATTAATGAACAATAAATGGCTTATTTTGGATGACACTCTACCCCTTTTTTTAAAAAAAAATGTACCTTCTGTGAAGGAACATTTGTATCAGTGAATATAATTATTTGTAAAATAAAAAGAAATATATACAATAAAAAGAGGGCTTCACATCCTTGACTGACTGTAAGTCCTTCTGTGAAAAACACTCTACAGTTTTAACTCATGGTACAGATTACTTTTCGCTGTAATTTACAGTTTCACTGTGACTGCCAAATGTATGTTTAGGAATATTTTAAAAGGTGGAAAATATTTAATCAGGCGTATTCAACCATCAGAACAGACCTGCCCAAGATTGCACTCCTACTGCTACCTGTGCTGGCAAATCTGCGAAGAACATGCTTCAAAATGGCTACTGCTTTCATAAAAGACTCTTCAAGTTGCCACATACTAAGAATACTTTACTTAAAGGAAACACTGGGTTCATTTTTCTTATCCTAAAGCAGGGTTCGAGCCAGCACTACAATGCAGGTCATATTCTCAGGTTTTTTTATCAATTCGCAATCTTCACTTGAAAATTGTTGAACTAGTCAGATTTGGTTTCAGTTGGAGAGAAAATTAAATCAGTAATGTATCTAAGCTGAAACCAGAACTACCTTCCTGTCTTAAAAATGTCTCCAATATTTTTGCTGCAGCCCACAGGGAATTTACTGAACAAAAGGAGGAAAAATGTCACTTCCTACTGGTAATACTTCATGGGTTCACTGTGCTTCCCCACTTAGATGCCATGTGCCCAGTTAGAGCGTAGTATGAAACACTTGGAAAGAAAACAGTGTCATGACTTGTCATTTCCTGCTGATACAAAGTCAAATTAAGCCTGGAAAAACTTTAAAGGGAGGAAGGGAGCTTGCTCAGATGACTAAGGCACAATCCTGTGCTCAACTGGAAAAATCTCACCAGCAGCTAGCATCCTATCAGAGGACGGAAGAGAGGCTAAGGAGATGGTTGAGGTCATCCAGACGGTTGAGGTCATCCAGAGCACTGGAAAACTGCAGGAGAGGCTGGGCACAGCCCAAGAGCCTGGCTGCAATCCTGCTGGTCTACTGCTCTCCTCTTTTCAGTAGGAAGTCGTCATAGCCTGTGCTGTGCACAATATTGATTAATAGGTTTAGGTCTGGAGACGTTCATGCCTTGGTCCTGAGGGTGGAAGAAGGCAAGTTTGCCTTTGGGGAGGCTCTGGGCCATATCTAGCTCCTTCCTCCTGACTCATGGGGCAGGTGCCACCCATTTTCCAGTCAGATACAAAGGGACTGATCTACATCCCAACAATTCCTCCTGCTGACAAACCATACTAGTGAAAAAAAACTAACCCACTTCTTTTTACTGGAGCAGGCTGGGCTCTGGCCTGCAGTGCTGAGGGCAGGGGCTCCAGGGGCCCCTGCTCTCATGGGCTCCCCAAAACTCTGAGTCCTGGTGAAACCCCCTTCTGGAGAGCCTGGGACCCACAAGACAGCTGATCTTTTCTGGATGTTATCTGACCGGCAGTTAATGTTTATAGTCACTAAAATTTGTGCATTTTCTTCCCTCATTTTTTATTGGGAAGCTTCAGCGGGGTTTCAGCCCATAAGCACACATCCTAACAAAAGCTGGGAGTCACCTTTCCTTCTCACTTCACTTTACTCAAGACAAGGTAAAGTTAGCATGCCCTAGGGGCGGCCACCTGGAGAACACCTGGTCCAGCCAAAGATGGGACTCCACAACCTTTCTGGGCAACCTGTGCCAGAGCTTGGCCACCCCCACAGAGCCAAAGTTTTCCATGATGTTCAGAGGGACCCTCTTGCGTTTCACTTTGTGTCCAATGCCTTTGCTCCTGCCACTGGGCACACAGGTTCTTCCCCCACTTCGTTCACTTCATCCACACATCCATCTGATACCCCTCATTGGGATTCCCAGCTGAAACCAGGGTCTTCACTCCTGGTAAGAAAACTGCAGTGGCAGAAGATAGCAGAAACCAGTCTGCAGCTTAGAAGTTAGTCCTTTCCTTGGGGCAAAATGTTTCGCTTTTCCCAACTCCCAATCCCCTCCTTGCTTTTACAACCTTGGAGGAAAAAGACATTTTACATTGAAATAATTATTTAACTGATGACCTGATCCCCTCCTGACTTTCCTCCCTGCCTGCCACCACTCACCAGCAGGCAGTAGAAAATTCCTGCAGGTGCCAGAAAAGCGGCTGCTTCCCAAGATGGAGCATTTCACAGACACTGGGAATGTGTTTTGAGGGGGAAAAAAAAGTGCAGTGCTAATGCATACCTGTTTAAATGGATCCTCAAACATAGTGATAGACCCTGTTCAAACCCCAGCACCAGGAGCTACTCAGCAGGGCAGGGGAAGCAGCTTTTGCTACAGGCTGGGAGGTCAAGTTTCACTCAGGATCTTTCCCTTTGACTGAACTATTTATAGTTCTGCATTTGAGTTGCTATTTTATTCTTCTTGCATAAACTTTCCAAGGGAGGAAGGAGCTTGGGGAAATTGGGGAAACTGGGGAAAGGTGTCAATTAGTGGTTCACCTCACTTCCAAATATTCATTGTTCACAGCAGTCTGAGAGTCAGAATGAAGATAAACATATAAAAACCTGATAAACAGACATTGAATTATTTAGATCTTTCTTAAACAACACTCAAAGTATCCAGTAGAGAAAACAGAAAATTAATGAGGTATGCACTTCTCTGTCCCCAGCCCTACAAAACCAGCAGCTGAAGTGCCATAGCTGGAATCTCTCCAGGCTGAAGTATCCACAGGGAGGGTGCCATGAGGCAGCAGCAGCAATGCTATGAGAAGGACACTCAGGGCTGTCTGTGGGATGGAGTTTCAGCAGGAATATCCCTGCAATTTCTCAGAAGAGCAGCCTAAGGAGAAAGTACTGCAAAGGAGAGCTAGCAAGTTGTTCAGACTAGTTGCTTTGTGCCCCACACACAGCTGTGGGCATGACACACATCTGGAAATTATATGATCCAGCATCAAGATCTAAACTTGCTGGAAGGCAACATGCAGTGCTGGTGTGGCTGTTTGAACTTCCCACTCCTGCCTTGAAATTAGCCTCAAGTTTGTCACCAGGAACACTGGGTGAGGTTGCAGGAAGCAATAAATAAATCCTTCCAAATCCTGGGTGAGGCACAGAATGGAGTAATGTGGGAAAGCAAAACCATGAAAAGGAGAAAAGGAACGAGATCGGGTGTGGAAACCATTTCCATTCATCAGGATGGTGATATGGCCACAAAAATTTTAGTAATGTTCTACTGTCTCCTTTGAGAGAGAATGGATTTGCTCCTTGAAAAGCACGACTACTCTCAAACTTCCAAAAATAAGTGGTTTACAAGAAAGACAAAATGCTTTTGCAAAGTTGCAAACCTATGAGTGGTGTTTCTATCTCATTAATCTTCTTGGACAGTTAAATACCCATAGGCTTTCCTGGGTTCTGGTACTCTTTAATCATTTTCCAGTGAGTTCATTCCATTTCAGCCACAATAAATAAATCCAGCAGATCCACAAACACTGTTGTGAGAACTCCAAAAAGGATCAATGCTATGGAAAGTTTGCTCAGCTAAAGAGAAAACCAGCCCTAATTACAGCAGAGAACAGGAGTCAAAGGGGCGCAGAATCTCTGTTAAATATTTCCTATGCCTGCTTTTCCCTGGCTTTCAGAGATGAAATGAGAATATTATATGCTCCAGGACACTGATTTTCCTCTTAGGGAGTGGAAGAACAAAGTGTTTTTTCAAAAAGCTTTTTTGCCATGTGAAATAATTCTAAATAATTTAAATTTAAAATATCTGAAGTTTTTCAACTCAGAAATGCTGATTTTTCTTTCTGCAAAAAGTCATGTTACTGTAAAGTTGAGATTCAAGAAAAACTACCAGACACTAAACTTCTCTGAAAGTAAAAAAAAAATCAGTGATTGAAGTAAAACCACCATTAACAGTTCATGAATGGCATTCATTATCCTTTCCACATCCAATCTTCAAGCTGTGAGTTCAGCAAACATTTGACTTTTAACTTGATCGGTGTCTCTTCAACCATGCATACTAAAGTAAATTATGATTTTTTTACTTCCCTCCTAAAATATCTGGTCCTATTAAACTTGGGTTTACCCAGTCTATCTGCAAATTATACTTATTTTTATACACAAATTACTGTCAACCTCTATATATCAGCATGGAAAACTAAAACCAAAGAACAAAAATGAAGCATTCCACAAAGATGTTACTAATGTTTATATAAAAACACTTCCTTTAAATAATTATTAAGAGGTTAACTCATTTCAAAATGTTTGGAAATAGCAATGTTGAAATGTGAACAAGCGCATAAAAAAACTTAATTCTCCCTGGACTAGTCAGGGGAAACTGATTTCCTATAAAATAAATTACCTTCTCCAGATCACACCATCTAATAGTAATGCAAGATTGAGAAGAGAGTACAAAGACCACTCTGAACAACACCAAACATTCCAGTGCATATTTACTACATCTCCTATCTATGAAACAGATTGACATTTCCATATCCAAATTACAAGTTTCTAATAAAATACCAAATGTCAAGAGAATTTGTTCATTTCTTTGCAGAGGAAAGTGCTGCTGCAGTCACAGAGAAATATGAACATTTATTGAACACCTAAGGTCACAGAAGTGACAATTTCAGCTGCTGTCAGAAGAATCTATCACACACAACACAACTCCTTGCTTCAAACAAGAGCATCAACTGAGCAGCTTAAGAAGGGGTTTGCAGAGCTTCACCTTGGACCCCATTTGATGTCTTTTACACCGTGAAATTGCCTTTTCAGAGCATGGTTGTCTGCCCACTCAGCATTTAGAAACGAGTCGTCGTCTTCTTCCTCCAGTTTCTGTGGCAGAGATGGGGGGAGGCAGTGAGGAACTCAGCCTGAGCTCTGTCAGAGCAGCCCAGCTCTCGGGCACCAAAGGAACACTTACCTTCAGCTCCTCCTGCTTCCTGTAGTAGTACAGCATCATCTCTTTTTGCTCTTCATGGCTGACCACAGGCTCCCGACCTGGAGCTCCTTGTCCTTTCTGGAAGGGAAATTGTAAATGTTGCTGATGGCATTTGTGATACAAAGGAGAAGCTGCTTACATAAAGACATCCAAAACCCTTCTTCAGACAACTGGATTGCTCAGATTTAACAAGGTCCCTCTGGACAGGAAACTAAATGCTGAGAAACTGTGGCTGCATTCATAAAATCACAGAATGTTTAAGTTGGAAGGGACCTTGAAGATCATTTAATTCCCATCCCCTGCCATCGGTAGGGACACTTTCCACTAGACCAGGCTGCTCCAAGCCCCATCCAAGCTGGCCTTGGACACTTCCAGGGACGGGGCAGCCACAGCTTCTCTGGGCAACCTGTGCCAGGGGCTCAGCACCCTCACAGGGAAGTGAGGGTTATTTTTCAAGTAAGCTTTTTTTTTCATCTCTGTATCTGAATCATGCTGTCAATTCTGTGGACATCAATGGAAGATGCAAACAGGATTAAGTCTATTTCACATAAATTTCTACTTTAAAATATATAATAAATCTGTTTTAAGGTCACTCTAGATATCTCAGGATGGGCCCATATCTTTAGCTCCCCTACTAATACAGACACAAGATGGCATAGGAGTCAGTAAAGCAGAGAAGTAAGGGAGTTACAAACCAATACAAATAAAAGGAAATTTCTTATCCAGGCAACTGTGCCCCTGGAAGAAATGATGGGAAAAGCAGAAAACACGTGCTGTCAGCAACTGCAAACACAGCATCTTGCATGGAGATGGTGGATGCTCTCGAGAACAAACAGAGCCTGAGTCAGTTTAGACAGAGAGGAACCCCTGTACTGCTCTTGCTCTTTGAGTAAGTCCTTCAACTAATTAAACAGACAGCATTCCTGGGAGCCTACACTTCAGTGGCTATTGAGATGCTACACCACTTCCCAGTGACCCTGAGAGGAAAGAGAAAGCAAATTTGATCTTCTAAGTGACAAACACATAAATCACCTGACTTATCTCTCTCAGGGATGCACCACAGAACCCACTGCAGGTGACAAGATTTGCCATAAAACTTCACAGTTTGTGTTTCCTCTATTCTTTAAATACCTTTGCTGTACTTCACAAAAATAGTATGGAGCAAGAAACAGCAACTACAGTATGTAACTGATAGGCTAAGGAATTACTGAAGAAAAACTCAGAGTACAATCCACTCAAACCTTAAAATAGATACACAGTTTTAAGATGCTCAAGCTGGAACTAATCTAATCCATTTTATACTCCTATGGATAGTTCTCTTCCACAGAGAACAGACAACCAAGGGCATGGAACTTGTAGAGAAATCTCCTAGCAATACTCACTTTCTGGATCTTGACAATGATGGTTGTTTTCTCATTTTTGCCTACATAGTCAGAGAGCAACTTTGTTTCTTCTAACTGCTTTCCTGCCCACCACAACTGTGCTTCTGATTCTTTTATAACTTCAGTTCCAGCCTGTGACAAAATAAACAAGGTGAAGAGTTGGAGGGTGTTGTTTCTTGCTTTTTTTTTTCAAAACTAGTTTTTTTTTCAGGGAAAAAAAATCTTTCTGGAATTCCTAAATGAAGTGTAATTTTACACTCTACTTCTATGTCTTTCTCCTCATACTCATCTACGCTGTTTTTATTTATATTGCATTCAAACTTGATCTAATATAAACACCTTGGGAAACAAATTCTCCCTCTGGGAGGTGAAAACAACTTTCACTGATAAGACAAAGAACAGCATATCCCATGTTTAACCCAGGACTACATATAACGGGAATACATTACTGCATACATGAGTTCCCGACAAGTCTTCTTTATCTTCGAACTCCATCCTAATTGGATCATGTGGAGGCAATCCCATTGGATACACAATCATGACAGCCCCTCGGAGCTGCTCCAAGGCATCTTTCACCGTCTCCATATTAACGTACGTATTGGCCTGAACCTGTTTCTGAAATACAGACAGGGATTGTTGACAATACAAACTTGCAGAAAGGCAGCTTTGCGGCCAATTCAAAGGTTAAGTGATGGGATAGCTGAGCAGAGCTAACGGGCTGCACAAAGATATTAGGAGTGCAAATTTTCTTACTGGAATACTGACTTGGGAGTACATCTCTCACCTTCGGGCCCTCTGTTTAGCCTGCTTACAAGGGGTGGGGGAGAGAACAAAAAAGGGAGATCTTCACTAAACTGTGCAGGAGACAGCTGCCTGTGGAACACAGGTCTCAAAACAGGACACATACGGCCACAAATACCAGACAGGAGTGCTTTGGCTGCAAGCACATGTGATTCATGAACATGATTCAAGCCAGCAAAATTCAACTGAAGGATGGAGAAGGGGCTTAAAACTTGAGAAAAAAATTGAGCACATGCGAGCAGAAGTGTAAAGCTTGGCAAACTGAACAGCTCATGCAGAGAACTGTAAGACCAAGTACTTGAGATCATTCCAAACGCTACTGTAAGGATAAAGGAGAAACATGACACATCTGGAAGAAAAGAAATAAAGGTCTTCCCTGCAGATTTAACAGTTTCTTAAATACTAAGGTAAGGGAATGTTGCCTCCTTGTGGACGTTCTTGATCTGGTTAACTGGCCAGTACAACCTCGAATACAAGGGCATTTTTCTTCTTTTTTTTTGTCATTATAAAGTGGCAAACCAAACAAACCACTTTCCAAACCATCCTTAACTCCATTCATAAATATTACTAAATTTGTGTTTCAAAGTCACACAAAAGCTGAAACACAACACAGAGCACCTACATATTTGACAATGTGAATCTGAATGCCTGAGAGCACCGTTCCATCAGGGCAAACCTTGTGCTTGTCTTTGAACACACACATCAGCAGGCCTGAGCATGAGTGCAAGTGCTTGTCAAACCAAGGCCTAACCCCTGCCTCATCCCTGGAAGTGTTCAAGACCAGGCTGGGTCTAGTGGAAGGTATCCCTGCCCATAGCAGTGGGGTGGGACTGGATGAACTTTAAGGTCCCTTCCAAACAAAACCATCTGTGATTCTGTGATAATCTAAGAGATTAGAACACATTTTTCAATCAATTACACATAAAATACAAATTACTTAATTAACTCCAAGAATAGCACAGAATGCAGTTAATTTTTCACCAGAAAGCACGACAAGGATTCACCCAAAAACCACATCAATAGCAAACTGCAAGGATAAAACTAAATGTGATTTAATCATTCCACATTGCTCACTCGGCTGCCAGCATTCCCTTGGAGTTTAGTATCTGATTCCTTAACCTGTTGAACAACTTGCCAAAAACCTTAAAGAGAAACATTAACTAAAATGTCAGGTTTTATTGGACTATTCACATCACTTCATGGCATTTCCCAAGAACTCTCAGCCCTTAAACCAAAAAAAAGTCTGATTTTATTTAAGAAGTCCAACTCCACAGCACTTATTAGGAAAGCCCTCACACATTACTTGAGGAAACTTACTTTAGAGATTAATGCCTTGGCTTCTTCTATTGTCTTCTTTATAACTTGCTGCATTTTTTTATTTGGAGCTAAAAGTAAGAAACATATTTCTTAGTCTATGCTTACTGTAAAGAAACCAAGTACATATCCTGACCAGACTCCACTGTGAGCAATGAAACAGTATTATATCTTAAAGCAGGAGTTATATAATACATTCCTGTATTTCTTACTAACTTAAGAAATAAGCAGTATTTTTCATGGGACAAACTTACTTTTCCCATCTCAAATGTGACTGGTATTTGCCCCATCCCTGGAAGTGTTCCAGGCAAGGCTGGACGGGGCTTGGAGCAATGTGGTCCAGTGGAAGGTGTCCTTGCCCATGGCAGGGGAGTGGAAGTGCATGAGCTTTAACATCCTTTCCAACCCAAACTATTCTGTGATTCCATGATTCTATGATCTGGAACTTCATTTGGGACAAAGGTCCTCAGCAGAAAGCAACAACCATAATCCCACACCCTCCACAACAAACCAAGTCTCCTTCCCTAATGGACTATTGTGGGATGTACTGGCAGACATACTTTAACTGGGCATAACAGCTTGCAGCTTTCTGACTTGTCTTTTCTAATTGAAATCTCAATCTAACAACAAAGACAGTTTGACAAATACACTGTACATTTCTTATCACAGTTATCTATTTCAGTTGATATAAAAAGCCTGTCCTCAAAAACAAAAATCCAGCTAAAGGACACTCATTCCCAGCTTATGTCCCACTTGGGTGCATCATTTGATGGCACTTGGTTTGGCTTACATATACACACTGTTCAATTTTCTAACTTTGTCAATATCAGAAGGCTGTCCTCCCACTTACAAAAACACGCTCTGTGAATCTGAATCTGAGTCAATGAGAAAAAACGAGAAATATTAGAAAAATAACCTGTTAATGTATCTTGGAGTCCCCAGGGAAACCCAGTTCTCAAGTGTACATTTACAAACAGGGTGAGTAAACTAAACTGGAACAGTCAAACTTGCTCCTGGTGATTGTTTGTGTGCTGAAGATAAATACTGCTCTTTAGGCTTGTTAATCATCATTACCCCAGATTCTAACCCAAGACAGAATTCCTGTGTGTGGAACTTATAGTTTGACTACCTCATTCCAGAACTAGGGATTTGTTGCTCCTTGGATTGGCTGTGTCTGAAGAGAAAGAAACAAGCATAGAACATAAGACTTACCAAATCCATTTCTTCGGCCCATTTCATCCTTCCTGAAGATGCTTCCACCACTTGGGACACACTTCTCTGCCCACTCATCCTTTAACTTCAGCTCTTCAATCTGCTCATCTGTCAGTCCTTGCATATTGTAAGGTAAGGAAATACCATGCTCTGCCAATTCCTCCATCTCTTCAGAGTGTTTAGAGAACAAGATTAAAAGTCTCTGTTACTATAGTCCATTTACAAAAGCTTTTCACATGACGTACATGCAGCCAAAAGTTGCCCCTAGCTTTTCGTTTATAAGCAGGTAAACATAGGGAATAAACAATAAGGGATATAAAAACACATATATAGATACGGATGGTGTAATTATGTTGAAATTTATACATCTTACATAGCCATAAAACAATGTAATAAATTACACGTGCAGGAATACAAACCGCATGGTACTTAGTGGCCATAAACCTTTTCCTTTTGGTATTTCCCTGGTCAGATTTTTTAAATTTCAGAGCAGTGTCAGTATGGCCTCAGTCACCCCACAAACACTGTGGCTGTTGCACAGCAGGTGTGGGTGGGCTGCACCCTCAGGTCAGGCTTACCTGACAGGAATCTCTGCTCTGACCGCCCCACGGTAGGACAGGACATATTTTTTAAAGCAGCCTCAGAAGTGAACTCGGCACTAATTCAGACATGTCACTGACGTCATTGCATGGCAGGAGATGCTGGTGGTGGCCAGTATAACCTCACACACACGTTGGGGCACTGCTGCTCCCGAGGGAGCACTTCACAGTGCCCTCCACAGAAGGAGGACTTTGGAAAGGGCCTAGAGTAACAGGACAAGGGAGAACGTCTTCCAACTGCCACAGGGCAGGGTTAGATGGGACACTGAGGGGAAATGCTTCCCTGTGAGGGTGCTGAGGCCCCTGGCACAGGTTGCCTAGAGATGCTGTGGCTGATCCTAGAACTCTGGAAGTGTCGAAGGACAGGTTGGACAGGGCTTGGAGCAACCTCGTCTAGCGGAAGGCGTCCCTGCCCACGGCAGGGGGTGGGACTTCGAAAGCAATGAGGTCCCTCCCAAACCAGACCATTCCGCGATTCCCTGATTTAAGCAGCCACCACCGGCACACGCAGCCGGAGAGTTTCCAGCGCTTTGCGGTGCCCTCACTAAACACCAAAGGCGGGAATTCGCACACGACCCCGTGAAGAGCGGAGGCGGCGCGTTCCCGCTGCCCGGGCGGTCGGCGGGAGCCGAGCGGTACCTGAGCACAGGCGCTGCACCTTCAGCCGCCCATTGTGGATGCGGGCGGCGAGCGCCGTCAGCTCGGCCAGGCGGGCGCTGCCCGGCGCCTCCAGCAGAAACTGGCTCTCACCGCCGCGTTTGACGTGCAGCCGCACCATGGCCGGGCCGGGGCGGCCCCTCAGCAACGGAGCCGAATCCCTGGATACCGACGGCAGGGAGGGAACGCGGGCACTGGCCGCGCCCGCCGCTTCGGGAGGCCCTGGGAGCGTGGGGTGGGGGGCTGCTGCCGCCCCCACCGGTAGCACCGGGATCCTTCGGGAGCCGGCCGGGACGCTCCGGTCCCGCTGCAACGGCGCCTCCGCCGGTGCCGCCACCGCTTCCACTTCCGGGCACCCGCGAAAGCACGGAGCCGCTTAAAGGGCCCGCGCGCCCTGCCCGGTGTCGGAAACCACAGAACGTCTTACTAATTGCAGGTAAGGAGTTTAATCACCTTTTAAATTGATTGTTCGAATTAATCATCGCCTATATGTCTATTAGTGATAAACAGTGGACTATTCTTAAATTATTCTCAGCCAGTATTTAGCAAAGTTGTTACAAGCTACTTCTGTGGGGATAGCTTGAGAAAAGTCCTGAAACATTCAGTTTTGATAAACTAACTCTGATATGTCCAATAAACAAAGCCCGGAAGAGAAAGAGGGACTGGGGTGGTTGGACATGTAGAATGGAAAATTTATGGATCAAAAAGACACTATGCAGAAAATACCAGATAAAAATTCAGTATATGCACTGGAAATTCCCTACTAAAGGGAAAGATTTAACAAGACTAGAAATATGGACTAATTAGCGTAAGAAGTGAGAAATCAATAACCAATAAATGTCAGTATACTAATAATTAAAGGTAATGATGTAATCTAGAACCGATGAATGTTAATGTCTTTGTTTCCTAAAAATGTATAAATAAGTGAAAAATTTGTGTATCGGTATCTGTGTGGAGGATGGAGTTTTGTCAGCCACACAGCCCCTAGCCAAGAATAAATGAATGCCTAACTGACACTAAAAAGATGGTTGTAGAGGGTTTTATTTATCCTGACGATTTAGGAGGATTGGTAACACGGGGGCACAGAGAGAGAATGACCATCCAGTGGGAATATTTCAGACATACCTGGATGTCCCGGGGAGATACAACCATGGGCAGGTGAGCGGGAGCACCGGGACAGGGAACATGGAGAGTCCAGGGACACGTGAGGAGTGGGTCTCGCCTGCATCCTCTGTGTTTTCAGAACCTCTGCTGTTGCTCATTGCTCCTGTCAACACATGGCAGGGCCTTACTACAGCTCACATATATACATATATATGGACCTTGAAATTTTGGAGCATTCCCTGTGGTCCCCACAGTCCTGTGAAGTGCAGAGGAGCCGCACACCAGGTACAGTTCAGACAGATAGTTTTTAATCACTGCAATTAAATATTCAACAACATACTTATCATGTGACTCCCACTAGCAAAAGTTACCCCCTGAATTTGGTTTGCTAATGTAAGAATATACCAAAACATCAACCACACAGATGTTTGCAGCAACAGCGTAAAAAGAGGTAACACACACTGAAGCACAAGTAGTACCACTGCTGTCCAAATGTACAACTTGAATGACTTGAACAGAAAAAAGCGCAATAGAAAACTCACTATCACTCCTCTAGGCGGCTGCAGCTCGTGGCTAACTAGGGGCTGTCCGAAGGAATAGTGGATTATTTCATGGAGCATGTTGTGAGAGCATCTGATGATTTAAAAAGCGTGCTGCCCTGGGATATTTCACTACTCTAAATATAATCCAACTGTGTTGTTTCACCCTCTGGCTGGCAGACTGCATGGTCTGAAACTGGTAAATACTGCTTTGTATCTCAAAAGCCAAGGGGACTTTTTTCCAGAGGTTGAGGAAAAGCCTGCTGTATCAACTATTTCCAATTTGTGGAAAAAAAAAGTAGTATAGTTAAAATAGTAATGAATAAATGGATGATATGGAACAATTATTCTGAATTAGTGCTAGTGAGTGTATGTCACAATAGGATTTAGTAACTGAAATATACTGACACAGGAGATTAATTGAATGTATTAATATGCAAAGTTTTGTTTCTATTTTGAAAGTAAACTATTTTTGTTGTGCCTTGAATTCAAATATAAGCCTTACAAATGCCCATAGCCTCTGTTATAAATTAAACAGCTTCTAAACAATACTTGTCAACATTCAAATCTCCATAAACTTTGGCAGCTCTTTGGTAAATACTTATAAATATCAACTAACAAAACAGTCAAAAGGGAGGGGGGAGGCTACCAGCAGGAAGCCTCTTCTTGTGAAATTCCACAAAGGAGAACAGAAATGAAAGAGCTCCCTAAGCAAAATCTGTGTCCAGGATTGATAGATTTTAGTGAGACAGTAGCTCACCCTTCTTCTCTTTTTGTCTATTCAAATACTATTACATCGAGATTTTAATAAATTTCAGACCATTTTTGTGCTCTACCATATATACACATTCAAAATTTCTACACAAGTTGAAGTGGCTGTTTATGAGCAGAGTTACGTTTCAGTGCATTTAACAATTATTGCATACAGAATAATCTCAAATGCCTAATTATTCTACTGGATAAATGTAGCAACAAATATAACCTTCTGTATCTCTGACCATCTATCTTTCTGTAAAATCATGAGTTGGTGACACCTTGGGCGCTGGGCAGGGAAAGGGATCTGCAGGGGACCTGTTGCTGGTTGCTCTGGATGGCACAGGGGGTGCAGGTGGCTTTCTTGCTGGCATTGTACAGAAGCAATCAGTAGAACTTTTATTCCAGTCACTGTCAAAGTGAAAGTCTAAACAAAGGAAAGTCTTTTGTTCAGCTCCCAGCAAACCTGGGCATCTAGCTGATTTGGATTTTAACCAGCTCGGCTCCGGGAAAACACTGGCAGATGGCTTTAGCTTCGTGTTAAAGTTCTCATCCGTATCAAACGTCACCCACCCTTTGAGCTGTACGTTTTCTTCCTTGAGAGATCTACTTCGCGAGCAAAATGTATTTTCAGCTGCATCCACAGGAAATAGAGGCTTGCTTGTTTTACAGCTGGGTGGGGGCAGAGGAGGGAATGGCTGGGAAGCAGCAGGTCCTACCAGTACTTGTGAGGTTATCCTGGACCCCCGTGTTTCTGTCCTAAATGGGTTCCCAGCATTAGGAGTTCTTTCAGTGAATGGATTTGAGCAATTCAGCCCAGTAATAAATGGATTTGGAGAGCTGTGCTGATGTTCCTGGGATGAGTGATAGGTTGGAACAGGAGGCATTGCTGGCATGCAATTGACAGTATTCGAATTATCCGCATTTCTTTGCCTTGCTGAAGGCAACTGTATCAACTCCTTTTGGTTTAAGGTTGGAGCGGGTGATGTTCGGACAGATGTCTGCAACTTGGACACGAGCAGCTGAAATGACAGGTCTTCAAAAGGGTCACTGCTGAGCTGGGGTTCAGGGTTAGTGCCGTATGTCCCGTTGGGATTCAGCTGCAAAGAGAACAACATGCTCAGGAATCATGCAGCTGGTCCCAAGTTTTTCCCACTGCTCTCCTTCTCACTTCTCAGCTGAAACTTCAACCCAGTTTTGTTTCAACTAGAATGGAAACAACAGCCTGAACCCCCTGTCTAAAGAAAAGCCTGTAAGTTGTTAAACACCACTCCCCCCTTCTTGGTGGTTAATGCTGCTGGAACCTACTTCCTGCAGATCCCAGTCCCAGCAAAAAACACTAAATGAACTTTGGATAAGAAAATGTTTGGGAAATACGACTGTATTCTAAGCAAGGGATAGCCCCGCACAACTGTGAAATGAAAAGCTCCAGGTTACACTGTTTGGGAGTTTGTGGTACTGATGTTACAAGCAGCATTAAAGCACCACAATGAAAGAAAACATTAGTGTTATTAGTATATGCAGTCAGACATTTCTATGCAGACAAGCATCTGTAAGCATCTCCAGTACTTCCTGTCATGAAAAGGGACAATCACCATTTCATAATTAAAATAACAAGTTATCTTTGGAGAAGACTGTTTCTGGTTTTATACACTGCTTCAAATAACAGTGCAAGGTATTTTTTACCTTGTACAAGCTGTGCAGAAAGGTGGAATATCTACTTTGTTCAGTATGCACACAGACAGAACAGAGTTTGGAGCTTCCCCTTGTCAAATGAGTTAAGCTTAAGTTAAAACCGCTTCTAAGAGTTCAAATGTCACAAAAATATTTTATGATTTTAACAGATAAATTTAATATACCAATTGAATTGACTGTCTATAGTTGAAGTTTCTTGCAGAATAATATTAAAACAAAGGCATTCAGTAACTTAGGAAAAAATGTGAAAAATTGAACTGTAGAAGGAATAGAAATTAAATGCAGCCTGGCAACAGCTGGTTAAATCCTGTGGTCATTTGAAAGTACAAGATCCCAAAGAAACTATGAATCCAAATTGCTCCTTATTCTAAGTAAAAACTTGCTTAGAGTAATTCTGGAACCAAATGTTTTTAAAATTGTAACGGTTTGTTTTACTTTGGGTCACAGTAAGTTCTCTATTCCTTGAGAAATGTGGTATGTGGTGTTTATTTTGAAAAATAATTTGTCAGTGCAATAGCATCAGGATTTATTTGCATCAAAGAGAACATTTACTGGCAACACTGATCTTTTTTTCCCCAAACAGACTGAGAGCAGGTGGCACACCAGTGACTAAGCAATATAGATGAGGGCCCAATTGTTTCATAAAAAGATGATGCTGCAAAATAGTTGCTCTGGGCCTAATAAAATCAGTCTAATTTTAAAATGCACTATGAAAGGAAAAAGCAAATTATGATATGACAGTCAATCCATGAATGCAGACAGGTGGTTTTTAACAGGAATGGAACTGCAGATGTATGAAAACAACATTCATACATCTCTTCTGCTCAAAAATATGGAGACCACATACAAGATTGGTAAATAGTTAGATACCTGTTACCCTGATGGTTGCTCCTGCTTGTGAAAGAGAAACAGATATCAGAGGAAAGACAATTAGGAAGAAAATCCAAGTAACAAAGCAACCTCCTGTTAAAAATATTTTTCAGAAGTTTTCACAAAGTTGTTTTTTTTGAGCTGTGAATACAAACCACAAGTATTTACTACACACTACACTAAATTTTCAATTTCTGTTGTCTTCTACTGTAAGCGCGACCATTAAGAGTCATAAAAAAGACAACTCAAGTCCATTCTAATGATATTTCCATACAGATACTCATTGTGCAGCTGATTGTGCTACTTTTTGGAGACAAATTATAAGAATCTGAGCATGGATGGTCTAATTCTAGTCATCTATTAACATGAAAAGCCCCATAAGCTCTCATTCTGGGAACTATGTCGGTATTCCCTCATCTACAGTAATAGTTTTGCAAGCTGAAAAAAACCATAACACCTCTCATTCTGTGGAACTCTAGGAATCTCCCTTCTTTACAATAAGGAAGATCTATTTACAATAACTAAGTCTCTTTTTCAATGTATGGATTGCATAGAGTCCTGAATATTCACACTGTACTGTGTGAACAATTATTTTTATAAGAACAAATTTAGTTTCTTCAATATCATAATCAAGATTTGCATAGAAGGATGGGCTTAGAATACACTACATCTCAAAAGACCTTGTACTTCTTTAAAGACCGTTCCTCAGAAAACTGTACTTTTTGGTCTAAGTTTCCAAAATGAAAGGCAGTTCACAGGCAAAGAAAGCCATTCAGGAGAAAGAAAGGAAAAGCATTTCAAGATTTTTTCAGTTTGAATTCAAAAATCAGCTCACTGAAGACTGAATTTGTCTGTTTCACTGTGGTACAAAATAGGTATTAACTATTGTAGCAAAAAAGGGCTTCAGATACAGGCATAAGAAAAAAAACTGAGCAGCACCGAAAACCTGCTTCTGCATTTTTAAACAGTAGTAAGGAACTGTGGCTTTTCCTAGAAATGGTTGGTATTTTTTTATCATAACAGTCTGAAAGATCCCAGAGAACAGAATGTTAATGTTACTGTATGAAAATTCCAAATTACGTGGATAGGTTTCTGTATTTTAACTGACACTGGGAAATGAGGAGAATTCTATTTCTCTTAAGTATTTATTAATATATTGATTTAACCTATTAACTTATTTACCAATATCATCTCCCTTCAATGAATGATCACCAACATAAAGCACCACATCATGCAATAACTATTTAAAACCTGTGCTAGCTACTTACTATACAGATTGTCATGCATGTATCATTATCAAATCTAATTTCTTACATTGAGTGGCTTTCCATACAAAGCTGCCAAATGGCAACAGATTTTAAGACTGAGCTGTCCATTAATTGTAAAGACATTATAAAAAATGCTAAATTCAATGTTTAGTATTTAAGATGTTAGTTATTCATGGACAATACAAAAGCAATTATTATTCCCCTAGAGCCCCGTGACCATTGAATCCAATCTTTGGACCCTTATTTTTGTTTCTGTGCTTGCTTTAAGGGTTCCTCAAAAGCCTGCATCATCCAGTACAAGCTGTGTTAATTTACATAGTGAAAGAAGGTACCTAGAGGGTTTTTTTACTTACTTGCTGCTGGGAGGGAGCAGGTTCAGAAGGCAAACTGTGAGATGAGCGGCTACGAGGTGGTGGCTGGGGGGGCTCCAGGCTTTCCGGGGCACTTGCCTGAGATGGATGAGATGCCACAGGGATCAGGGGCTCCTGCATCCTTAGCACAGGAGTGCTGGGCTGAGCAGGTCCAGCAGCCTGAGGCTTCAGTGGTTCAGGAAGCATTGGTGAGCCTGGAAGTACATTTGCCATGATTTTGATGGTAAAGAATTGTAACAAATCTTAGGGATGGCAGGATGGGGAAGCACCAGAGAGAACTACAGAGAAGGGGCTGTAAGAACAGCAGGTGTTCATGGCAATGGGATGGAAATCACCAAAACTCAGCAGATCTCCATTAAAAATTGTTACTTAAGTTTAAGCTGACAGAGGGCAGGGTTAGATGGGATATCAGGAATTCTTTCCTGTGAGGGTGGGAAGGCCCTGGCACAGGATTCCCAGAGAAGCTGTGCCTGCCTCTGAATCCCTGGAAGTGTCCAAGGCCAGGCTGGATGGGGCCTGGTGGAAGGTGGCCTTACCCATAGGCAGGGCTTGGAATGAAATGATCTCCAAGGTCCCTTCCAACACAAACCATACTATGATTTTACACAAAACACAAACCATGTCACTCCAAAATGTACTTCCGTTATATTGACAAGTATTTTGGAAGTCACTATTATAAAATGTATATTATACGTACAAAGATAAAGGGATTTTTTAAACGGTACATTTAGGAAGTTGCTTTGAGAGTCAGACATGAATGCTATTCCAAACCTCATGATTACAGAAGTACCAATGCATAGAGTTCTGGTGATCAATAGCCAGAATGGGACACACCAGCGTGCTCAGACCAAACACTGCAATCTTTGCACAGTTTATCTGATACCATTAAATCTATGGGTCAAGAGCTCATGTGATCTTGCGATTAGCACCTAAAAACGCAATACTTGTAGATGCTTAACACAAACTGCCAAATGAAATTAGATCCAAGAATCTTAATTCCTAGTGAAAAGTGGAGACATCTGTTGAAAAAAAAGCACTCATACCATGGTATGCTTGACTGAATAGTGACATTTATGTTTAACTTGTAAGGGAAACTTACCCCTTGGTGGCTCAGTTGGCTTGGTCTGAGTCTCAGGTGCTGGTCTTGCCCCCGAAGGACGGACATGGCTTTGTGGGGCACTGATAACTCCAGCTCGAGGAGGAATAGTCTGACAGGAAAGTTGGTAAAAAGGAAGTATTTTAGTTCAACTTTGGATCTGCAGTCATCTACTGCTAAATGATTCGGAATAACCAGGATTCTGTGAAAAATAAATTCTTTGGTAACAGCTGCTCAACTGATTTTTTATGCACATGCAAGAACAAAGAATATATTTTCAAAGCATGATGATGGTTCGATTCAAATCAAAGGGTTTTCACAATGCTTTTCAACTTCATCTAAATATTTACCTTGGCAACAATGCTATAAACAGTTATTGTTTTGCTAGTATTAATAAGATAATTTACCTAAGTCCACGAACTGTAAGCAACAAAACCAACAAGAGCAACTACTTTATTTGGAGGTCTCCTGTTTCTCAACAAATAATATTAATGAAACACACATTCTGTGCCATCTGAAGGCTGAAGTCTTCCTGAAGTTGATGGAACAGAAGTTAATATGCTGGGAATGCAAATTCAAAAGTCTACATCAGTATTTAAAGACACACAGGAAGCTATTCCAGATTACAGCTGAAGCAGAGTAAATTACAAACAACACAGTGAAAGCTGAATAAAAGGCCCTGGGATAAAAATTACAGATATCGGGGGAAAAGGACTCTGAGACAAGAAGGATTGTGAGACAAGTTTGTAAGATTTGTTTCCTGCAAAATGGTGTGTACCAGAGGACATTCTAGAAATGGTTTTCAGAGCAAACTCCATGGCACAACTGTACTCAAAAATTAATTAGAAACAAGCAAAGAAACCTCATCACTACAAAAAATAGTATAATTCTTGATCTTAGTTTTACTAGGTACGTCCCTGGCTTTGTATATCATGGGATTCCTTATGCTTGGCTGGGTCCATTTACCAATGTTCTGAACTCTTTCAGCCACCTGACCCCATAAATTCCTGTCTCAATTTCTGAATCCCCAATCGGATCTGAGATTGCCAAGATGCATTTTGTTATTTCTTTGAATATTCTGATAGTAGGCAGGAGGATGATTTGATTATACACCAAAATGTATTTTTAAAAAATATAAATATATCAAAAGGGAGTAGAAAAAAAAGAAAGTGTAAACCAGCTCTCAGGATCACTCAGTGGGAAGCAGCATGCACTGTAGCTATTGTCCCTGGTCCTGAAATACTTGAAATGAAATCAAAAAATCACCCAAGACAAAGGCAAGCACACAGTGAAAAATGAATACATTCTTTCCTATATATACCAGTTTTTCTTTACCCAAATTTTAGAAGAGGCCATTTTACATTTCCAGAAGATTTTTAAAAAAGAGCTAAGATCATTAATTGTTCACTGTGACAATCAGTCTCTTTGAGAAAAATGAATTGGTAAAATATATTTCAATGGAGACTTTCAACAGCAGTTTTCAGCAGTTCCAATAGCAGAATATGCTGCAAAGTCAAAGAATAATCAACAGACAATGCCATTACGCAGTAATTCTTTAAGACGACCTGTAGCTATTAAAACACTTTCCTCTTCCTTCACATAAGGCTCCTTTACTTGCTACTGTTAAGAAAAAACTAGGGGGATATAGTTCATCTCTTGATTTCCTGTGTGGAGTGAAGCATTTGAATGCCCATAAATCCTTCATTCAGTTC
Source organism: Taeniopygia guttata (assembly GCF_048771995.1). Lineage (NCBI taxonomy): Eukaryota > Metazoa > Chordata > Aves > Passeriformes > Estrildidae > Taeniopygia > Taeniopygia guttata. The sequence goes on along the minus strand of NC_133024.1, from coordinate 19,502,857 downwards.
AGTTCCACAAATAAAGGAATGAAACACAGTACTAATATTTGCTGAAAAGTTGAATGTTTCATTTTTACATGAAGACCCTTATGAAAATTAGTCTTTAAAAGGTACAAAACTCCATAACATATTAAGTAATCATAAGATGTCAATTGCATATGTAATCCATTAATGCTCGGTAAGCAATTAACTGCTTTAACTGCTGTCACAATTTATGTTCCAGTACAGAAGACAATGCATTTTATCACACCAGATAGGTAAGGACATATAATAAAAAGAGTAACTTTGCAGTTATTTGAAAGAAGATGTAAAATGTGTATTTGGGAGCAGAGTGCAAAACAATCAAGTCATATCCAATCTGAACATATATGGTGGTTTCCCCCACCCTCCATCCCCTAGTATTTTTAGTCAACAGACAAAAATTGTTGAGATAATTGACTCACAAAACTGTAAACTGGCCCGTCAACTATGTAGATTTCTTACATCTATTATGACTAACAGAAACCTTGATGTAATAAAGAGCAGACACTTAGCAGGAAAATTATCTTAAAACAATACCTACCGGTCTGGTTGTACCCGCTGAATGTGGAGGCTGGTTACGAACTGTAACAGATATTAGAGATTTCTGACTTAGCATTTATTTCAAAATCAACTTCTGTCTATATTATAATTAGTACAAAGCATGTATGTATTACCTATGTTATCTTTTCTTTGTGTTCCAGGGCTTTTTTGTACTTTGAAGCATGGAAAAGAAATAGATTATCTGTGTCAGATAAGCCACAAATGGGTAGTAGATGGCGATGTTACATTACTACTTCTGAGAATGGAAGCAAGGAGACCCCAGTGATTTTTTCAAAATTTATTACATATCCACCAGCTGTCACTAACACACTCCTATCCCACAGCACACATGAAGTAATTTGAACATTTTATTACAGATTATTTAAATCACATCCTATTTGTTGCAAGCTAAAGACACCCACTTGTACCTTGTTCTCAACAGTGTTGGAAGCTGTTTTGTTTTGTGCTATATTCTGTAGATGTTCTACCAGCAGTGGTTAAAACAAAGAGAGCTGATGTAAAAGTTCCTGACCCCACTCTCTGTGTTTATGGGATACATGTGTTAGAGCACCAGCTTCACCACGGCCATGCTGATGGCAACCTGTAGATGCAACATTCAAACTGGGTAGTGCAAGAGATGAAAAAAATACCTCTAGTTCAGACAAGTACACAATTTCTAACAGGCAGGGAGGTTTAGGATTCTGGCTTGAGTTTCTGCTGCTTATTTCCCAGGAAGGCGAAGTCACCATGTCAGTCACAATAAGTGGAGGGAACTCTGCGGTGCATCACACGGTTTATCAAATCACTTCCAGCTATCAGACTGCCCTGGAGCCAGTCAGAATGGGTTTCTGGGTATGCTCTCAGTGAAGCAGCTCCCACTCTGAGCAACCTGGTGCCAATTTACTCTCCTTGCAGCAGGAAGCTGGTGTGGATAACCACCAAAGGTGCCTCCTAAACTCAAATACTCTATGCATAGAGTGATTTTACCAATTTAGAAAAATGAATCAGCAATGCAGCCAAAATTAATAGTAGCATACAGGAGGAAACCCTGACAGTGACTCTGCTAGGACTTGTATTGCTATTTGCTGTGAAGGACACATTCCTGAGAGACAAGGAAGGGACCCAAGCCCATGACTTTGCTGGCATGACTAAAGCAGGACCCATCCAGCAGTAATCCCATGTACTCCAACCAGAATGGTGCAAGAAAAATGCTCCTCCTAACTGTGTGTTACACACAGCTGGCTATCAGAACCAAAATACCTACACTGTGTTCTTTAGAAAGAAGCAAAATATTAAATTATAGACCAAATTGTTTAAATGGAAGTTTCTCTCCCCAGAATATATGAACATACATAGTCCTTTATGAAAAGTCAGGCTCCCTAGATTCCCGATTTAGTTACAGGTATAATGGTCAGTCTGATGACCAGCCAGCTACAGCTTCCTCTGAGGGTCAGCCTTAAAAGCATTCTTGATTAGAGCTCTCTAAGTTTTCACTTAGCTTTTCATAAATGCCTTCTGTAACAATTCCCACCACCACTGAAAACCAGGAAGCAACCTGGCTGGGTGAAAGCTATGCTAAGTAAAAGAAGAAAGATCCTACATGATAAACATGTTAATGAAATCACCCTTAGTATCACAAGAGCAGTAATATTACTCAGATGTTAAATTAGAAATCCATTTCTAGAATACAAAAATTGTTATGTTACCTTCTACTTCTCTCCTAGCTACCCCAGGACTGGGAGGAGCTCCAAGACCTTTTCAGAGAAAGAAGAGAAGCTGTACATAGCATGAGAAAAGCAGCAGATTGAGAAAGAAAACCAGAAAGAACATTGGCCCAAGGCAGCTTTACACAATTCAACTCTGGTCTAGATAGATTACAGTCACCTGTAGGAAATAACTGTTTGTAGCAGCATGGAGAACCAGACTGGTGTGAATTACAAATCATCAAGTACATTCATGTTTAATATCATCTACTATTTTAATTTTACATTACAGTTGAAAGTGAATTTAATTCCTTCAAAATGTTCACTCTTCACAAACGTTTGGTTATCCAGTGTGATCTGACATGCTGTTCTTGAAACTCTCATGAGCAGAGCACAGACCTGTGCTCAAACACTGGGGAATAAATGAGCACAGCACTTACACCCTGCAACAATAAGCCTGATCCCTGTCATTCAGAACACTGAGTAGTCTGTTTCTGGTACATCTGAGTAAGAAATGTGATGAAAGCAATACTTCCCACTTCATATAATGTATTGTATCCTGAAGAACTGTATTACTAAGTTGCCTCTATACACCACTGTGCACTTGGGACAGCTGTACCAACTGGTTTAATAGTTCAGATTGAAAGAAAGAAGATTTTCAATCATGCATAACCATGCTGAATTACTTGATTTCTGCAATATCATCAAGCATGTACTGGGTTCCTAAAACTGCATGGCAAAAACACGACAGGACAGAGATGTGATGGAAATACTGAAGGCATCCCTTAGCTATGACACAGCCTCCTGTGCTTTCTCACCATGTGCCCACATGTGAGATCTGCCCAGGCGCTCTCTGTGGTCTGTGAGTTCTGTCACAGGGTCGGCAGAGTAAAGGCTGCACATGAGGCTGAAATGGGACTGTCTCCAGAGATGTTAGATCTCTGCTTTGGCTGAACATCTGTTCCAAAGATGCTAAACCCTAGCATGTAGTATCTGTTCTAGCTGAGACCCAGGCTCTGCCAATTTCCATCACAAGCTTCTGACTGAGAATGACTCTGTGAGAGGAGAAGCAGTGAAGCTGCACAGGAGTAGGGCACTGCCTGACAACATTCCATTGCTCTTGTTTTATGCAGGAGGAGGACTAAAGCCAGCTCCTTCCCGCAGAAGGGAGACACAGGCACACGTTCCTACGTCAGGGCACCAGACAGGGGGAGCAAGATCTTCAGGCATGAGGATTTGGAAAGTTAACAAACGTTCACTACAAGGGAGAGAAACACAGAGGGTAAATACCTGAGATTTCACTTACTCATAATACTCTTCAATAGTGAGAAAGCAAAATTATCCTGCTGTGATAATGCTATCTCAAAGGGCAGCATGGGAATATTTTCATCTTAGGGGCAATGAAAAACAGTTTAAACCAATGATAAAAGCCTTGGCTGCACCAATCAGGAAAACTCTGACTACTATTGTTAAAGGAAAAATCCCCACAAGTATTGTTTATTAACTTAAATTGACAATTAGAAGCATTTACAGTTTTTAATGTTCTCTGAAAATTTAATCTGTAATGTATTAAAAAATATTGGGTAAACAGAGTACAACATTTTAATTTTTAACTATAAACAACTGGGGCTTATAGAGTCCTCAGTGAAATTTTTTTTGTATTAGCATACAAAAGGTCTACACTTTGTAAAGACCTGCAATGAGTGCAGAGCCTTGTTCACCTGAATTCTGATATAAAATTTGACCAAACTAAAACACTTAGATGCCCAAATTCTTCTCTCATCTTCAAAGCATACTGAGCCATTAGAAAAAGTGCCATGGGATTGAAGGGACTGAAGCACTGGCGGGAAAAAAGGTCAAAATGTGTGAGGAAAAAAGTAACATTTAAAAGGCACAACATTTTAAAGACATGATTAATGTCCCTTTGTATGTACTATGGAAGTCTAAACCCAAAGTTTGATCCACTTACACACTATACAGGGATATTTCCACAGAGCTTTAAGAGCCTTCCTCCTAGGGAAGAGAAACAAGTGCCCTTTCCCCACAAAACTAACCCATAAGTACATTTATTTTGGTTCCAACCCTGTGCTAACTTGCTTGGAGCTGAGCTCAGATGCTCCTGAAAAGCAGTCTTTATGCTTACACATGTACACCATGAGTAGAAAATGGAGAGCAGAAAAAAGTGAAGATCTTTTGGTTGGAATAATACATGAAAAAATATACTACAGGCTCAAATGTTTGCATAAAAAGCAAGTTTTATGCAAGTTACAACTCTATGGAAAGCTATGCTGGGAAAGATGATAAAAGAAGACAACTGACTAGTCTTTGCACAATTGAGACAAACTAGGCAAACAGGATAGTGTCAGTGCACAGAAAACTACACAGGACTGAAGAACAATGAATTACATCTAACCTATGTTGAATGTGGTCTATCAACTGCTTCCTAAAGCTTCTGCGTTTTAACTCATCTGAAATATTACATGCTGGGCATAAAAACTTCCTTATCTCACCAGTATCTAAGAGCCAAGTACATTTTTGCCTGACACCAAAGTTAGCTGATAGTTACAGACTATTTAAAATAGTTTATGTATGTTCTGAGATTACTCAAAACTTTCAAAGCATTTTGTCAAAAATCCCACTTTCCTACCAACTGAGGGGCAGCTAGTGGCCTGGAAGTGCCACTAGCAATTCTCACCCTCTCTCAGGTATTGATGAGCTGATTTAAGTCCAAGCAGGACAGCAAAATGTGGGCCAGAGAAGGACAAAGACTACTTTGAAGAAGCACTTCATGCAAAAGTTAGCTGAATGTATTCACCCAGGACAAAGTAATAAAAATCTGGAACAACCTTCATCTCTGACTTTAAAATACCAACTTCTGGAGAAATACTATTTCACAAAAAAAGTCAAACGTAGTTCAGAGGGGGAAGAAAGAAATGACAGTGACATTCATGAATTATCCAGTTATACAACTTTGAGAATTGCCCATTTTTACACCTTTGGAAATCATCATGTTAAGTATTGTCACAAGAGATCCCCACGGCAATTTTGCTATGTAGTCATATTCAAAAACAATTAAAATCATTACCTCCAAATTCTTTTCTAGCAGGTGCAGGACTCCTACCGCCTGACAGTATTTAAGAAATGAATGCAGCAATAATGAAAAATATCAGTGCAGTAGGAGGGAAGAAAAAGAATGAGAAAGTTAAAAATCACAAGGGTCAGTTTGTTATTAACTATGTTGCCCAAATGCTTCTGAACATCCAGTTTCTCTTAGTGCTCAATTGTTCACATTGTCAGATGATCAAAATGAAGTCTACATTAAAAACTTGGACATGATAAAACACATATATACTGATGCCAAAATTAAAGCAATAGCAATGAACCAATGAATGCACAAGTTTCTTTTATTTTAAAATAGATGCTATAAAAAATGAAAATGTTGAGTAAACATTGCTGTAAAATGTCACATTTTTAAAATTGTGAAAATAAGTTTTTATAAACTTATGCATTAATAATATTTAAATGGTAAAAATGCTGTTATTGCTTTTAAATGTACCAATTACACATTTCAATTAAAAACCAGTGAGCCCAAAGTGTAATATGCAGTTTGTGTTTGCACTTTCAAGTCCATCTCACAGACTTGAAAACAAATATTCCTGAGCACCTAGAAAGGCCCCCCACATTACCTGAGGGTGGAGGTGGCCGCTGTGGAGGAGCAGGACGTGCAGGAGGAGCGATGGGCCGAGGGGGTGGAGGACGCTTTGGCTCTAGGCTCTGGGGAGGCTCCTTCTTCTGGGCACCAGGCTGGAATTCAGCTGAAGGGTATGACAGAAAGCAGTATAAAAATTAGTATCTTGGACATTCTAAACCCAACAAAGCTTTTCTAATAGCAAGGTTTTCTCACAGAGAGGACGGTCGGAACCCAGCCCTGGAAATAACGATCCGGAATTTTTTGAGAGAGGAAAGACAAGAGGAATGAACCAATGATGAAAAGAAGCAGATTTCCTAAATCAAAACTTTTGCCTCATGTGTTTTAATAAATTTATGTTTTTCATGAAATCCTGAACAATCTTACCAATTGCAGCATTCCAAATTTTGATTTTGACTCTTACCTGTGAACTAAGTTCTCTGGAAAAAATGCTACAAAGGGAATTCTCAAGGCATTTGAGCAGTTAAAATAAACTCAATAAAAAGCTGTTCTGAGCACCATCATTGCGTTCACATGTTCACTTCATAATTAAAAAAAAAGGCTGTGTTTAAACAGAAGTTTTCATATTGTGCTCCCAATTTACCAGTGTGTTGATTACAACTTGTATCTTGGAGTTGACAGGCGTAGGGATTGCCAGGGGCTGTATTCTGAGAGTATGACTGGGGTGAACCAGAATTCCACAAACACCTTACAACAGAACTTGGGTGTGGCAGTTCTTGAGGCAGTGGAGCCGTGCAATACACACCCTGGGTGGAAACAGGTGGCCCAGGAGCTTTTCCTGAGGCTCGGCTGGGTCTCACCAGGAGCGTGGGTCCATCCGACAGCGTTGGGGACTGGCAAGGGCTGGAGCGTGGGGAAGAGCTTGGCGAGGTTCCCAGCCCCGAGCTCGATGTTGGATGTAGGTGCTGAGGAAGGATTTCTTCTACTTCAGCACTGTAGTCATCTATGTCTCCTAAAGAGCAAACCCCAGAGAAGAAAAGCACATAAAAGCTGACTCTGGGCATGAAATTTTGCGTAAGAAAAGCCCAAGGTTCCAACGAATTAGCTCAGCAACCAAAGCATGATTCTTGCATCCCAAAATTACACATGAAGAATATGTATGTATTCAAACCAGTTGAAAATATTTCAAATGCTAATATATATTATAGATATATATTAAAGGTAATTATAACAGTGTGGCAATTGTTCTTAATTTAAGAAACAATTAGCTTTACAGGTTATTTCCTTGGTTTGCAATATGACAAGTTTCACTTGCTCTTCAGAAGGCTGGGCAGGGGATTTCAAGGTATTTGTTATTTGTAATACCTTCTGCTTGCTAAAGGTGGAGTGTTCCAAAAAAAGGCTCAACATGGATGTGCTTTTGAAGAGTAAATTGTCAATTTAGAATATATTTAAATGTAGACAAGAGTAAAGCAGATTGTCAAGATACTGTTGGAAATAATATTATTTCTAATCTGTTTTAGATGGGCATAAATATATTTATACATGCATTAAATTAACCACATTATTTAGGACTGTAAGCATTCCAAAGTAAGGAATGCTTTATCTCAACAAACCTTCCATGTCATAGTCTGCAGTAACCTCAGCATCTTCACAAAGCAAAGTGGAGCTTGTTGATGAAGGCAGCCCAATATTAATCTTCTCTAGATTCATTTCATCTTCCAAACTTCTGATCCAATCTGGATTTTTCAAATTGATATTTATAATCCTTCCTTGTAGCTGAATTGCCAAAAAAAGGTATGCACAAAACAGAAGTTCTTAAGAGTAGGAATATTTAAACTCGCCATTTGAAATTTAAAAACAAAAAAATAATTCCTGAAAACATCACAAATAAGGTTATAGGAATTTCTGTTACTAAACAAAAATAATTCTGATTTTCACTTCATTTTGGTAAGTAACTACATTTATGTAACTTTAACTGTTCATTACAACCATTAATTTTTTTTTGCAGAAAAACTAGCAACTCATTTCCTATGGTTCTCCTTTTCATTTAATCAGGAAGCTTCTGGTTTTTTACTCTGACAGAAACACTATTATTTATAAAGAAAAACAGACTTGCTTATAAACTACATGAATAAAGTAATTTTTAGAGGCTGGCACAGAGCAGGTCTCCATTCTGTAAACTGACATTCTACCCAGAGCCCCTTTCCTGCCAGTGACATCTCAGCAGATCCAAGGATCCATTAGTAAACATCACACATTCTAAATTTTCACAGCCACAGACTAGTGAACGTCAGAAGTTCAATTTTCACAAAGATACTGACCCCACAGAAGTCAATGCAAGCTGAAATTTTGACATTTTTCAGAGTTTGTAGTACAGAAGTGCTAAATTTTTAATAACTGCAGACTATAAAGATTTTTAACTTTAAGCTGGGTTTTCTCTTGCTATACAGAGGTTCAGTCATTTTTACATTACCTCAATACCATTCAAATTCATAACATTCAGAGCAGAGCTTCCTTCCAAAAATGTTACCCACATCTTGTCTTCCACAAACCTGCAAAGTTCATTGGAAACAATAACCAGCAAAATACCACAACACTTAATAATACAATTGCTAGCCTAGTGCAAATGCAACATTCTTCTTTTCAGTTAGTTTAAAACCGCTAACCTAATTCTAGAATACAATATTTGTCTAAAATTCTCAAAAATAAGAGTATCTGGAAAAATCGTGTCTGAAAACTGAGACACACACACACATATGTAAAATGAATTCTAAAGACATTTAAGTTGAAATTCAAATGTTAAAAATTAAACAGATCATAACTGAAAAGTTATTTCCTACCTAAGGAAATAACTTTACTCAGGAAATTGGTGGGGAACAATGTAGATGAATTTTGGACTTGCTCTAGCAAGTCCAAGTCCAGACAGAACAAGGGGGGAAATGGCTTCCCACTGCCAGAAGGTAAGATGGGATAAGATGGGATACTGGGAAGAAATTCTTTCCTGTGAGGGTGGGAAGGCCCTGGCACAGGGTGCCTAGAAAAGCTGTGGCTGCCCATGGATCCCTGGAAGTGCCCAAGGACAGGCTGGAGGCAAAATGGTCTCGTGGGAGGTGTCCCCATGGCAGCAAGTGGGACTGCATGATCCCTTTCAACCCAAACAATTCCATGATTCTATAAGCACAGATTAAAAGTAAGAAGGTTTTTTTTTTTCACCTTATAAGTATAACTTCGCCGTAGCTTGCAAATTTTTGAAGAAGATCATCAATCAAGTTATCATCAAAATAGTTTTCTTCAGCTGAAGAACTTCTGATGGAGACCATCACAGTACCATCAGGTGGTCCTTGCATTGCAATCACCTCCTTATACACTTTTTGTCTCTCTTCTGCTTCAATTTCAAATATGTCAATGTCAATCAGTGCAACAACAGGTCTTGGAAAAAACAGACCAGAAAATCCTGTCAGCAGAGTATCTGAGCAACAAAATACACAACACGAGTATTAAATCTAAAATACACTGCACGAGTATTAAATCTTAGGAAGTAATGTATAAAATTAAACTGGAACCTATGATCAGATGTTTTCAGCTCTGCTCTTCCGTAGTGCAACAGAGTGCCAGGATTCCATGTATAAGGGACATGACTGTCACTATGAAAACTTGCATTCAGAAGATCCAGGTCTTCAGCTACAATCAGCAACGAAAACAAAAGAGGAAAAATACAGTGATTATAAGGATGTGTCTTTGTAAAAAGAAAAAACATAGGAAGTAAATACAAATCGAGTGTCTTACAGAAACCCCCCTCATCAAAGTTCCTTTTCCACCCCTCAAATGTCAGTAAGTGGGATCTGATTCGTGGCCCTTTCTTCAGCCTCACTGTGTTTACTGAAGTTCTGTTACAAGCGTTCTGTGGCCTACCAAGCCAGGAACAGCTAAGCATCATTGGCACTGTGAACATCACTAAATGGATCCTCTAAGTCACTTGAAGAACATTTTAAACAACTGTAGGAAACCCTCAAACCTGATCGGTCAAATGGCCATTTCCTTCTCCTCCAGAGGATCCGATCTGTCCATGCCGGTGTGCGGCACTTTTCACTGGTGTCATAGTCATCAGAGAACAGATCATATTTGTATGTAGGGGCAAAATTTATTTTCCCTTCCAGAAACCCCCTAAAAATCTGTAAAAACAGAAGACAGAAGCAGATGGGGAACAGCTTGAAACTAAGCAGAATTCTCTATTTCAACACTGACAACCTGTATAAACACCTCAAAATAAAATAAAAAACCCTGCTATTTGTTAACATGGATTCCGCTCCACATTTTTTCTGCTGGAAACATTTGACAGTGATTAAATAGTGACCCTGACAATCAGTGAATAGAAGTATGCCAGCAGTTATATCTTTAAGCCCAGGCTTACCAACAACCTACTGTTCCTTCAATGTCATAAGCAACTGGAGGTCACCCAGACACTGATGCTGTAACACAGCATTTTAATCTGGTGCCTATTTGTCCCTGTGTCAGCAAAAGTGGGGAATTAAGGCTTACATTTTTATCTATCTGAACAGGCCAAATTTTCCCACAAATTCAGACACACGCTGGTTTGGGTTGGAAGGGACACTAAAGATCATCCAGTTCCAACCCCTTGCCACAAGCAAGGATGCTGCACACATCAGGTTGCTCAGGGTGCCATCCAAACTGGTCTTGAACACTTCCAGGAAAAAGTTGACACAAAATGCCCCCTCAAATAAATAGGTTTAAAAAAAAAAAAAAAAAAAAAAAAAAAAAAAAGTCCTTAATACATTTAATACATTCAATCTATTCAAAGTGAGCTTCTCACTCGTTAAGTGTTTAAACTGGACACAAGATAAAACCCTTTAGCTAACTCAGTCACCTCCACTCTTTTCTTGAGTTCAGCCTTCTATGGGCATCTTTCCTTCACTTCAGAAATCTGTAAAAATAGAAATCTAACTTGGATCTTACAGTCAAATCTGCATCAAGTGACAGGCTGACCTCTCTCTCTTCCTGGAAATACAATTTGAAATCCAGTCAATTTAAAAGTCAATGTCAGAAGATGAATGTCAGAATGCTAGAAGTTCCACAGCTTCTGAGACAATTAATTTGTTTGGCTTCAGTAATTATTTTCTAACCTACTTTTTATGGAGCACGTTGCTATGTAAGCACCTCTCCTGAGCAGCAGCTAAAAATGTGAACCTGCCACAGCCATAGAGCTCCCCTTGGGACACAGCTGGTACCCAGCCAGCAGCTTCTAAATCATGGAATATCACCCCAACAGTGCAATGCTACTCCTGCTCCCCAGCCAGGAGTCCTTTTCATATTCTGGCCATTTCCATAGACTTCTCCAGCTTTATAACTGCTGGAGGTCTCTCCAAAACCTCTACACGTCATGTTTTGATCCACTTTACAGACATCTGACAAACAGACAATGCTGTCTGCCCATGTGAACGTATACCTTGCTTGCTCTAGGAAACAGCTGTAAATTAAGTGAGTAAAAATATCCAGTGTTTTGCCTCCTTTCTGGTGCACAAGACACCAGCACAAATGGAAGGGAATTCTAAGCCAGCAAAAGCACTGCTTGTGATCAAAGTACTGGCAAGCAGACAGAACCAACAGTAGAGGACTGTCCCTCATTTTACCGTATCTAGCCTTCCCATGCAGAGCTGCAAAGAGAGAACAAGAAACCCTACAAATCTAAAACATGTGGCTTTCTTCAGACTTTGTTATTCTGTGTTTTCTCTGCAAATAAAAAAGCTACCATTTGGACTACTCCTTTTCCCAACAGTAACAGCATTAGACCTATTACAATTTAACTAAAGAGTAACATTAGCAAACATTATAAATATACTTTTTAAGTAGTTACATCTGACAAAAAGAAAAATATTACAATTAGAAAGCTCCATGCTGAAGATACAGACTTACAGGAGCATCATAGCAATTGCTAAAACCAGTAAAAAAAATGAAGTATTCTCAAAAGTATGGTGACATTTGAACACACCTGTCCAGAGTTTTTTTGGTTGATAAGCTGGTCTCCTGCTATGAGGGTATCCCAGTTCTGTTGTCGTATTAGGTCCTTCACCTCCTCATTGGGCAAATCTATTCGATAATTGAAGTCCCCACACCAAAAAATATAGTCATGGGAAAAGAGCATCCTTCCCTGCAAAAGAGCAGCACACATTGGAGTTAAAAGCAACTGAGTGACAAATTTACTGCTTCTAGGTTCAAAACTTCAGTTTTTAGTTGTGAAACATGTATAATTTCTGGGTGATGAAGACAACTGAAATACATCCTCATATTTATTGTCCATATGATTAGAACAACACGATCAATAGTGTGGCATTTATATATGGAACACAAGAGAAGTAACATTTCCTGTGGAGTCTCCATTTCTGAAGAAACACAAATCAAGTGAATTGGATTCTAAAATTCTTCATCCTCCTCCTGTTTTAGAAGTCTCCTCAAAGGCGACGGCTGCTGCCTGTAACAAAGGAGAACAAAACACCCCCCCCCCCCGGGACTTTGTGACACGGTCTCCTGACAGACTGCAAATCCAGAGCTTTATCATTCTGATTTAATTGAAGACTTTTCGGTTACATCTGATTCTCATCACTAGAGAGAGACATAAGGGCTTTATTAAAACAAAATAAAGTTTAAACAAAGCCCAGGTTTTAGACTGAGAACTTTTACTTCCCCCTTTGTTTTGATTTTTCCACTGCCATAAGTAAAACCAAGCAGATACACTGGCAGATTGAAACAGCAGCATTCAGGAAACTGTGGGATACAGCACTTGCTAGGAAAACTGAAACATGACAGCGGGGACATATTTAGAAAATAAAAAAACCCTGTAAAATAAGATGTAATACTCCTGCACAGTGCCACAGAAATTAACAAATTACAGTTTGATGACAAAATTTAAAACAGCTTTAAGTCTCAAGAAAGCATTTAGTTGCACAGACAACATTTTCGACTTGGTGATTTGATAATGAGAACATGGTGTTTGTTTATGATAACATGGCATAGAATCATTCCTGTGTACTGAGAACAGTGCTGTTCTGCAGTGATTTTTTTTTTCTCATAGGTGATTGTCTCCTGTGCCTACGGAAGTTCTACTGCATGTCAGGGGTCTATAAGGTCTCTTTCCTATGCAAAGTCTTTGATTCGGAATGCAAGTGAACTCATGTTTCATCATCTATATCATTGCACTGGCAAGGTCTATTCTTTCTGCAGTCTTCTATTTTAATAAACATTGTGGGAACTTGATTATCTTTGAGATCTCTAACCCAAGGAAATCTGATGTCCACAGGAAACTGGGGAAAGGGAAAAATGCATATGGAGCTTTAGGATGGCACTGCTGGAGCTCCAAGGGTTTCACTTTTCATCTGTTATGGAATTTGAACACCGTGCTTACCATCGGAAAGCCAAGTTTGCGAGAAATTTCTACAAAGTCTTCATTTCTCTCCTTGACTTGGGATTGCCCTGCAGCAAAATGACTGCACACAAAGCAAAGGCTGGAGGTATGGAACAACATCCGAATGGCCACCGCACCTTTGTTCCCAGTGGCTCCTCCCATGCCAGTCTTGACAGTATCAACAGCAACATCCCTGAAATAGTGAAACAACTATTAAACCTTCCAGGAACCTGGCACACATGGCTCCGAGTGTGACACTGGGCTGAGAGGAACACACTGTTCACCCAGCCATAGGGCTAGTTTTAAAAAGTTCCAACAGTCACTGAGCATCAACAAGATAAAACCTCAGTTTTTCAAGCTCTCTGGGTGGCCAGTGAGGCATTTAAAAACTAAGAACTTAAACAACTCTTCCACCAGGAGGTGAAACAGCTCTCTCAGAGCCCCACATGGCTCTGAGGATGTCTGGGTGTTATCCTCCAACACAAGGAAAGCTGAAGGTGACCCAAGCTGGAGCCAGCTGTCCTCACTGACCTGATAAAGGGAGCGTGCTGAGGCCTGATGAACACGAAGAGGCAGACACCCACCAGCTGCTCTGAAGCCAGCAGCACATACTTGTAGTCTCTGGAGATGGTCTTCTGCAGCTCAGCAGCCCAGAGCTTCTGATTTGTGGTGCTAGCAGTTAGATTAAAAACACCAGGTTGGAAATAAACCAAACTGAGTAGGTTTCTAGCTGGTGATTGAGCTGACTAAGCTACATCCAAGAACCTGAAGTAAACCTTGAGGCAGTAAACCAAAGCCAAGTTGGGAATGGTGCTCAAATGCCCCCCAGCAGAGACATAGGCTCTAGACTGCCATGCCATCACTGTTTCAAATTCAGCCTCTACAAATGCTGCCTCACTTTTCCCAACACCACAGATAACTTTATGAACCATGGCTATCTTTGCTGTATTTACAAGCCTAGACTAGAGGAGGAAAACCTAATAATTGTTTTAGAGAGTTCCTAGCCTAGAACTCAGTCAATATTGGAAAATAGGCGTCCACAGTCTTAGATCAAGAACATCCTTAGAGACTTAACAGATTATGGTTTTCAGAGTCAGCACCAGATGGGAATTAAAAATATCAGGCCTGGAAACAGTACTGACTACACAAAGGGTGAAATCACGGGTTGACAGGATGACACTTGGTACCCAATAGACAAAAATGTGCAAAGAAGGTTACAGTATTATAGGTTTTACGTGCTCTTCCCAATGAGTTAAACCTTCTTTATCACCAGGAAACAGGCAAAGCAGGCAGAGAAAACAATGGACAAAGGAAATATGGTCCTAGGACTACACACACATTTATCTTTGGTATCACCCACCACTGGGAAAAATGCATTTCCATAACCCAGTCTGCTACGAGTGGAAAATCCCAACTCCACAGTAATATATCCATGCAATACATGGAATGGCAGTGATAACTAACAGTATGGAAGGAAGCCTTCCTTTATACAGATCACAATCTGATACATAACGGTATACCAACAACACATGCTTTTGGAAAGATTTTCATAGGATTTGCTGTTCCCAGGAACTGAAGAACTGAAGAACACTGCAAGCACCAAAATTTTAAATAACATATTACTAGAAAAAGGTAATTTTCAGCCAAACAAGTGGATTGTGTGGATTGGCTCACCCACCTGGCGTTCACAATGTTTCCTGCATTTAATTCCACCATTTCTTCAAATCCAATGGCAAATATGTCCACAGGTTTGTTTTTGTGATCTTGAGGTAAATAGGGAAAAGGTTATTCATTGTTTCTAACTAACTTAAGAATCAAGACCTCATACCCAAACACACATATATATATATATATTCATTAAAAAAAAAAAAAAAAAAAAACAACTTCTGTCCTTGGAAAGAAATTCCTCCCTGTGAGGGTGCTGAGGCCCTGGCACAGGGTGCCCAGAGAAGCTGTGGCTGCCCCATCCCTGGAAGTGTCCAAGGCCAGGTTGGACAGAGCTTGGAGCAGCCTGGAATGGTGGAAGACATCCCTGACAATGGCAGGGGGTGGCACTGGATCTTTATGGTCTCTTCCTACACAGTTCTACTATCTACAGTGCTGTGCTTCTGTGATACCTGTCTCAATGTTTGTGTTCTACTTAGAAAAATCAGAGTTTCAAGAAAAAGCAATGACAGACCACAAATCCTACCTTGGAATTCAGGGATTCCAGCTAACTTTGGTGCATCCAGAAGCCAGTCAGTGAGGGTTTGATTTCTGAAGGCAATACTTCGAAACTGCTTCCCCCCATTGACGTTCCATGTCCCAACGCAGACTCGGATTTTTTTTGGTTTTGCATACTTATAGAAGTTCTCACACATGCTCTTCAGTACTTTTACAGATGCTGCAAAAACATTTGAAAAGACATTACTTTTATAGCAGACACTTGAGAAAACTCAGCAGTGAGATCTTTCAATGTACATGTACAAAAAAAGTTAAACTGTGAAAGCACAAAGAATGCAGCTTTCCCAGGGGAAAGTACCCTTAGAAAAGTACCCTTGTTCAGTCAGTGTCTTACCCACACACATTACTTGTGTGGGTAAGACACTGACTGAAAAACAGCAGCAATTTGGTCAGAATTATATAGAGAGATAATAAATGAGGGAAGCAATTCCCATTTTTTCTTTTATCTCATCCATGACTTTCTAGGGAAACCATCATTTTTTGTACATATCAACAAGGTTATCTGCCTGACTTTCACAGATTAAATTAATGAAATCCCCTCTCTGTTACAGAACGTACATGCAGATATATTCATTTCTGGAAGTATAAAAGTTGCTGATACAGTGCAAGTACTAAAATAGAGAAGGTACATTATTTCTTTGTATCAGAGTATATCTATTTAAGCCACAAATATTAATTATTTTTAGATCAGGTGAATTCCTAAAGAGCTGCTTTAGCGAGAACAGTAGGCTACGATTCAAAATAATTAAACTTATTTCTGTGTCCCATCAGCCTTTCCCTGTGCCTTGTTTTTATCTGCCAGATGAAGAGAGAG
Organism: Taeniopygia guttata; assembly: GCF_048771995.1. Classification (NCBI taxonomy): domain Eukaryota; kingdom Metazoa; phylum Chordata; class Aves; order Passeriformes; family Estrildidae; genus Taeniopygia; species Taeniopygia guttata. Next base: position 19,486,496 of record NC_133024.1, on the reverse strand, counting down.
GAATGACCCATATGTAAAGGACATTGTGAGAAACACAGAGAGAAAAAAACTAATTCAATGCTCAGGTACTTTACCTAAGTTATATTATTTTACCTATTTTGAATGTGCTCATGGTTATCAGACTCCAAAAGAACAATATAAACAATATTAGGTGGAATTCTTCCTTCATTTGCTGCTGTCTTGAAAAATGGTCAGTTAATGGGAACACTACTTCCATTTAAATTCCCCAAGCAAGATGATTAGTTAGCTGCTGCTGTCTTTTCAATTATTCTTGGCTACCAGGTTAAAAAAAAAAATCAGGTACTCTCTATCCCTTTTGGGTTTGGAAAAAACTGGAAGCAAGTGAAGAAAATATATTGTTTGTTGGCTGCGAATGCTTTCCCTGCTGAACAAATCACACATCCATAAATGGGCCAACCACATAGGAAAGACAATGAATGAACAGGTTGGTGTCTCCTTGGGGTGCTCCAAGCAGATCATGCTTAGGATCATACTCTCTTCATCAAAACCCAGGGAAATGAAGTCTAGAAAACAGCAAAGAGTCAACAGGATGCTTGAGCCATCCAGGCAAGAGCCAAATACGGGGTCTGCTTCTGACCCACACTCCAGCTGACCCCAGCCAGGAAGTCCAGCACATGCCCAAAAGGCCACGGAGGGTGGAGGACAGGAGCCACCTCACAGCACCTAGCCTCTGAAGGAAAACAATCACAGGAAGGCTGTAGACACAATACATCCAAGAATCCAAATCATCCGAAGGGCTGGCTAAAGCCCAGGAGCCCAGGCCAGCACCGCAGGCAGCTGTGCAGGCGTGCAGGAATGAGCATCCGCAGCACTCTGAGCGAGTTTAAGATCAGTGCACATTTCTCATCTGGGGTTCCATCTTTTTCTTTTGAAAACTTACTTGATTTCAGCTTCATTTTAGTTACTCCAAATCATTCAGCTGCTATTGAGCACCTTTAAAGAAAAGCTTCAAAATTTCATTCTTGCCTATTTAACTCCTGATGTTGTTATGAGACCCTAATGTGAAAAGCCTTACCAGGTTAGACTCTTAACTTTAAAAGTAAACTGACAACAAGCTTATTACAAAAAAAAAAATTCTATCTTTAAACTAGCAGTCTTTCTAAATTGTAGAATGACTCTTTTTATAAATTTGAATAATTAAAAATAAAGATTTCTACTGCTTTCCAAAATACTGAGTGGACCAAGTGCTTTTCAGAGCACCTGAGACTATGATTTTCCTACATATTTCTAGTTATTTATCTTTTCAGCAAAATTGTGCCTCACTCTACAACATCAGAACTCTAATCTGTTCCTTTTTCTGTTATTTGCAGAAAAAAAACTTTGACTGCTGCTCTTACAAGCCAAGCAGAAATTTGGAAATCATTTCCACAAAGGGAGTGTTAATTTAAAATTCTGTTTGGAATATTCTGTGCAACTGATGGAATTGCTGGAACTTGATGGAACTACTTTACTGAAACATCCAAATTTCTGTAGGAATATTTCAATACATGCAATTTGTACCCAGCTGAAACCCTGAAATGCCAAAAAATAGTTGATTTATAACTCTTAAAAAAATAGGCATTCTAATAAATAACAAAAATTAGACATAAATAATGCCCACAGTAATTGATAAATATATAAAAAATAATTGGCTCTTCTTCACAGTTATAAGATAGAAGGTGATACCATCAGTGAGTGTCCAGTCATTCCCATAAGCACTTGGTTACACTGACAAAATGCCAGTGTATCTCTTAATATCAGACATACATTACTTGTGACTCAGATTTCATTCTTTTGATACTCACTAAGAGTTAAGTAGGTAGAGTAAAACACATATAGGAAAAGCAAAATTGGCAAATGAAAAGCCCATTTAAATTTGCTCAACACACAGTAAAATCTGAATAAAAGAGCATTAGGAATATTTTATTTTAAATAATGGTTTCTCGGAACAAGAACACGAAGTGCTGCACAGCTGAGAAGTTTCCTGCATGACCACAAGCATGTAGAACCTTCTAGCAGCAAATAAGAAGAAATTACAAATTGTACTGAAGAATTTCACCTCTTATCCTAAACAAAGCAAAAGTACTGAAGCCTCCAAATCAGATAGAAAGGAATATTCTTTTGCAGCCAGAGAATGTGCAAAAAATAAACCCCTACAAATTGGTTACCTCACTTCCTAACTCACACCCAAGCTCAAATGCAACATTTTTCACCTCTTATATTCTCACTTTTATTGGATTAAAGGATGTTAGGGCACAGGAATGGCAGACTCAAACACCACCAGGAAAATGTGAGCCCATAGCCAAATATGACATAAACAGACACAAGAAAAGTCAGAGAACGACAACAGCTGGTCAGGTATCTACAGTTTATTTTACTGTACTATACTATACCTGATTGTAATGATTGCTCTGAAACTACGGATGCAGTAAGAGGGAAACAAGAAAAGATTAGTCAAATAAGGTATTGCTTTTTAGGATTTTCCAGCAACGTGTGAGAAAACATGCTGTTAATATACAATTTATTACACATAACCATTGCATCAGTTAAAGCATATGTTTATGTTTTGTGCTGCAAAATCTACCAAGCCTCACAATAGGATTAGCAAATTCTCTTTTCCTCCTTTATTAATAATGGATTCACACATGTTGAAGTACCCCACTGGTTAACTTGCTATCTAGCATAGAATGCAGAGAGATTGCAGGGAAGAGGGATTAATGCTCCTCGGCTGTCAGGAGCTACAAATATGGAAAGACTAGCTTGCATCCCCAGAAGAAGAGAGAGGAAATGAAAACAAATTTTAACTAATTTTGAGGTGAGGCCGATTTACCAGGTTTCAGATTTAAGAAAAAAACACAATAACATGAAACCTTGTGCTCAACAAATGGGACAAAACCACTCCCTCGGCCTCCACATTGGATGAAGATGTGGACCCTTGACATGAAGACTACAACTGGGCAACTATTTTCTTCTTGAGCCAGAGATTTGCACTGGAGCTTTGACATATTTTTCCTCATTCTAGGCTAAGATGTGTTTGGGAGAAGGAAAAAAAAAATGAAAAGGTTATATTTAAGAATGTTTCCCTAAAAGTTACAGTAACCCAGAACATTATTACCTGGGATCTTAAAAAGAAGACTCAAATTTAAGTTCCTTCTTTGCCCAAATATGAGCTCCTGTAGTTTTGATGTCCCAGGAGAGGACTGAACACAGCCCTGTGACTGACCCACTATTTTCTCACCCACCAGACTTGCAGAAGATGGGATTGGCTGCAGTTCTGGGGACCACAGAGGCTACACCTCTTTGGGGATGCAGGATGCTGGTTCAGCACCCTGTTCTCATGAGGGGAACCATGTTTCTGGTACAAAACCCCCGAGACTCACATGGCTGCTCTGCACAAGCAGAGTTTCTTATTGAAATCTCTCTGGTTTTGATGTAGAACTTCACCCAAAAATCATAAAGCAATTTCTGCAGCATGTTAGTTTAGCACTATTAGTAAAGCAGAACTAAATTCCATTTTTTAATAAGCCAAGAGAACATAAAATAGCATTTATACTTCCCAACAGTGCTTTGAAAACAAACTTGATACAGCTTTCTTACACCAAATAGTTATCAGAGATTAAAATCCTAAAAGACACATACCGCGTAAACTGCTGGTGGTTAAGAGAGCCCGTGCTTTATCTGCTAAATCACTATTTAGGGTATTTCCCAATAACAAAACATCAATGGCCTCCTGCTTGGAGCTATCAAAAAAGTTATTTTGGATCGTTCTGGTCACAGAACGAGCACCATCCTTCAGCTTTCCAGCCTGTTAGGGAGGAACACGTATAGAATATTTTATGTCGGACACTGCTCACAATACATTGGCAATATTCAGTAGATACATGTAAACTGCATAAATAATTTCAAGGGCTAAGGCAATTTTCTTCTTTAAGTATTAAATCAAGTCGTCCGAGCCTACTGTGCTACATGTGCTTTCCCCCCACCCCCAGATGCTAAACAACACAGTAATACCTACAAGGCATATTTAACAAGCACAAAATAAAATTAAATACTGCAGAGAGGGGATTTTTTTTTTTCCTAAACCCTAGGTCTTTAAAAATTAATTTGATATAGTGCCATGTTTAGACCATGACAGGGATTTTGGGCTTTTCCCCAAATAGTGAGAGATGAGCAAGCACTCAAGTCCAAATGCCATCACACACAAATGTACATGTTTATGCACTTAGGAGTTCAGAATTCACATTCTGGAATATCCATCTTAAAAGCAGAGAGAGCTTCAACTTAAGACCACCCTTAATAATTGAAATAACATGCAAGTCTCATGCAGCATCCCAGAAGGAACACAGACACTAATCCATGACTACAGACACACCCAGACACCATCTTTGCACGCTCCGGCCTGACTGAACTGCAGTCCAGAGGAACAGTGACCAACTGGGCTAAACAAGGGTCTCCAGAAAAATGTGCTGCTGATGCAGATGTACCTGAGGGACACACACACCTGAAGGATAATGTAGAAAACATATAATGCAGTCTTGTACTCCATTCCAAACCTGGCAGTGTTGACTTGGGCACACAAAAACAACTGTTGTTGCATGTGCTTTGCCTGTGAGGTGTGTGTGAACACACACTGCTGCAGGTACATGAAAAACAGACTGTGATCCATCTGGGATGCTGCAAGGGATTGTGTTATTATAAAAAAATATTCCCATGTTTACAGCTTGCATTGTCCATGAAAGCCTCTTAAACGCATATGAAAATAAGGCAAAAGCTTAACAAAACTACCCTAGGATTTAGTTCTGGAAATTGTACTGGTCAGCAAGACAGAAGCTACTCTTTTGGCAAGGCTTTGGCAGACAATGTGGATGAGCTGTAGGGACCACTCTATTGCAATAGGATTTTGATAGGATGCACTCCCTTCATAGCAGACAACGCACAACTGGTGATCCAAAAAGCCACACTCACCATTCACATATCAGGCAATTAATTGAAAGGAACCCCGAGAAAGCAAAAGAAAGAGCAGGTAAGGAGTTAGATGCAACGAGTATTACAATATTTTAAAAAGAACTGGTTTTCAGTATAGAAAGGTATATTAACACACTTAAGGTTAAAAGAATTTTCTCTTATATGAAATTTCTGTATTTTTACTTCTAGGTATTCTTGGGCTTTGAAAAATCCAACTGACAAGTAGAAAATGGAACAATTTCAGGCATCAAACTTTTCATTTGAGAAATGAGAATGCAACTTAAAAACTACATTTTAAAATATATACTCAGAGTACTCAAAAACATACTGAGTCAGGTTTAATTGAAACAAGAGCAAGTATTGTATGGTTTTGCAAACCATACAGATCCTCTTTGAATAGACTGGACTGGTGTCAGAGATGTTTGATTTGATTTATGAGATGTGGTACTAATTAGGAATTGTCCCAGGGCAGGGATCCAGAATTATGCCAAAGACAGCAGAGTAACTGTACTGTCGTGGTTTAATAAACCAGGACATCAGCTCTGTGTTTTAAACATTAAAAATGGAAATGTATACATTAAATGCATTTTTTTAAGTTAAAAAAAATAGTCAAATGAACTAGATTAAGTAGATGTTTATTAATTTAGGAAAAGGAACAAAGAAGGATGAATGGCAAAGTCAAGACAAGGGGAGGCACTCCATAAAATACTTACTGCAGTTTTCCTGGCAGTCTAAGTGACATTTTTGTAAGAAAATAAAACTAAATATCTTGATCCAAATTCCATTTCATAATAAAATACAAAAAATTCCCAAATGAAGAAGTCTTGTGTCCACCAGTCAAGGGGCAAAACAAGCAACAAGTTGATTTGATTCTTTTGTTTTTATGTATTTTGCTGTGACACCTCCTGCATGAGCAGAGAAGGACCCTGGCACAGGATGAATGAACAAATGATGGAAAATCCAAAACACCTGGCTATGGGTAAGTAGGCTAGAACATGGAATGAGAAGCAGCACATTCTTTAGCAGAAAAAACAGTGTGAAAAGACATTCTTGAAGGAACTAAGGGCAAAAATTGCTACAGGTCAACATTTGTCTTGACAGGTATCACCTGGCGAGGGACAGGATTAGGGAAACAAAAAAGCAACATTGTGAGAAAAAAACCCAAAAGGCAGCATTAGCAAATAGGAGCAACTCAGGCATCAACTCAGACAAAACAAGCTGAAGAGAAACTTTACACTGCCATGGAGCATGAAACTGTTCCTACAGTGTTAAAAAGCAAGGTAGAAACAAAATTTGCGTTTTTTTCAGTGACTGCAAAATGAAAAAGAAAAAGCTGAACAAACATGCAAACAAAACCCACCAGGCTACAACTAAATTAGTATTAACACTATAAAACATTAAAAACATGAACAACACCCCATCAAACACACTTGAAAAGGAGATACAGTGAATGGAACTGAAATAATAGCAGGAGAGGTACAGAGAGCAAAGTAAAAATAGTCAAAGAAACTAAAGCTGATTTGAGTATATATTTTTCTGAACTATGTTCTAAGGAAATTGAAGATTTCAGACTTATCTGTTCATACAGAATAGTGTTATGTGGGAGGCAGGAGCATGGCTAGGAAGGAATGTAGAGGAACATGGCCTAGTTCTCCACAGAACCAACCATTTCAAGTTAATTTTTCTGGTTGGTTGGGTTTTGTTTGGGATTGTTTTAGAATGACAAAGAGCATGTTTTTTTAAAGAGAAAATCTCATCATTGCTATATTAATGGCAGAATTTATTAAAACCCATACTGAACACGGCTAAAGCATTTGAGAAGATGTACTTTACCTTTGCTTTTCCTTCAAGGGCTCCAGTTCCAGCATATATTTTACTAACAGAATCACCATTCACAGACCACATGGATCGGAAAACTTCCTGAAAGCGAGTAACTAATTGAGGTTTCTCAGCTAATCCTAACACCTCCAGCTGTTTTGTTAGCATCTGTAACAGGGGAAGACAACATTAGCAAAAAACCCCAACAAACCAAACCAGAAACAAACAAACAAAAAAAACCCCAAACACATTAAATATTTCTCAAAAGGCACATGGTACTTTTCAGCATATATGCATAAAAGCCCACAAATCTTGGGTTTATATGTATCATTCTGAGCAAACTGTCAGCATAACATGCTTGAAAGGCTGCATCATACATGTAATTTAGCACCAACACTGCATTTTCCTTTGAAGACAGACAGTAATACAGGAAAAAAACGATGCAGCTGATTTGTAGATGTTTTTATCTTGTAGTTCACCAAACTAAACACAAAAGCTATTTTCAAGAGCTTTTAAAAATCTTTAAAACCTTAGGGTGTCTTGACAGCAAGAAGAAGGAGCCTCAAATAATAGATGGAAAAGAATGGCAAAGGCAAAATTCTGACGGTTGGGCAGGAATCAACAAAAGATACAAAAGGAAACTTGAGTAATAAAATTAAGAAGAAATATACAAGAAGTTTTAGTAATTGGGTGCTTGCTCTTATAACTTTAGGGGGTCATCTAGAGTTCAGTACCTGTTATTTTAAGTATCTATTGTGCTGAATAAAGTAAGACTTCATGTATCTCATTTAATAGAATTTTAAAATTAAGTAAGCAGTTCTTCAGGATTAACCATTTCCCTTCTTATTAATTAGTTTCATGCTTTTAGCTCTCATATTTCAGCTGAAATCATAATTTAATTCTCATTGCTGAAAAATCTGGCACAGCTGGTTTAAAAAAAATTGTATGTATGCAGTTCTTAAAAGGATATGAAAGGAAAAAACAGAGCTAGATAGCTACGTTTGACATGTAAGTACTCTACACATCAAGAATGTAAAAAGAGAGTCTTATGCCATAGAAAACTTGTGTAAATGCAGCAGCCAAGCACTACATATTCCAGAATCAGATATATCTCTTTTAAAACCTTGTTTTAAATTTTTAAATTTAAAAAATATATAATTTAAATTTTAAATTTTCAAATGCCTCGTAAGTTGTCAGAGAAATTCCTCTTAAGAGGAGAATTTTAACTCAATAAAATTAAGAAAACAGAAGGATAATTATATTCCTAGGTTTGCCCTTGCAGCATCCATAGTTTTGCATTTTCAAGCATGCTGAAGGTCTTCCCTCTGGCAGTCAAAACAAGAAACAGCTGACACTAGAAACACACCTCCAAAAAGTCCATTCACCCTTCTCACGGAAGGTGACACTACTTTTACAGCCCGAGTGCCCCAGCAGCAGCAGCTGGACATGGGTTTCCTACCTCCAAGCCGAAGAAGGCCTGCACACTGTTTGTTCTGTCCAGACAGTCCAAGCAGTTGGTCCTGACAGTGCCGCTCTGGGATCTGTGCCAAGGACAACAGGAGAGAGAGAACAACTGAAATAACTCATCTAACACATATCTCCTCAACAGGGGCAGGGACAGGGAGATCTGAACCAGAGCAGTAAATCAGGGCATTGTCAGCACCATGTTCCTGCCCCACAAGGACATTTATAAACGTGCCAGCAACAGGGGGTGAGCTTGCTCCAAGTGCTCACTGAGCACAGCTCAGGCATTATTTGCAAATAACATCAGTCCTTCTGCTTCAGTTTCTCCCAGCCCTCCTTGCTTGCTTGGTTAAGTGTCATGCAAGATTGAGGTTTCTTTTCAAACAATTCAACTAACACACTTCCAAAAAACCTCAGAGAGAAATAACTCATAGTTACAACAAAAATGAAAAAAAAAAAAATTACTGAGACAGTTCTTGAATTTTATTTTATTTAGCAAGAAGTAACAAGAATGTATGATATAACTAAAGCCAATTCCAATGCCTCACTACTTGCTCATAAAAATAAAAAACAAGCCTCTCCCCTTTAGCTCAAGGGATGTTTGAGGCCCATAAGCACTCAGAACTGCTCCGCTTACTTTGGGAAAAGCCCGTTAACTCCTTCTAGAAAGCTCTCAAAAGGATCATGTTAAGCAACATGGAGTTCAAAATTCTAATAGCTCTCCCAAGGACACACACTTATCCATTCCTTTTGTCATTCCCTCTACACAATTTGTCCACCAAAGTCAGTATGGTTGCAGCACCTGTATTTTGAGACCTAACCACAAACTGCAGCAAACTCTGAAAAACTTTCTTCAAGGTTTTTTTTTTTCCTTTTGGCATTACTATCTCTGCATTTGGTTTGAAATACAAGGCAAAAAGCCTGACATTTGCCAAAGGAAGTGGTCCATTAACTCAAAAGCATTATAACTACCTTTTATTAACACCAGTCTTTGAGCTGTCACAAGTCACAACTTTTTTCTGCTTTCAGTCTGTTGAATTTTGATTTCTGATGACATTATTTGAATCCCCCAATTTTAAAAAATGCCATTTTTAGAGCTTTTTGGAGCTCATCCCCTCATCATTTAGCAGCTCCTTCTCAGGGAGAACCTCACTCAGCACTTTGCTCTGCAGCACTTTGCTCTGCATTAGTTAAAAGGCGTAAGGGTGTGGAAGGCAGAAGAGAATGAATGTTGCCTGCTTCTATCTCTGCTTCTCTTTTCCTGCTGAGATAAGTGTAGGGACGCTGGAGGCTCCTGGACGGTTTGGATGGATTCAGACGAGAGATCTCAGTTGGTTTCTCTTAGAATATAAGGTTTATGAGGGGTGGTGCGAGGTCCCACCTGGAGCTGCCAGACGCAGCATGTGGCAGGGCCTGAGGTGGTGGGGGAGGGGAGAGACAAAGGGAAGAGAGGGTGCTGTAGGAGAGCAGGGACTCCAAGACGGGGAAACTCCAAGAGAGGGGAAGTTTCAAGAGGGCGTCTGGCCCTTCGGAGACCCCATATCAGGGGGCTTCAAGGTGGGCTGGAACAAGACCTGGGCAATTGGGGTCACAGACACTTGATGTTTCAGGGGAGGGTTACAGGTGTGGGGTGAACCATACATTCTGGGGGTGAGATGGAACAGTCCATTTGACTTTTGGACCCCTCTGTAGGTAAGGTTATTGTCCAGCCAGTAGGGGGCGTTATATTCATCCTGGCTGTACTATTGTGGTTCTTCTGCTAGGCAATCATATTTATCTATCCTTCCCAAAAATAAGCATAGCTTTTGCTCTAGGAATCAGGAATAAGTACATAGCAGAGCAGAAAACATGCATCTCAATCCTGCTTTGAGAAAATGGATCTCTCAAATGGGGGATCCAGACACAGACAAAAACACTGTCCTGAACACGAACATTTACAACACACAGAAAATGGTATGTTCCATCACTGAGGGAAATTCTGAGCCTGTTACACAGGAAGATGGAAAAAACAGACATGAATTCCATGTGGCTGCCCACTAGAAAAAGGATTGTCGACCATTTTCACAAATCCTGAGGTCAAAGGCCTGAAATTAATTCTTGCCCCTTGAATGTCTCACAGAGATCTTCTTTAGAGATTTTTAGAGCATGCACAGAATGAGACAAGATTTTACTAGAGTAAAATAGGTGACTCATATTTCAGCTGTTAAGGATCACCCAGGATATGCTAAAACCACAATAACAGAGGCAACATCCTTTCTCTTATCTTATTGCTGAGGGGTGAAACACATCCCAGCACCACAATTTAATATGAGGAAAGTTATACACACAAACCTTTTCACTTCCTTTCCATCAAAATAAAAAAATCCACACTCTAAGAATTTCTGGACTTGAGGTTTAAGCACACTGTGTAGTTTTTCTGCCTTTCCACCTTTAACCATCTGATGATAGTCGAAGTTCACCATTTTGATATCAGCTGAATGTTCAGATGCTTTCAAATGGCTCTGGCATCATAAACAGAAAAAAAAAAAAAAAAAAAGTATAAATATACCAGTACCTGAACATACAGAAGAAGGAACTAAACAAGAGATTACAAATATTTTAAAAGTTGTTTTATTAGCTTTCTTTTAGGTAAAATTAACAACTTTTATTACACTTGAAATGAATCACTCAGAACTGATTAATATTTCATGCGTATTTTTGTTTTCCTTGTCACAAAGTCAGGTTTTTCCCTTACTACCCCAAGGGTCACCAAGGCAACCCAGTAACCCATGGCTTCTTCTGCTGTTTAAATGTTTTCACTTGGAAAAGGTGATTTCAGTGAAACCCCTTTTCACCAACAGCCACTGACATGCTGGTCAGCAAAGGGAATTGAGTAACACTTCACCAACTACTGCTGGCAAAAACCCACCCAAATTATTTAGGTTGCTGTGGAGAGTGGCTTGAGCCCAACTTTCTCTAATATTCCCTGAACAAGCCTTAAGTGCCCACACAATGTCTGCTGGAAAAGCCCTGGGTAAGGATGCACACCTGGGAACGCTCCCATCTCCTACCATGAGAGCTGGATACAGCAAATATCCCAGTGAATGCCCCAAGATATTCAATCACTACAGCACAGAGGAAAAAGCGAGAGGGAAATAACAGATGACTACTGACATGTTCTCTGCCTTCAGACAGAGCTCCTCAAATGGTCAGTATTTGTGAACTGCAACATGAGGTTTTCTTTTGAACTAGTCCGTGGGAATTAATGAGAGCAGCCACTTATAGTTACCATCTTCTGAACAAATATTTCCTGCTAATCATGAAGCAGATCCATATTTAAATTGATAAACTGTGTTTAAAAAAAATATTAAGGGATATATCCATTAATTTCAAAAGAAATATCTTTAAAAGAAACATCACAGCATTAAATATCATAAAGTAAAATGTATTTATTTAGCAATTTTATAGTATAAAAAAGTTTTATGTTTTCAATAAGGCAATAGTAAGCATGAAATATGGAAGCAAAAATTAAAATCCCTCAATATTGTCACATTGTTGTTATAATTTTCCAGTACGGTAACCAATCTGAACAGAATCAAACCGGAATTACGTAGAGAGCTTTTAACAATTAATTTCACACCACGCATCATAAGCAGTGCTGTTATGATAAAATCCAATTCTAGCTACCAGAGCACAGCGTACCTGGAGGTTTAGTTTCCAAAGGCTATGTAAAAGCTTCATTGCAAACAACCAAGTTCCAAGGATATGCACAGTGAAAGAGCTGTCATACTTACCTGGAAGGCTTTGCTGAGCATGTGCTCCCCTTCTTTTGCCCCAAGTAAATTTACAATAATTTGCTTGCCATATAAATTTTTAAGAGTTTGAAAATGCCTGTTAACAGAATAAAAATTCCACAGTCATTTTCTGACACACAAAAAATTAACAGCCAACATCTGCAACACTGAGAAATTGCAAAGTATTCAACATCAATTTTATTCACACTTTCCAACAAAGCATTAAAAGGCATAAGTAATCCCCAGAAGTTCCTAGCTTAGTTGAATTCCACATTTGTATAGACAAAGCCCCCCATTTGGAATAACATATCCCACCTCTGTGATGCAGCAGAACTTATCAGAGGTTTTTAGTGCATTAGCAAAACTTTAGATGTTTTTTACCTGTCAAAAGCTGGTGCATTTGCCTCGAAACCCCGTGACATCCTGACACGATGGGATCCCACCTACAACACCAAGAGTACATTAAATTGTCTTGTTTTGAGTCAAATGCACGTGAATGTTTCAGCAGTTCTACTGCAAAATTCTGGTATGTCTAAAGAACCTAGAGTCCCTGTAAGGCACAAATTTTTTTTAACCTCTCCTGTAAAAAATGTGTCGCAGTAGTGGGAGCCAAATCAGTCCCTCTTTCAAGAAAATTGTGATGAAATTCTATTACAGTAATTCTTGACGCTTATTGACTTCTTGAAAAGACTTCTCCTCAAGAACAATTCATAAGAAAACAGCCTCTTTGGATGCCCTTAGATAACCCATTTAAAAGAGGAAAAAGAACTTCAAAGAGGTGACATGGAAAAAAGAATGGACATTCAAGTGGTGTGCAAAGCAACTTTTAGACTTGGAGAGACGCAGGCTTGGTGAGTCACAATAGCACCAACATGCTCCCAAAGGATCACCTCATCCTCACAGGCTACTGTGAAGAGGAGCCCAAAGGCTAGTATGAATAAGAATTATCTGTACAATTAAATCTATCTCCTGCTTACCTGCAGTCCTGGCTGTTCCCAAAATAAGGGAACAGATCCTCGAATCTGTATGAAAGATGACACAGAGTCATCCAAATATATCACCTGTTAAGGAAAGTAAAGCATAGTATTAATAATTATCACAGTGCAAGATTTTAGAATTCTTAGCCTTAACTAAACATGGAGCAAATAACATATATTTACATATTACATATTCCACACTACAAGCCAAAATATAGTTTCTGAGACTCTGAACAATTCTCACAAAAAGTTGTGTCACTCTCATGCTCCCTTGCAGAATCACAATTCACAACATGTACGGAAATACAGCTTTTATTATTTGGACTTGAGTAACTTCTGCACTAGGAGTAAGATGTTTTAAGCAAGTTGGTAAGACTTTTCTGCAGGAACAGTTAAAATGAATACCAGTGCACAGAAAATCACCGTGCAGCCTACTCAGAATACTTGCACAGATTTTCTGCATCAGAAACCAACATATCACGGTCCAGGAAAGGAAAACTAAAGTGGAATAACACACCACAGCCATTCAGTGATGCTGGCACACTAGGAAACATGGGCAGAGAAAGTGTAACAAGAGTGTTCTGACTAAACTCCTGAAACTGGAGGTGTACAAGTAGAGACCGCCCCGGCATGGAGTCCTCCTTCAGTCACCTGGGTTCTGGAAGGAGTCAGTGAGTCAGCCAAAAAAAAAAAACTAGGAGCACAAACACAGCCCGAGGAACAATCCTTCGGGAACAGGCTACCATGGAAAGTGAGCCTAGGAAAGCCAGCAAAGAAGGATTTAGCAGGTTCTCACATTTCTGTGTAATGAGGGCAGAGCTATTGAAAACCCAAGGCAGCAGCAGAATGACAGTGGCTTTACAAGCTGCCTTTCAGAGGAGCTCTGCTTAGTGGAATGCTTTATCTTTCCTGAGCCACAAAGTACCGCGTGTTTTTGGTATTTGCCAAAAATCCCTTCTGCCTGTGTCTTTTACTTTAGATTAGCTCAGGCCAGAAGTGGCACATGCTACCATGCAGCTCAAGGGGAAGTACAGCCACCCACAGGAGTTCAGCACCTTCTTAAGCTACTGCAACTCAGACCCAGGCATGCCCTGACCGTAAGCCACACTAAAAACCAAGATCATCAAATTACATAACCTACTTAGCTTCCTAATTTAGTATCAAAGAAACTATTCCAATATCTGCTGGTGGCAGACTTGACTTGTGATTTGTTGATTTAGAGCAAAAATCTCATCACATGGGGACCTACATTGGCTAGTCAGCCAAGCTACGGGCACTGGAGCATAACATACCTGCTCTGTTTCAACAAAATTGGCAACGTGACCATCATCATTTGTTCCCCGGACGTTGAACCGGGTGCCAGCCCGTTCACAGCTTAGTCGTGATATGAGACAAGCCTTCGCCTGCTTGTGAGCTGCATAAATTGTCCTGATCTCCACTCCTCCGCACATGAGGCGTAACAGCCATTCGTCACAGTTCACACCGTAGTGCTTCAGATGTAAATGCAGTGACTGGTTCCTAGCAGGGAGAAAACAACCATCAAAGAACCAGAAGGATTTACAATTCAGCTCGAACTCTTAAGCCAACTGCTAACGCCTTACATTTTACACCTTCTAACACAAAGAAGACCAGGAAAATAGGCATGCTAGATTGTGACGTAACTCATTTAAATCTTCCTGAAATAGCAAATAGCACAGTAAGAAGATGGAGTGAAGCTATGAATTTCCATGACCTTAAAATAGTAACCCTTATACCCCTTGCTTGTCGCCCACAAAAAAAAAACAACACTCCAAAAGCTTGTTTATACTTCTCTGCCCAGCCTTATTTTGAGAAGCCAGAGATTACAGACTCGAGGAAAGCATGGCAGAGTTACAATGACAGGGTTACCTTTTTTCTAGTGTATAAAGCACCACTCAATCTCATACCACCACAAAATAAAGCTAGAATAGAAATTCTTATTAATATACATTGAATACTCTCATTATATGTCACCTAACCCTAGACAGGCTTTCAGGAATACATTCCCAGCCAGCAGGCTCTCATATATCTTTAAACACCAATTTCAGGGCTGAGTGCTGGTACATTATATACTGCATACATGATTCTCTAATACACATTAAAGGAGGATCCACAGTTTGAATGTACCCATGCATTTACCAGCACTAATCAATGCTGTATTAAGTAAGTAAGACTAAAGTTCAGGTTTTGTGAAAATTTTTGTTTGCCTCACTATAGTGGGGCTTGGCTTTTGATCTTCTTCAGAAACATTCACTTGCAAAAAAAAGGGAGCAAAGTTTTCTGCATAGCAAAGAAAAGCGAACTCTAGGAAGACATCTGGTTGTGTCTCTGCCCAGAAAATTCTACTGGAATTGCAAACAGCATGATCATTGTAACAGTGGAAGCTCTTTAATTTTAGCCTTTTCATCCTAAACCTAAGTATACAGATGCATTATAACAGGCCACTGAAAGCAAACAATATTCTTTCCCTGGGCACTCTGAGCCTAGATGTTTGGCACAGAAAAATCCCCAGGAAGCTCACTCAAGTGCATCTGCAGAATACTTCCTGTTCTTGACTTTTAGTGGTTACATTTGTAGATCTTGGAATCTGGACATTCCACCTACCTCCAGGGAGGACTGGTCCTTACTAAAAAAACCACAGAACCGGTAACTGCCAAAGTTTTACAACATGGGTCAGAATCAGCCCAGCTTATTTGGACATGGTCACCAGGCATCACTTCTCAAACCTTGATATACTGACTGATTAATGGAGAGCCAAGAATTTTTCCAGATGCCCAGACAAACAGCAAGGTTTCTACAACCCCTGTACACCTACATCAAGGAAATAATGTTTCTGAAGACCAGAGCTTATTTCCTACTTAGTAATTTTTTCTTATATTTCACTCTGATCGGATTCCTCTACCTGACTGAAATAGCAGCTAAGACTAGAGAAGCATTGGCTCATATGCTAGAGCTGGTTTGGTGCATTTTGGCCAGAAGAGGGGGACAGATTTAGCTTTTCACCTGTTCTAACAGTGTAAAGCCAAGTCTTCAGAACCTTTCCAAGACTCCTGGACATACAGAGCATTTTTAACAAAGGCTGAAGGGAACAGAATTTCTGACATGTCGATGTGCATTACCGGCATTATTTAAAGCTGCTGATCGACAGAAAGAGCAGTACTCCTCTCACCGAAAAGTCTTTGTGTGAAAACAATACTTTATTCAAAAATATCCAGTAAAAGGATAGTAAGTGCAGCAGCCAAGCAAAGTGCACTTTGTAGCAGACCCTACCTGCTGTCCCAACAAAGCCTGCAATGTCACAATTTTTTGAGTAACAAAACTTTTGAAGTGCTTTCATATGTTGGAAACCCCCTTGGAATCTATCTATAAACACCACATCATTTTAGAATCCAGAACATTCTAAAAAACAGTAATTTTTTTTTCTTTGAAGTTTCATAACCACACCCATTTAAAAATGACACAATTCATTAATAATTAAGAGGCATCAAAACTGAAACACAACATCACAGGAGATAGATGAAAATACAACATAAGCTGTGAAAAATCTGTGCCTTCCAATTAAAAAACTTCCAAGTGGTCACAAAACCATCCTGCCATTAGTAATATACTTCTGCCCCTAGAAAATGTTCGAGTAATGCTATTCCATCTCAAGATTTGTGGGAGAAAGGTGTACACATAAGAGCTGGGAAAGACAAGGACAAAAACTTGCTAGGCATTAGTTTGTAGAAGAGTTCATTATGTAACACCTGCTGAAGCCATTCTGAACTCACCAGAAGAACCTATTGTCAGTGGTGTGCTCCTGCATGCTGCGGTGAGCACTGAGACTCAGGTCTAAGCTGACACCAGTGGCAGACCACGCAAAATAAAAGTTTCCAGAGTTCAGCACTTTGCGCACTTCTGAAATACGATCCTCGTCTGTTGGGTCAACCCGCAGTGACACAAACTCAGTGGAAGTAACTCGGAAAACTTCAGAGTCCTGAATCTTTCCTACAGACATGCATCCTGTTACCAGAACCAGATAATGTAACAGTGTGTCCCCTGCAAAACAAGAGAGGGCAGGAAAGAGAATGGATCTTAGCAGAGCAGATGTTGATTCATTCATGTGCTGAAGGCACACAAACCCACCCCAGTTTGCCTGAAAAATGCACAGAGAACCAACGCCAAGAACACATTCGCAAGCTCTACAGACAAAAAGGAGAAACTACTCTGCAAAGAACAGGGATTGCAAAAACAGAAGTTATTTTTGTCCACCCCCTCATTTCTGGGAGTGGTCCAAATTTGTAAGCTATTCTGCAAAGAAAAAAAAATCAAACCAAGAAAACAAATAGAAAGAAAGAAGCCCTGTTCCTGGTGCAAAGATCCAGTCTTACAGGAGCACCACAGTACTCTGCCCCAAATGAAAAATTCAGGTTTTACACATTTGACTCACCGAGATTTAATCTTAACACACCCAGGAGCCCATATGCATCCATGACTTTGGAGTATGTATTCTTGATTGTGTCTTTTTCTGCGGAAGCTGTGGAGAGAAAATGGAAGATTTGCTGATGTAAAAGCCCCAATGCTATGGCAGTGAGAACGAGCCACTCCAAACTGAAAACCTGAGGGATTATAAAAGCAGCCGCTTACGTTATGCTTCTGGAAAGAAATCAAAATGTATGAGCATATGGCACTTTATAATGGAAAATGAGGGTTTGATTCTGCGATGAAGTATGAACGTGCTATGTTTTTAAGCAATAAAAAAGCAAAACTCCAAGTGATATTGAAGGAGAATACTGGCATTTTTAACAACATCATCTCTTACTATAAAAAGTGTGTACAACACAGACAAATAAGACACCTGAAAATGCTTTCCTGTAATTAAAATTAGTGCTTAACTTTGCTTTTTTTCATGGAAAAAAAAATTACCCCTTTTCTCCAAGAATAAAACCATCATGTGGCAGTATTATCTCTGAACAAGACTATCACAAGTCCATTTTACCTATCTTAGATATATTCCAAGCAGATCAAAACTCTTGCAGGTCTATAAAAACTGGTATTTAAAACCCATGTCTTAGATGAATTAGGAAGACACAATTTTCACAGACAGTTTTGGAAAAAAAACCACAAAACAGCCCTGGCATATTTTAGAAGAAATAGAAGTACATCTGCCATTGCTCTCCTGGGAGTTAAGTGTATATTTTAGCCCTTTCATCAGCACTATAACACCCAGGCCCACCAGCCTGACTGCAGAGCAGCAGGATCCCACCTGTCCTGAGCTTTAGCTCATGACCAAGACTGCGCCAGAAGGCCAACAATAACAATTCCAGCTTTGCCACTGGATTTACAGAGATCAAGATTCCATGGTTACCAGCAATCAGCACCGTTTTGCTTTGACACTAAAAACCTCGGGACATGACATGAAGAAGAGTAAATCAAAAAGCCTATCTGCCCTGGCATTCTGTTGTGCTCTCTCTCACATTAGCTACATCATTTAGAATAGAATCTCTATTTTATTCAGAATAATAATAATAAAAAAACCTCTATTTTACATAGAATTGCTCTTTCTAACAAGTTTCCCTTAAGATTAGTATAGCCCAGCCTGTGCACAAGCCTACCACTTGTACAAATATCTGCCAGTTATTAAAGTGGATCAGACAATTTACAATAGATCAAACAATTATTTAACCACAGCTTGAAATTCAACCCCATTCAATGTTTTATTCAGTGATTTTTAAAAAGTTTCTTTACCTTATTGCACTAAAATTCATGTAATACAGATTTAATGAAAATAGGGGGTTTTAATATATTTTTTTTATAGCAGCATGAGGATGTATTTCTGAAGTCCTCACCCAGGGTGAGTGTAAAGAATCTGAAGCTAATCTAAAAACATTTTGTCAGCATCACCAAACTGTGTTTTTCTTAACCAGAAAACCACCAGGGTGGAACGAACTTCTAAACTTCAGACACTGGTTCCTTCAATCTGTTTTTGAGAAAGGGTTTAATGATACCAATTTACTCTTCTAAACTCAGTCTTCCATAACCAGAAAGCTGACGTGTTCTTCCTCCACACTTGAAATGATTATGGAAAGATCAGGTTTCGTTTCAAACTTCTTGCAGGATTTTTCTTAAACGTGCCTGCATGTAAGAACAATGCCTTTTCTGTCTTTTTTGGATTTATTCTTTTTTTCCGTTGCAGAGAATGCTGGATATCCTTGTTAAGCCTTAATAAGTAAATGCCCGAAGAAAATTAAGTAACACGGGCTTTGCAAATTCAGACCAACAAAAAAGGCCAACAAAGGCTAATAAAGCAGCAAAGGGTTGCAAAACCAACCAACTAACCCAATAAAAATAGAGCAACTTACTGTAGCTAGTCAATTATTATTTTCTTAAAGTGTCCAAGAACCAAACAAAAGCATTTCATGCCATGTTTTTCATTTACATTGGACCTAATTCAGTGTGAACTCAAAGCTTTTCCACAGTGACCATCTAAGTGTTTCTCTCTCACACTGCCCGCACTTTTCCCACCTCAATTTATTTTTTAAGGCCAAAAGTCACATGGGAAAATGTCAAATATGGCATCAGTTCCTCCATCCTGCCCTGGTCCATCCTTACCTACCCCAGGCTTCTGCTTTTGAGGCAGTGCCCAATAAGGAATGTCCTGTGGTCAGGAGTCTAACAACATCAAGGAAAAGCACTTGAAGCTTCTGAAAACCAAGATGAAATCAGGAAGACACAGCTTCACCACACCCCTTTCCATTCTCTTCCCAAAGGACTCTTACCCAGGTCAAAGTCTGCTCTCTAGAAGCCCAAGGCACCAATCCTGCTAACACTATCTTCAGCCCTCCAAAAATGGAAAAATTTTATCCTTTCATGATCACTATTAAGCCGTATCAAGAAACCCAAACCAAACTAACAAAAAACTCCACAAAATCACAACACTTACAAAGTGATTTTCAAATCAATTTATAATGTACCTCTGGAGAAAGCCAGAAAGCCCCATTTGCAGTGTTAAGAGAAAAACAACAAAATTTCAAGTCACTATTTATTAAGGATTAACAGGAAACAGCATTTTAAAATGCCATCTGAAACAAGCACCTTATCAATCACGGACTCTCATAAAAAGGTGAAAAATTATTTTGAAGGGAATATGTCAGCCCTCCCAGTGTTACAGAAGTGGAACCCCATCAACAATCCTGTTTTTAGGATAATCTGGTTCAACACATATTGCGCTTCATTCCAGATCCAGAAATCAGTTTCCCAGTTTTAACAATTAAAAGGTTCAGATCACATTGAAAGTCACCACGTAAACTCTATGATTGGGTTCTCTTCTTGGTGCGCTCACAGGGTGCTGTAAGACAACACATTTCAAGTTAGTGGCTACAGTTTCCAGCTACAATATGGGACTCTGAGCTGGGAACAAAACCACAGTCCTGAAATTATGTGCATTTCCTTCAGACCCAAGACTCCTAACTTACATTACACGAGACAAAAGTCCACACAACTGTCATTTTAAAATGTTTAGAATCTGAAAAATCTGGGGAAAAAAGTGAAAAATTTATGAACGCAATTTGGTTTTTATCTTTTAAGACCAAGGTTTTCAAGAGTTTTGTCAAATTAGGACAGTTAGATTTTTGGTATTTAAATTAAACCTAACACCTGAATATTACCACAGAGGTGACATTAAAATCAGAATAGAGCCACCACTTTCATCTATTAAATTAGCCAACCAAAGAACTATTTTTTTACTTTTTCTACGTCTTTTTTTTACACAGCCCTAGTACTGGCTCAGCTCAAGATGCTGGGGATGAGAAAACCCTGCCAGATTGCTTTTCAAGGCCTGCTGAGACCACCTTGGTTTAACCGCGTGGAAGAATTTTCTTCCTAAGAAGTGGTGTGAGCAGCACTGCTAACCACAGCAGCGAACAGCTGTCAGGGTGCCTGCTGCACATGGATTACTACAGCTCTCACTTCAGCTCCAGAGAGCCCAGGTGGGCCCTGTGCCTCCTCCTGCTCACAGCTGCTCTCTCCTCAGCTTTACTGTGACTCTGAAGTCCAACGATGTGCGTGACATTTCTGCTCGGGGCACTCACGGCTCTGTTTTCCCAGACAGAATGTTCTCCATGGCAGGCAACGGGAGCAAAGACAGTTTACCACTCATTTGGGATGACTCACCAGCAGGGAGATGGAGAGAGAACACACTCCTGCCCAGCCAGGGAAACCTCTCCAGCTAAGACATCTCAGAGAATCCTATTTCAAAAAATAGATATACTGCCCATTTCACATGGAAAGTAAGAAAAATAGATCTATGACACCCTCCCACTAAATTACAAAAAAATCAGCAGTGAAGCTGCTGACATACCCAGGTGCTCTCAACAGGCTTTGAGAAGAATCCCCCACACTCCAGTGTCTTGGGCTAACCCAATTTCAGAACTGTGCTGACCAAAGAGGTGTTAAATGTACAAAGGAAAGCAAAGTACTCCTCACAGCAACATCAATTAGTTCACACAGAACACCTCCAGGAGAAGTACGGCCTGGGCAGCTCCCATATTCAGACTGAGTGGTTATACAACCACCACCTCTGAACTATCCCTTCGACCCTCCTCCTCAGTTCCCTCTGACTTGGCTGCCTGGAGCAGCACATGGCACACACACTGAAAATCACCCAGCATCTGAGCTGCGCAGTATTTCCTGCCAAGGCTCAACTAAATCCTCTGAATCATCTTGCAGTGTCTCACCGAGGGCAGGAAGGGAGGAAGGTTAACACAGTTATCCTTCCCTCAGCAAAATGACAGATGTGCTTCCTTTAAGATGACACTGAAGTGATCAGTAAACTTCCATCCCATTCTCTTAGCCCATTTCAAAGCTAAATTTCTGTACATGGGTATTCCAAGGGGTGCAGTTCACTTAGGCGCTCAGAACTGAACCACATAAATCAGTTTTAATGCTAAAATGTATTTCACTAGGCTGTGCATATATTATCCACTCTACATACAGGTAATAACTGTGATCAGGTATAAGGCTAAACATGTTACTTCTTCTCCAGTATTTATTAAAATATTTGGAAAAATGTCTAACAACTTTGAAGTCAGTATTGTCAATTTTTGTAGTCTAAAAAGTGGTAGCACCATCATGAACACCCAGAAGTTTTTGACAGTTTAAAGTGATGCTGTTCTGGATTTAAATTTATATATACTTGATCTGACCATTTATCTATCTATTCACAGGGATTTTACAAACATGGGAAATCTTCCCCAAGGGACAGTAGTATTGCATTAACTTTGTTTATTATTTGTACAAATACCTGTTAAGTTTGTACAGCTACAGACTGGAATCTTCTGGCTGGATTCTGGCTGGTGACATGACCAGCGAGACAGAGAAGTAACATTTCACAAATCTTCCCAAAGTACTAATAATTGTACTCCTTTAAACATGCATTAAAAAGAACAGATACCAGATGGGAACAGCAGGCAGAAAAAGAGAAGAAAGAAACCTGAGCTAGGGGACTCCTGGGCTTTTTCTGCTGTCAGTTTCAGATTGTGATCTTCCAACCATTAAGAAAAGTATCAGTACATAAAGAATTAAGGGAATTATATGGAAATAAAACAGAGGGAATTAAGGAAAAATGCCACTGCTCAATATTCAGTGGAAAACTATGCCCGTGTACCAGACAGAAAAAGAGTAACCAGTTTCCTGGTTAAGCTTACTGAAAACAATACCCAGTAACTACTTCCAGCTGAGTGTGAACATTTGCTATGACGTAACCTACCAATTAGAATTCCAAGGACAGCGCTTTGCAGATTAATAATGAGCTATCACTAAGTACAGAACGAAAGAGGAGAGAGGCTTCCAAACTTCTTCAGGTCTGGCTTCCTCTGCTTGGTAAAACAAAGCCAGGAAGCGGGCAAGAACTTTGACGTGGGTTTTAATTTTTAGGAAAGGACATTTATCCAGGTGCCTGCAGTATATCCCGGCAGGAGAAGTGATTTACTGCCCTTTTTGAGCATAACCTTCAGAAATAAAAAATTTTTCATCTGTTAGACCCTAAGTAGCTCAAGCATAATAATTACTAAACACAGGCTAAAACAATCTGTTCCACAAATCTTGAAAACATTTTATGGCTTGCATGAAACCTGATTGCTAACTTTATGACTAGACACTTATTCCCAATCCACACTACAGTGCCTCATGGATACTGCTACCAAAGTCAGGGAGATTACTTAAGTACATAGTAAGAAGAAACTGTAACAGAAAAAAAAGCAGAATTTTAAAAAGAGGAGAAAAGCACACACTGTTCACCTGGATAATCATACAGCTGTAGCAACCATGCAAGTCATTGCCTGCTTGCAACAGCTTCTGGCTAAGGAGAAAACTACTTCCATGGAATGAAAGCTTTCTATAGAGGAGCCAAAATTGAGCTCTGAAATGCTGTGCAACTAGGTGCTTTGGCTTCCTAAAGAACACAAACATATGTTATAATTTTACGTATTTTAAAAGTCTATGTATAGGCCTTATGGTTCTCTTCTGCACTTTAGTGTTCTCCAGCAAAAAAATAAAAAAAGGGGAGGGGGGGAAAATTTAGGAGGGGGAATCTGATGCATTTTTCACTTAAAACACGTAAAAATAACTTTGCAATGCAAGGCATCTGGCTCCAAATATTACTCATTTTATTACAAGACAAAGCAATACCAAGTCTTGAGGGAGGTTAAAAATACAGGGACAAAATAAAGCTAAAAATCACACAAAATGAAATAAAACCAAATTATTATATAACATTTAAGAATATAGCATTTATTGCTGTGAAATGCAACATAGAAATTAGCTCATCAATGAGTTATCACATGTTCAAAACAGGGTTTTTCAGAACCCAAGAAACAAGGTGATATGGGAGATCTAATTATAAGAAAATTTAGTGGACGTGAAAATATAGATGTATAAAGAACTGTAACGAAATGCGCAAAATTCTCTCTCAACAGATGAATATAAGAAAATGCCTCTTTTCTCATTTAAATCAGAAGCCTCTCCATTACCAAACAGAAAAACAGAACAGTTGCTTCTTTACATTCCACAAACAAAATGGCTCACACAATGTCAAGTCTGCCACCTTTCTAACACAGTAGTTACTAAAATAGATCAACTTACAGAGGACAGCCACAGCTCCAGACTCAAACATGAGACATTCTTCTCTGTTCCTGGTTTCCACAATCACGCTGAAGGGAAGTGGATCCAACTTGTGATAGACACGGTATCCTTTACTGAAAGCCATTTTGCCTCAAACACACGGCCCTGGCCAACACAAGATGATGTTAATGAAACCTCCCTGTGCTTCTAGACACCTCCTGCAAACTTGGTTTTTGACCCACGGCCTTTCCTAGAGATTTAACATGTTCAACAAAAACAAACAACAAAATCCCCTGCTCCCTCATTCTACCTCATGAGACTTAGTTTATCTATGTCCAAAAAAAAAAAAAAAAATTACAGGGATTACCTAAAGATGGCATAAGAGTGTTTCAAAACCAGAACTACCCAGAGAAACACCTTTCAAAATCTGGATTTATTTAAAAGCGTCTTTGAGACAAGTAGAATTTTACAGAATCCCTGGCTTGTTCATCCAGTTCCACCCCTTGCCATGGGTAGGGATGCATTCCACTATCCCAGGCTGCTCCAAGCCCTGTCCAACCTGGCCTTGGATACTTAAAGGGATGGAGCAGCCACAGCTTCTCTGGGCACCCTGGCCCAGGGCCTTCCCACCTTCTCAGGGAACATACCTAAATCTAATCCTACTCTATTTTAGTTTAAAGCAATTTCTTTCCCAAAAGTTAATAAATAGGATTTCTCCTTAGGGAAATAAAAAATAAAAGGTTTTCCAGCTACCAGCAATATGGAAGAGTAGCAACCACCTCAATGGCAAACCAATGCCAAAAACAGAAGGGGAGCCTTCAATTTTTAGATCTATTCCACTAATTCTGCCCTTGTACAAAAAGACAGTATATTTTAAACACTGAAGCCGTCAAGGCATTTTAAAGGACCGTACAAAAACGTCAACGTATTTTCGGCTTTTTCCCCCCCCATTTTTTTTTTTAAATTAAGGAAGGGTTTGATTTGGATTTAAACCCTGCCCTGCGGCGGCTGAAACATCGCAGTGTTGTATTGGTGACGCTGCCCGCCAGCCACACACGAGTGAGACCTTAAAAAAAACCCACAAAACTCTCATACTGCAGCAAATCATAAATAAACGCGAGAACAGCCCAGTTTTCCGTGCTAAGGCTCGGGAAAACGCAGCGAAGGAGGATTGCTCCGGAGCACCCGGAGCGGGTAATTGCGCCCTCCCTTCCCGGCAGTTCCCCGACCTCCGGAGCGGACACGCACGGCCTGCTTCGGCCTCTCCCGGGCCCCGCCGCGGCCGGGCGCGCTCAGGTCACGGCCGAGCCGCGGGCCTCCCAGGGCCGGGCCGCCGCATTCCCGCAGAGGGACGCGCTGGGCAGCGCCCGCCCCTGCGCAAGCCTACCTGCCGCCCGAGCGCGTACGAGACCTCCGAGCCCCAGGCCGGCCCCGCGGTACCGCCACTCTCACCGTGCGCCCGCCGCCGCGGAGCCGGCGGAATCCACTTCCTCCCGGCCCCGCGTCCTTCCGCACTGCGCCGCCCGCCCCGGAGGGGAGGTGCCGGGGGGCGGACGCTGGGCCGAGGTGGGACGGAGCTGCGGTTTTAACGAACCGAGCCCAATGCTGAGCACAGCCACGCCCCGGTCCCGCTGCGGGGTTATTACGAGGAGCAGAAGCCAAGGGACAGACTCAGGAATAGCCGTGCGGACTGAGCCGCCACTGAGCCACCTCGCTGGGCAAAGGGCTGCGAAACTCACAGCCCTCGGGTCGAGGGGGAGCCCTCTGAAACCGGCGTCTTGCTAACTGCAGTCATGGAATAGAGCCGTGGAATATCCCGAGTTGGAAGGGACCCACAAAGATCATCGCGTCCACCCCCTGTCCCTGCACAAACACCCCAACAATCCCACCCCGTGCATCCCCGACATGGCTCTCCAAACGTTCCTGGAGCTCTGGCAGCCTCAGAGCCATTGCCCTGAGGAGCCTGGTCAGTGTCCAGCACCCTCTGGGGGAATAACGTTTCCTGACACTCAGCCGAACTCTCCCTTAACAGAGCTCCAGCCGGTCCTATCACTGTTCACAGAGAGTAGAATCAGAGCTGGCCCTGATCTGCAGACCCCTAAAGAGTTCTCAGCTCAATCTCTTCTCCAGCTGAGCAAGCCCACTACTCTCAGCCGCTCGTGTGGCTCAACAGGGTCTTAGCGAAGAGTGCGCAGTTTCGGAGGCAGATTCCACAGCTGCCCGAGCCAAGGGGATTTTCCCCGCTCCTGGCGCAGCTGCCGCTGGCACGGCAGGAGCAGGGCGGCCGAAGAGAGCGACCCCCGCGTTCTGTGCTGCTGGCCGCGCTCCGGCGGACGCGGGGGTGGACAGGGGCGGAACTGCAGCCCGCGGTGTCGCAGCTGTTCCGGGGCCCGGCAGGTGGGTACCGCCCGCAGCTCCCGCTCCATCGGCCCCGCAGCCCCCGCGCTCCCAGGCAGTGTTCATCACCGAGGTTTGGCTGCAGACCGTGCTGGGGCCGGGTTTTGTCAGGCAGGAGGATTTTTGTTTGAGGCTCCTGGGAGCTACGCTCCCGCCGCTCCCTCCGCCAGCGCAGCAGCACCCATCACTCACGCTACGTCCCAAGCCACACACCAACCCTTCCACCGACACCGCCCCCACGCGTCCTCTCGTCATCCCATTGCCCAGTCCCCCGTTGCGTCATCGATCCGCCCCTCCATCGCCCCACCCCCGCATTTCGTGCCGGACGTCGCCCGGCCACGCCCCTCCCGGCGAGATGGAGATAGCTGTTCCCAGACGCGTTTGTGGTCAGAACAGCGGCAGCAAACGCGCTCTGTGGAACGCAGCACCAACAGAAAAGAGGCGGGGATAACGTTCGGGGCTGGCAGGGCAGCACTGAGCAGGTGGACTCGAGGGTGTCACATTACAGGCTGAGGAACAGAGAGAGCGGTGGAGTGCTGTAGGGCGAGAGAGCCCACAGTGAAATTATGGGGTACAGATTGGGATATACGGTAGAGGAGAGGTACACTAGTCCTCACCTCTCCCCCAGCCCTTACCTTAAACGCCACCCGAGCAACTGAGGGGCAGACGGGCATCTTGAACAGCCAAGCAGGGGCTCGAGGGTGAGAAGCTGAGAGCAGAGGAACAAATAACAGGTGAGCTTGGCAGTGACACAGAGAGACTTTAGAGGTGAACAGCTTTAAGGCTGGAGAGCACACAGTGAAAATGAGTGGTACAGGTTAGGATATAAGGTAGAGTACAGGTGTAGCAGCCATGGCCCAAACCTAAACAGCAGCCCTAAGAATAGACCCATTTCCCTGAGAGGAGCTGCAGGCAGCCGCTCCAATGCAGGGCGATGGCAAAAGCGATCAGAGGTGCAGGCAGTAACCCTAATGCTAGAGCTAGGCAAGGGGTGATTGTGGGGGGGGGTAGGGTCCACAGGGCCAGGGATAACCGGGGGATTCCCACCCTGGAATGCCTTGGTCCTATCCAGTCTCTAAGGCATCTCTGCCCTGCTGCATAGTGTTGGGAAGGATAGATAAATATGATTGCCTAGCAGAAGAACCACAATAGTACAGCCAGGATGAATATAACGCCCCCTACTGGCTGGACAATAACCTTACCTACAGATAGGTCCAAAAGTCAAATGGGCTGTTCCATCTCACCCCCCAGAATGTATGGTTCACCCCACACCTGTAACCCTCCCCTGAAACATCAAGTGTCTGTGACCCCATTGGCCCAAGTCTTGTTCCAGCCCACCTTGAAGCCCCCTGATACGGGGTCTCCGAGGGTCCAGACGCCCTCTTGGAACTTCCCCTCCTCTCTTGGATTCCCCTCCCCTCTTGGAACTTCCTCCTTCCTCCTGGATCCCCCCCTCTTGGAGTCCCTGCTCTTCCTTTTGTCTCTCCCTTCCCCCATCGCCTCTGGCCCTGCCACGTGCTGTGTCTAGCAGCTCGAGGCAGGGCCTCTCTCCATCCCGAATAAACCCTATCTTCCAAGAGCAACCAACAGAGATCTCTTGTCTGTATCCACCCAAACCGTCCTGCAGCCCTCCTACGTCTTTACAGCATAGCCTCCTGTAGGCATGATATGGCATGTCTGGGGCCTGGAAATTTGTAATGTAGGCTGTATTTGGACTCTAGATGGGATTTGTAGATAGATAAAGGATATCTGGAGCTGTTGAGTTATCCTGCAGTGCTCTGACTTTTATCCTAACATTCTTTCAGATGCAGCCAGCTGGAATCTGTGGCAGAGGGCCCATCCCGGCTGAGGGGGTTCCCCTGAGAAGGTCAGTCACTGTTTGTCTTTCAGGGGAAGTCTAAATGGTGACTCTGTGTTACAGTATTGTTCTTTGTCTTTCTTTTTAGGAACTAAAGCCAGATATTAGCAGTCAAGGTAAGTGGGCAAGGTGAGCAGTGACTGGCAGCTGGCAGCAGTTGTTATTGCTCAGGTCTCAATTTCAGGTGCAGCTCTTAGCCTCCATTCTTGTTTGTGTGCATTAGGCAGTCCACTCGTGTTACACGGAGGCCACATCAGCAAGTGGGCAACAGACCCAGTTTGTCACTTCCATGGGAAGTGATGTTGTGAAATAAATTTTTGTTGTACTAACTGGGTATTTTTTTAATGTATTCTTGTTATGTTAGGTCTTAGTTGGATTAATTGTTTTAAAATGTAGATTTGATATTTTGAGGTAAGTTCTTTGTGGTTTTGTGCTTTTTGGTTTTTTTGTAACTAAATATTACACAAGTTTAAGAATGGGCAAGGAGACCAGCTCCTTTTTAACGCCTTTATTAAAGTGACCAGCTCCGGGTAGGTGCTCTGGGGATAGCGCACACCGCCACTGCTCCCTTCGGCGAGGCAGAGGAGGAGGTGTTCAGTTTTGCTGTACAGCAGAACTGGAGCTTCCATCCTCGCGGGCGTGCCTGGGAAGACGCTTTTGGGCTTGTCGGCTAGGGTTTTTGCTCTCAGTTGGTACCACTTAGGATAGGACGATGCTCCGGGGTTGATTCTGCAGCACTGGTAAGGTAGGAGGACTTCTTCCCGATGGCTAAAGTCCATTTGTTGTTCAGGTCTTAAGTTGGCTTGTTTCCTTTAGGGTTTTTTCTGAGTTTCTGGTCACAGTCCTTAATTTGCATATTCTTGGGGGTACTCCAGTCGCCATTTTGGGGAGCAGCGGAGGTGTTACCCGGTGGTCGCAACATGGATGACAAATACAGTAAAGGGGCACAACATAGGGAGAGATAAGGGAAACATCAACGGGGATTTAACAGGTAATAACAGTCTTAATTAACACTTTTAACTTTAAATTCTTTTAACTTGTTTATAACACTTAACTAATGAACTTGTTCATAACACAAGTATTAATTCAAAATGATTTTAGTAATTTTAATTTTTGTGGTTTAACTGTTATTTGGGGTAAGAGTGTATAAATGTTAATTGAAGATTATGTTATGTGCAGGATTTTTTTATTTCAGGTTAAAGTCTGTGAGGGATAAGGTTAGCTGTGAAGAGGTATACTAACAAGGCATGTAGAAAATACATTTTTTTAGGATTGGTGACCAATAAACACGGTGTGTTTGGATGGATGGTTTTAGTTAGTGTTACTTATATGTTTTGTTTTGGTTGTGGAACTATTTCTCTTGGGGTTTTTTTTTTGAGTATTTTCAATAAGGTTTGACCCAGTGAGTAGGACTGTCGTGTAGTTTATTTTTTGTGGAAACATAAGTATACCTTTAGGTTATGAAATCGACGGGACTACTTTACTGACTACTTACCAAGTCTTTTTTAGGAGTAGGTTTTTGTAAGTCGGATTTTGAAATCAAAGAAGAAAAATGACAAGACGAAGGAGGTAGAGAAGTTATCTCCTTATAGGATAAAAAGGGTTTAACATAGCAACTGCTTTGTCTAATGTTTGCGTGGGGTGTTTCCGTGCGACGGCCGGGCCGCTCGCGGGGCTCGGCAGCAGGAGAGCCCCGTGCCACGCGCGCTGAAGGTGAGGCGGCGCCGCCCGCGGGGAGCCGAGCCGAGCTGAGTCGAGCCGAGCTGCGCCTAACGCAGCGAGCGGATCCGATTTCAGCCGAGCCGAACCGAGCCGAGCTGTGCTGAACGCAGCGAGCGGCTCCGAGTTCACCTGAGCCGAGCTGTGCCGAAGAGGCGAATCCAGCCGATAATAGCCGAAAATAGCCGAGTCTCACCGTGCCGAGCCAAACGCAGCATCCCGGGCAGGGCGGGGCGCCGGGGCGGGCTCGGGGTGGAGCCGAGAGGCTCCCTCTCCTGTCGCTTTCTTTACCCCTCTTTCCTTCTCCACGTATTCCTCTTCTTTTTCTCTTTTCCCCCATTTCCCGCTCTCCCCCAAGCAACCCCTTTACCATCCTTTCCCGCTATCCTTCCTTCCTCCTCCCCTCCCTTCTGTTCTTTGTCCCCCAGACCCTCCCCTCCTCTCCCTCCCAAACCCGACCCCCACTGGCCTCACTCCTTCCTGTCCTGTCCCTGCCCCGCTACTCCGTTCCATTCCCCCTCTCTCCCTCCTCTGTCCACCGTCCCTCTTCCTCCCCTGCCGGCCTTTCCCTTCCCCTTCCATATTCCTCCACAGCCCGACCTCCCTCCCCACCCTTTCGCATGCCCCGCTCTCCCTCCTCTCTTCCCGTCGCCCCTTCCCTTCTTTCCCCCGCAGCCGCGGGGCTCGGGGCGCCGGAGAATAAAGCCCAGAGGGCCGGAGCCCGGCGCCCCCCGGCCCTTGCGGGAGTCCCCGCACGGAGCCGGAGGCTCTCCGCGGATCCCCCCGCGCCGCTCGGACACCGCCCGGCGCTGCCGGACCTGCGGCTCCGCCACCATCGCGCTGAGAGCGGCGCCCGCTCTGTGCCGTGCCGGCCGTGCCACGTCCCCGCCGCTTCTGCCGCTCCCAATTTCTGCCCCTGGCCTGCGACAGCGAGGCGGGGCAGGAGCTTCAACCCTTCTGGGGGCTGCCCCCCACCCCTTTCTTGCTGCGGCAGGGTCCCTTTCTGGGGGGGATGGAGGTGTGGAAAGGGCTGGAAGGGAGTGCTGGGCTGCTGTCCAGGGCAGTTGGACTCGTCCTGTGCCTTCTTTGGGGGTCAGGAAAAGGGGGTGAAGACTCGGGGCTCTGATGTCATTTGGGGCACCCCAAGGTCCCTAGGAGAGGGAGGCACACTGCGGTGGTGGAGCAGGTGGATGGTGAATAAGGGGGGGTCATGCTGGGTACCGTCCCCCAGAGGGACCCAAAGCTGCCCCAAAATTCCCAGGGAGGGGTGTGTGTAGAATACTAAAACCTAGCAAGTGTTTCGTTTTTATAGGTATTGGTAAAGAATAGGATTTGTCTCTAAATTCATTTGGAAAGAAACCCCGAGCAGCCCCAGGTATGAGCTGTGAGGATGAGGAAGGGGCGGCTCCTGCCGGGGGCTGTTTAAGGGGGTTTGCCTCAGCTCACTTTTGCATGGAGCTGCTGGAGAAGAGGAGTTTATGGGGGGGCTCCCGGGGCTGTCCATGGAAGGACGGTGAGCGCTTCGGACAGGGTCCGGGGGATCACCTGGATACGCACTTGGATACGTGGAGCATTGCTCAAAAGAGGTGCCGTGGGACAAACCTTTGTGCTGGGAAGAAGCAGCCAAACAGGTGAGCCGATGTGCCTTTGCAGGGGGAACTTTTCTCCTTTCCCTTTTAAATTTCGTTTTGCCAATCCCTCCCCGGTGCCCCCAGGATTAAAAAAAAAAAAAAAAAAAAAAAAAAAAAAAAAAATTGAGTACAAAAGAAATTCAGATTGAGGGGACCGACTTCTCTTCCATTATTGACTGTGTCTGAACTAGTGGGGGATCCCTCTTCACTTGTGGTTTTGAGGTTATTGATTGAAGGAAAACCTGCCTTTTCCAGGTTGTTAGGGGTGTCACAGGGGTGACAGGGAATCCCTGTGTTGTATTTTAAATGGAACAGGAAAAATATTCTTGTTGTATGATGGGTTTGACTTGACGGTAGCCCGCCCATTTTCATCATCCTGAGGTTTAAATGGAGGGGGCAGTCCTATTGTCCCTCCTTTTAAAGGGTTTGGATTGAGGTAAAAATCCCCCTTTCCCCATAATTTGTGTCGCTGGCCGGGGGACCTTACAAATCACGAACGAGACGGGACAGCTGAGGAACGCATCTCGAGCTGTTTCATTTTCTTGAATCACACTCATTACATGGTCATGACAATGGGAAGGTGCCAGCGGCTCAGATCCCCGGCAGCAGACAAAGAAGGTAATGTTAGAATTTACTTTAAAGTTTTTTGACCAGTCACACGGAGCAAAAGCATCTTGACACTAGTTCTATCCAACCACTATAAACACACGTACCTTTGCTTAAAACAATGCTCGCGTATTTCGAATACAATACCTGCTTGTAAACCTTAAAACACAGTGCACAGAGCTCCATTCTTAAGCTTAGAACTTCCTAGTATCTCACTAGATATACTTTTCTGTAGCTTAGGGAGTTATTCTAGACAAGCATTAATTCACAGACCATTGTTCTATTTGTAGTTAACTTCTGCTTATATAATTTTTCTGCTGACAAATCTTATGTCTACTACCTCGCTCTAATCGCAGTTCTGCTGTTTCTGAGGCCTGTCTTTTGCAGTTTTTCCAAAACCCTCTGATTTTAAAGATTGCCACCGTTTGAAGGCTTTCATTTGAGGAAAGCCCCTTCTTTTCTGCTCTTATAGGGGATGAAATTGAAGGGGAGACCACATTTATTTGCCCTTGTTGAAGTGAGGTGAGCACCTGAGTGTGGCGTCAGTTTCGGGGCTTCAGTGGAAGGAAGCTGCAGCTCAGACAGCGCTGGAAAAGTGGAAATGGGGCTGTGCCGCTGCATTTGGGGGCGCTTCTTCTGCCCCTGGCCCGGCAGCGAAGGGTCCGGCGCGGGAGCCCTGCTGGCAGTGCCTGGGGATGGCCGAGGCGGAAGGGGAGTTTGGCGCGGCTGGGCTGCCGCGGGACTGCCGGAGCCGCGCCGGTGCGAGCCGTGCGGAGCCGAGGGGAGCTTCCGCCGGGCCGACGGGCGGGGCAGGCGGCGCGGGCGCTGCGCCGGTGCCGGCCGGTGCCGACTGCTCCGTCCGCTCCGGCACCGGGTTCGGGCGCCGCCGGGGCCCCCCGGGCCCAGTGCCGGCCCCGCCAGGCCGGGAGGAGCGGGTGGGGGTCTCCCGGCGCGGCGCCGCCTCTGCCTGCCGGAGGAGCCGCCGGAGGAGCCGCTTTCCTGCCGGGAGCCGCGCTCCGCCGATGCCGGGAGCGCGGGTTTTCATTTTCTAGAGTTCCTTGCTGTAGTGGTTTTGAGGAGTTTATTGGATCGTTTTATTTTGTTCGTAGTTGGTGTATGAGAAGGGCCATGGTGTACTTCTTGGTTGTTATGGTTTATTATATTATAGATGTTTTATTAATTCGGTTTATTTGACTGTCGTGTATGTTTTATTGTTGCGGGTAATTTGGGAGGCATTTTTAAGGTTACATTTGTTTTTTGGCATTGTGTTTATTTCTCGGTGTTATTTTCGTTTTGATGGTTTGAGGCATTGTGGGTTCATTGAGTTAGGAATAATTTTTTTGTTGTTGTTAATATAAGGGTTTTTTTTGTAGTTTGATGTATTAGGTGGTTCTTTTTTATTCGTTTTATTTTTGGGAACATAGGTATTTATATGGTGGATTTTTTTAGGTAGTTGTTTTATTTGAGTGATGCTTTTTGGTTTCTTCGTGCTTTCGATTTTTTATATCGGTAATTATTTGGTGTTTTTTTTAGTTAATTTTATACCGTATTGGGTTCTCTTGATGGGTTAGTGTAGTGGTAGAGTTTTGGCTTGTTTTTCTTTTTTTTTAGAAACGTTCAGGGTCTATTGTATGGTTTGGAGTTCAGTAAGTTGGATTTTTTTTTTTTTTAGCGGTTTTTGTGATTCGCTGTGTGGGTTTCTAGAGGTTTTTTTAAATTTTTGTTTCATTTTTGTGATGTGATAAAAATTGTTAATGAAAGGAGTGTAGTGTGGGGTTTTTTTGCTGGTAGTTTGTTGGCTGGTGGAGCCTTTCTGATTTTTTTTGGACGATATTGGTGGGAATTTAAAGTTGTTTTGGCATTTTCTTTTTAGGACTTGGATTTAAAATGCATAATTAATAGTTATAATGAAAGAAAACAAATATATAAATATAAAAATGGGTATATAAACTTAATTTAAAAATATAAACAGAATACATATACCATAAATAATATTGTATATTACCATAAGACATTATAATGTTTGATGTAGAGTATTTATATGTTTATATAAGTACATATAAATATAGATTATAAATATAAACCAAATCCATATAAAATATCAATATAGAAATGTATAAATAATATATGTATATATATAGAAATATAAAATACAAAAAAATACAAAATCATAGAAATCGATACAATACATAATACATATTATACTGTATATATATATTATAACACATTATATGTCATATATATTATATGTCTAAATGCATGTCCTAGGTTGACTGTATGATGCCTTTATCCCAAATCGTCTGCCCTGTTTATGTTGAATAATAAGTTCTACACCTTTAAGACTTGTTCCAGGAGCGAAGGCGGGGGGGCGGGGGAAGAAGCGCGGAGTTTGTTTTTCAAGAACTGCACTCCCTCCTCCACATTTCTGCTCCTGGACTGTGTCGTCTGCGGACAGACAGACAGTGAGACAGAGCTCTCCTTTGCTTTTTCTAGTTAGTTTTAGCTAGCTGAGGCAAAGAAGTTCCCTGGACTGTGTTTTTTCCCTTTCTCTGGACCTGCTCTGGACTAAACACCAGAAGAGCAGCAGCAGCTCGCACCTGTGGTCCAGTGGGCCGGGCCTGGGCCGTGGCATTTCCAGCGTCGGAGGGACTGAGCAGACTGAGCAAGCCCAGCTGCAGCCCCGGGGATTTTCCTGAGTTTGTCTCTCTCTTGGAGTGGCGAGAAGTTTTATTGTTTAACATTGTTTAAGTTTGCTTGTTTAATAAACAGGTTTTTCCCACTTTTCTCCAAAGAGGTATCTTTCCCGAACTGGTTGGGGGGAGGGGCCAATTGAATCTGCTTTCCTAAAGGAACCCTTTTAGGGTTCTTTCCCCAAATTTTCCCTGAACCAGGACAATGCATAATATTTTGTAAATATTGTATATACAAAATATATTGTAATATAATAGATAAGAACCTAGTAATGTAAATATCAAAAGCATCAATATAGAAATATTCAAATATACTTTAAAATAAAGGGCTTTTTATTTCAATTTGGTAGTAGGCAGGGTTTTTTGTTATAAAAATTATTAATATTAATAAAATAAAGTTAGAAATCTACGTATAGAAATATATCATACATACTTTAAGATCTATGTAAAAATGAAAATGTAAGTAAATAGAAGTATTAGTGGTATATATGAAATAAAATGTAAATAATAATTTCTCTATCTTGTTACCTTATTATATATATTTATAAATATAACACATCAATATAAGGTATAAATCCAAATGTGAATATAATTATGAAAAAATAGATAAATATTCAAATATCGTTTTAAGAAAGGGCTTTTTTTGGTAGTTATTTAGTTAAAGGCAGGGTTTTTATTGAAAAAATATTAATATACATTTTATTTTTATATAATTCGAAATATAGAAATATATAGTCAATTTATAAAGATATCTATAAAAATAAATAGAAATAAAAAGTAATAGGAAGAGAGAATATAAATAACACTATACATCAGTCTACATTTAAAATGTATATTTGAATATAAATGCAAAAAATAGAAATGAAAAAAAAAATTCAACACAGTTTAAAATAAACGGGTTTTTTTAGGTTTTTATTTGGGTAGAGGCAGGGGTTTTATTTTAAACAATATAAACCTTTTAGAAATATAAATCTAAATATAAAAATATATAATCAGTATATTAAGATATGTATAAAAATATAAATTATAGTAAAATATAATAAATAGGAATAAATGTAAGAAATGATAAACTTATCATTATACAACAATATAAATTATAAATAAAAATGTGAATAAAATATATTGAAATATAGTTTAAAAGAAAATGTTTTTTCTTTTGGTTCTTATTGGGTTAGAGGCAGGGTTTTTTTGTTGGTGTGGTTTTTTGTGCGGGATGTTTTGGGACATTTATTGTAGAGGATGCTTTGAAGGGGATCGCGCCTGTTCTTTTTTGCCGCCTTCCCTGGCTTTCCCCGCCCCTCCTGCCGCCCTCCTTGGAAGGTCAAGCGAGTCCCCGTCCCCGTCCCGCCGCCTCCCCGTGCTTCCCCGCCGTCTCCACTCTCGCACAAACCCCCCCGCCTCCAGGCCCCGCCCGCTCCGGTGCGGGGAAGTGCAGGAAAACACGGAAGCACCGGGGCAGAACCGGCGCTGGAGGTGCCCGAGCCGTCTCCCTGCCCGCAAGAGCAGAGGTGCCCGCCGCCGTGCGCTGACAGGTACGCAGGATGGGCGGCTCCGGCCCGCTTTGCCTCGCTGCGTTCCGGTGCCGCGCTGCTGCGGGAGGAAAGAGCGAGAGCTCCAGAGCCCCGAGCAGAGCGCTGGGGAATGGGAGGAGAGGAAGGCTTGGGCTAAGGGTGGATTGAAACCGGAATGCCTGTTAGTGCGCAAAGAGACGTTTGTCATCCACGCTGCCAAAACGAACACCTGGTACACCCTAGGTCTGCCTTGTGCTTCATGTGTTTTTATTTCCTATTTAGGTCATCCCAAAAAGCAAGGACGGAGCAAATGGGACTGGCTCCCACTGTTGCTGTGTGAAGGCTTTTTACAAGCTGCTGTGTTCACGTAATCTTTTTTTCACTCCAAGCTTGGCTTTTCCCATCCTTTTCCCGTGGCTGCTGCATTGGGTGTCCCCAGGAGGGCTGGGTTCCTCAGCAGGGGTCTTAGGAGTTGCTATGAATTCTGTTTTTTTCTGAAGGTGTATGGAGGTGTGCTGTCGAATCAGCTCTTTTCCCTCCTGAAAAGCTGTCCAACTGTGACCACCCACGCGTCTGTGTGTTTTAATCACGTAGCCAGACGCACTAAAGTTTTTACTTTCTAAGCCAAACCTGAAGCAGATGACTGTTTGCTTTGTGTGTGTGAGAAGTGGCACTTGTGCTGGAGAGCTGCAGTGGGGAAGAAAAGATGGACTAAACATGCTCT
Source organism: Taeniopygia guttata (assembly GCF_048771995.1). Classification (NCBI taxonomy): domain Eukaryota; kingdom Metazoa; phylum Chordata; class Aves; order Passeriformes; family Estrildidae; genus Taeniopygia; species Taeniopygia guttata. The sequence continues at coordinate 19,449,248 of NC_133024.1, read as the reverse complement.
GGGGATGGGCACAGAAGGAAACACTTGCACAGAAAGGCGAGGCAGTGACGATTCCGGAGGAAAAATGAAAGGTGGTTGCTTCCAATCCATGGGGACTTTCCTTTGGAATGATCGATCAGAGAGTGTATGGAAGCAGAGAGCATCTTCTGGCTATTTCTGCTCTGTAACCTTCTCTCTGGTGTCACGGGTCTGTGCTGGAGAGTGGGAGAACAGTCCCCACTTGTTGCCGTGTCCTCAGTGGGCAGAGAGCTCTGACCTCAGCCAGGTGGGCTGGTGAGTATTGAAACAATCACTGCCTCCTCATGAGCAAGTTGTTTGAAGGAGTCATCAGCAGGGATAGCTTTTAGCCAGCTTCAGTTCCATTTCTTTTTCAGTTTCTGTTTCTGGGTGTTTTGATCCTGACATCGCCAAACCCTTAAGTTTGCTGAATTAGGGCTCTTACCTGTATGGTCCATGAAATGTCCCGGAAGCTGATCGATTTCTTTGTGCTCCTGCTGCATTGATTTGGGCTGTGCTTCAGGCTTCTCTCCCTGGGCTCTTGCAGTTGCTGTATCTCTTGGATGCCATGCAGAACGGAATCAGGCAGCCCAGCCTCAGGTTCACCTTCTCCCTGACACTCTACGCTGCCCGTGTGGCAAAGCAAATCCTGAAGCCAGGTACTGGAACTTGCTGTGTGTGTCACTGCTGGGGTGAAAAACAGAGCCCTAGGGAGCGTTGCTCTCCTCACCTGCTCTGTGCTCGCGCACTCTTGACTGAGCCTTTCCTCCTGGGCAAGAGAAGGGGAGGGTGGGCAGCAATTGGAATGAGCTTCAGAGCAAAGGCCTTCTGTGGTTGCTGGGCTGTTCTCCCAGCTTGGAGCGCTGCACATTCACCACAGCTTCCACGAATTGTTGTCTGTGCTTGTGGATTGGGAGCATTCTCCTCCTCCACAATGCCAGCTTTTTCTCTTTACAGAGGAGCACATGTACATAAAGGTAAACAGATTCCTTCTGTCACACCAGTATTTGGACCTGAGGAAGGTACCAGGTTTTTTCCAGCTTTTCTACAGTTTTGATTTTGAGGTAAGAGTCCCATTTTAGGTATCCAGTAATTCTTCTGGAATGTATTAAAAACAGCCATAAAAATACAATGAAATCTCATTCTCCCACAGGTAGTTAATTAGATGCATCTTTCTTATGTTTCATATTGGAATTAAAAATGTTATTTCCGTGGGGTTTTTGTTGTTTTCTTAATACTAACGCACAATGAGTTGTGCTGTGTATGCTCTGTGAGCACAAGAAACAGAATATTCTGCCCTGGCTAGCCACAATTCCTATTTGACTTTAGATTAGTAACTTTGAGTTCAACTGAAGTATTTTAGAAACAGCAACTTCTAAAATTCCATTTCCACTGCATGTTCGGGCTGCCGACTGACTGTTCCCAATGGCTGTTAGTGATTAAATTTGATAGTAGTGGAAAGAGAGAGATCCAGAACAAGCTGTGGTAAGCCCTGAGCTGGCACTCAGAGGGAACCAGGGTTTTGTGCTCTTAGGAGCAGTTATTCTTTGGAAATGTCTATATGTCTGATAGTGGCATTTTTCCTTGTGGCTTCCAGTACAAAACAGAGCGTGAGTGGATCCTCAGATTTCTTGGGGAAGGGCTGCGTGACAAAAATTGCTATGAGCTTTATGACTACCAGAGGATTTTCCAGATCATTCTTTCCTTTTTCAACAGTCTTTTGTGTGACGAGGGCTCCCAGGTAAGAATTTGAAAAGAAAGTTCCAAAAAACCCCAAACCACAGAAGCTTGCATGGCTTTGAGATCTCAAGTACCAAACAGAAAGGAACAGCTGACTCTGCCTTGGTCCTCTTGAAAATCTGTTCCTTGTTGGTTTTGTTATAGATAAAAATTGATCCAGCCAAATTAAAAAAAATAATAATAAAAAAATTATTACAGCAATTGAATTCTATCTGAGACAGCCACAAAGAAAAGAACAGTACCAAGCCCGGGATCAGCACTGGGTGGGTCACAGGTTTGACTACTCCAGCAGAGAGTCTCTCTATGCCACACACCACCCTCTTGGCACAAGCAGTTTTTATAGGAAATATTCTGCCTGAGGCTGGGATTTTGGCAATCAGTCTTTTCTTCCCATTCAAAGTCCCACATATTCATAAAGTCCCTTTTCTCTGTGCTGGGGTGGAAGAATTCAGGGTCTGGTGGTGATTAATCTTCTTGATGGGGTTACAGGCTTTCAGATGTATCAGCCCAGACGATTTCAGTGATCCCATCTCAGGTCGAGCCACATGTATTAGGTTGCAAATGAGGTTTTGTCAGAAACCGGTTTTCAAATATGTGGGGGCAGCTCCCAATGCCGGCAACAATATCAAATGTTACACATATCACATTATACTGGCGTGAATTACATTTATTACATATAACAGTTTTGTGTATGTGTGGAGGGGGAAATAATTGCTTGTGTCTAAACCAGTCCCATCCTTATCTCCTGAAACTGGAACAGGTTCCTGCCATCATGGAGCCTCACATGGGTGCCACGGTTTTGCTCCTGCAGTCGGGGCCTTTTCTTTTTGGGGTCTCTATTCCCCAGCCAGCACATTTGTTACCTGAACAGTGCTTCAGCAGAGGGAAACTCACATGCCAGGAGCTCTCAGGTTTGGGAGCATCCACCCTGAGTATTTCAAGTATCAAAACCTTGGACAAAAAGAGAAAATTGTCTTGCTACCTGAATACTTCTTGTAAGAGCAGCGCCTGTAGTATGAAGCGTTGAAGGGAGAATGTCTTTCCTTCTCTGGAGTTCCTGAGAACAGGTGGTGTTCATTTTACCTGGAAGTTGATCAGATACCAGTCAAATTGCTGATTTTAAATTAGATAATTGGATCTTGGCTGTAAAAGAACAAGTTGCATTTTCTGTTTCAGAGTCGTATTCTGAAGATATTACGAAGTGCTGCCCGTGTCACTAGAGCTGCCTTTGAGCTCATACAGGATCACAGCCTCCCTAGGTCGGGAGGCGGTTGGGCCTGGATCAGGGAGGAGGCCATCAAGGATGGAGACCTTGAGCTGGCCAAGGACCTAGGGCCATTTGCGGCACCGGTAATTTTGAGGAGGCTAAGGTAACCCAGGTGGGAGAAACTTCCCTATGTGGAAGTGAAGGAGTTGAGGAAGGCGGCCAAAGACTACGGAAGGGACTCTTCATTTTTTAAGAATGTCTTAGATCTGACATTCTCGGGACACACTCTGGTCCAGCACGACTTGCGATATATTGCAAAGTCATTGCTTACCCCCACCGAGCTATTACTCTGGGAGATTCACTGGAAAAAATTGTTGAAGCCTCCTCTCAAAAAACATAATCTAACACAGGTGCTCGGTGAGGGGGAGGAAGGACTGGAGGCTTTGGCGGGGGAGGGCAACTTCAGCCGCCCAGAGGACCAAATACTGCTCCCTGTGGCCCTCCTGGACGACATCAGGGAGGCCGACCGGGTCGCACTTTTAAAAATACCGGATGGTAAAACCCCCCTCCAGAGCTTCTCATCCATAGTCTGAGGGCCAGAGGAAACATTTATTAAGTTTGTGGACAGGCTCAAAGACGCCATTGACCGGCAAATAGACAACCCAGCAGCACGGGAAGAGCTTCTCTGAAAGATGGCCATGACAAATGCGACATCTGAGACCAAGAAGATCTTGTGAGCCCTGCCTCAGGACCCGGAGCCCACCATCGCTCAGATGGTGGAGGCCTGCACCAAAGCCACCTCAATGGAAGCCGCTGTCGCCATGGCCGTGAGTAAGGGGATCGGGGAGGCCATGCTTAACATGAACACTGTTCACTGCTTTCGGTGTGGCTAGATGGGGCACATACAAGCCCGCATTGGCCCCCAGAGCGGCAGTACCATCCTTATGTTCCCCCTGCCGAGGCCTTACTCTAGGAACCCACAGCAGCAACACCAGCCGTCGGGAAACGGGCCGTGGAGCACAAGGAGGGGCCGCGCAATGACACCAAGTGGCCCCTCACAGCGCCCGAGCCTTCCTACCATCCATGAGGACCAGTGGCCCAGCGGTCAATTTCGGAGGATTGGCATAGCCATGAGGACGGACTCCGCCTCTTCCGAAGAACCGCAAATCTAGACCCAGACAACCGCCGGGTCCTCACGAGCACTATTGCAATCACATTTCCAGATGAGGACCTGGTGAGGGTTCCTATAGGGTTCCTGGAGCTCCCTTACTGCGACCACGACACCACTGTATTGATATTAGGCGACAGCAGGCACACCTCAAACGAGATCACAATCATTCCAGAGGTGGTTTGCTTCTAGCCAGGGTCCAAGGTAACGGTCTCCAATGTATGTCATGAGCCGCCTTTCACGCTGGACAAGGGGTTCCCCTTTCTGTTGGGAAGGGTAGATAAATATGATTAAGAACCACAATAGTACAGCCAGGACGAATATAACGCCCCCTACTGGCTGGACAATAACCCTCACCTACAGCGGGGTCCAAAAGCCAAATGGACTGTTCCATCTCACCCCCCAGAATCTATGGTTCACCCCACATCTGTAACCCTCCCCTGAACCATCAGGTGTCTGTGACCCCATTGGCCCAGGTCCTGTTCCAGCCCACCCTGGAGCCCCCCTTGATAAACGGTCTCCGGGGGGCTGGACGCCCTCTTGGATCTTCCCCTCTCCTCCTGGAGCATCCTCCGGGAGTCCCTGCTCCCCTCTTTGTCTCTCCCCTTCCCCATCACCTTAGGCCCAGCCACGTGCTGTGTCTAGCAGCTCAAGGCAGGGCCTTTCTGCGTCCCGAATAAACCTCATCCCCCAAGAGCAACCACAGAGATCTCGCTTGTATCTGTCCGTGGAATACAAATAAACGTCTTTACACCTTTCCATTGTTATACTTGCTGGACATCAGAGACTATATCAGAGAGGACGCTGAAGAAGACAAATATGTCTTCCTCACCCAAAACGTATGCCGCCAAAGACCGATGATTAAGATTGTGCTTTCTTTGCAGGGAAAATCAATTTCCATCAATCTAATGGCAGACACCGGTGCGGATGTGACCATCATTCCTAGGTCAAAATGGCCCCGCGACTGGGAGCTGGTGCCTCCTTGTGGCACAATCTCTGGAGTGGGAGGAGCTGTCAATTCCCTTCAAAGTAAACATCTCGTAAGTGTGGAGGGCCCTGAGGGACAAATTGCCACCATTCAGCCTTTTGTTGCTCCATCTAATATTATGCTATTAGGCAGGGACGTTTTGTCCCAGTGGGGTGCCTGACTCGACATCCCTAGCCCTGCGTGGGATTTTTAGTGTGGGCCACTATGAAGCACACCTCCCCACCACTGAACTGGAAAACTGACACTCCGGTGTGGGTGGACCAATGGTCCTTGACGGAGAAAAAATTGAACGTGCTCACCGAATTAGTGGAGGAGCAGGTGCGCCTGAGGCATTTAAACCCTCCACCAGCCCCTGGAACACACTTGTCTTTGTCATCAAAAAACCTGGCAAAGACAAGTGGTGCCTGCTCCAAGACCTACACAGAGTTAATGATGTTATTGAAGGCATGGGCCCCCTGCAGCCAGGCCTTCCCCCACCCTCCATGCTTCCCCGGGATTAGCAGCTCGCAGTCATCCATATCAAAGACTGCTTTTTCAATATCCCACTGTATCCTGGAGATGCTCCCAGATTCGCATTCTCCGTCCCCTCCATTAACCGGGCAAAGCCATACAAACGCCATCAGTGGACCACTTCGCCCCAGGGAATGAAAAATTCCCCAGTGCTCTGCCAAACATATGTGTCTCAAGTATTATCGCGCGTTCAAAAACTCTTCCCTGAGGTGGTGATCCTCCATTACATGGACAATGTCTTGATTTGCGCCGCGATGACTACCTACCTCAATGCAGCATTGGCAAATGCAGTCAAGGCCATCAAGTCTGCAGGATTCCAGATTGCCAAAGAAAAAATCCAGCTTTCCACGCTGTGGAAGTATTTGGGCTTCATCATCATGGGAAGGACCATCGCGTCCCAGTCACTTACCATCAAAGACAACCCACAGACCCTGCGGGATCTTCAACAGATCTGCGGCACCACCACATGGATCCGACCTCTCCTGGGACTCACCATGGAGGAGCTGGCACCGCTCTTCAACCTACTGTGAGGAGACGGTGACCTGGCTTCTCTGTGCGAGCTGACGCCTGCCGCGTGTGGAGCCCTGGAGAGAGTCGCAGAGGCCATGAGATCCTGTCAGGCGCACTGTGTGGACTGGTCTCTTCCCATCACTCTTGCCATCCTGGGTAAGTGCCCAAACTTCCATGGCCTGTTATTCCAGTGGGATGCTGGTCGGAAGGACCCACTCATCATCATCAAGTGGCTGTTCCTTTCGCACCAGCCGGCAAAAACTGTGTCTACCCCCGCAGAGCTGATGGCCAAACTTATCATAAAAGCACGACAACGCCTCTGGACCCTCGCAGGGTTTGATCCGGCGTGCATTAACCTCCCTCTAAATTTAGAACAATTGGAGTCTTTGTTACAAACAAATTAAAATTTACAAATATCATTAGGCAGCTATCCCAGACAGATTTCAATCCACTATCCTAAACATAAGTTGTTCAAGGATACGCTCTATTTGGCCCCTAAATCTTTTAAAAGTAAAACACCCATCAAAGATGCTCTCACAGTGTTCACTGATGGGTCAGGAAAGTCCCACAAATCAGTGATCACGTGGAAGGACCCAGATAGTCAGAAGTGGGAGTCTGACATCCAGCTAGTTGACGGTTCCCTCCAGATCGCAGAACTTGCTGAGGTTGTGAGAACGTTTAAGAAATTCTGGAAACCATTCAATCTGGTGACTGATTCGGCTTTTGTTGCTGGTAGAGCAGAGCGGACAGAACATGCCCTGCTCAAGGAAGTTCAAAATAAAAAACTATTTGACTTGCTCTCAGAACTAATTTGGCTAATCTCCCACCGAGAGCAATTCTTCCATATAATGAAAGTCCGGGCTCACACGGATCTGCTAGGACCCATTGCTGAGGGCAACCGGATGGTTGAACAGCTTGCCATGACTGCCCAATTGACTGCACTTTCCTCTAATCTCCCAGATGTGTTTGCACAGGCGAGGCTCAGCCATGCCTTTTTTCATCAAAACACTCCTGCCCTCGCAAGGCAGTTTAAGATCTTGCAGGAACAAGCAAAGGCTATTCTTGCCACCTGCTCCAGCTGCCAGTCCCTCGCCCTTCCATCTGTGGCAACAGGGGTTAAATCCCGGGGACTGGGAGCACTGGAACTGTGGCAGACAGACGTGACTCATTATAACCCCTTCGATGTCTCAAGTATATGCATGTGTCCATTGACACGTTCTCTGGGGCAGTGTTCGCGTCCCTCCACATGGGGGAGAAAACAAGGGATGCCATCAAACATCTTTTTATAGCATTCACTACTTTAGGGGTTCCAAAAGCCATCAAAACTGATAATGGACCCTCAGGACGTTTTAACGCTTTCCTACAACAGTGGGGAATTACTCATGTCACAGGCATCCCCCACAACCTCACAGGACAAGCAATTGTGGAGCACTCACACAAAGAAGTAAAACGATTGCTTGAACAACAGAACAATTCGGCCCTTGCCATGACCCCAGTTGAGAGATTGTGTAAGGCACTTTACATGTTGAATTTCATGAATTGCACTGACCAGAAGCCAAACCCACCTATTTTAAGGCATTTTTTCAATATCTTGCAAGCACTTTTAAAGGAGTGCCCCCAGTCCTGGTAAGAGACCCGGAATCCAAGAACATCAAAGGCCCATACCCTTTGATAACATGGGGGAGAGGGTATGCTTGTATCTCGACAGAGCAGGGCCCCAAGTGGATCCCAGGGAAGTACGTTAAGCCCTACCTCGATGACACCACCACAGCAGACCCCGCGACGTGTCACAACCCAGACACTTCAGCATCATCACTGCTGGACAATGCGGTTGCCTGGCGCCGAAGAAAGAGAAAGAGGAATGCGGTCCAACTGAACATCATGTCCCGCATCCTCATTACACAGCACTACCTACCTGTGATAGACGAGACACTCCCCAACACCCCATCTCCTCCTGTCCCATTCCCTCTTACCTTACCTGTTGCTCCTTTACCCCTCAGTCCTAAAACCCTACTTTTTTTTTTTCACTTCAGCCTAAGGGAGGAGCTGGGAAGGGAGGGAACCATATATCTTTTATTTACATTTGTTCTTTATTGTTTCAGTAGAATGATGATGGCTGCCCAGACGACATATACCCAGCTGCTCCAACTGAAAGCACCCCACTGGATCCAGCTGCTCGCCGCCATGACTACCATCCTCCTGTGGCTGCAGGCAGCAGGTGGCTGGATCGTGCCACAGCCAAAGGAGAACGTCTGTGTTACAGTGAGCTCCTGGACACCCTTTTGTCCCCCCTTTCCTAGGGCCTCTGTGGCTCTGATCATGATAACCCCTGAATCCTCCCTCCTGCCCCAATGGGGTTGGCGGGGAGCCAGGAGTGCCCACCCTGTCCAAAACCTATATAGACCCCTGAAACTTCCTGCTCTTCCTCTTTTGCCCCGCTCTCCATGGACACCACAGAATAAAGAGAGCTGTTCCAACACCCTGGGGTAAGGAGCCTCTTCTGTATACCTTTCCCTCCCATGCTATTTCCTCCCCTCACAGCCCCGTATCTCTGAGCTAGTCGGATTCATTCGGGGGGCTGCGTGGAGGGGGGGAAAACCAATAGAAATAACAGTTGGCGCCCAACGTGTGCTGCTCTGAGCCCACGAAGAAGCTGGACCCCCTATTTCAGTGGGAGTCAAAAGCCTTTGGGACAGTCAACTGCCCTGGTACTCTAGCTGCCTTTAAAAGCTTTGAGTCACGGGGCACAGTCGGGGACCTCTGCCTGCGTACCACAGGAGAGCCGACTGGAGAGGGAACCCCCAGAGAGGGTTTCACAGACGAATCCCGCAGTCACAGGCTTGGTAAATTCTCCGACGCGGCACCCGGGACCGCGCCTGGTGGGGAGAGGTTACCATAAGGGACTGCGGGGGGCTGCTTGCGGGAGGGGGAGCCAGGACCCTACTGCGAGTAAGCGGGAACCGGTGGGCTGCGCATACCCACGTTCCACGGGGAACAGGCACGGGAGGAGCGGGCTGAAGACGCCCCGACAGCTGCGGGAGGACCGCCCCTCCCCCTGTGCCCCCCCGCTCGGGTTTTCCACGGAGGGAAATTCGAATCATTCGTGCTGTGTTATTAGCTCTGGTGGAGACTAGACCAGTGAAACAATTTAAAATCATGGGTACTAACATTTCACTGGAGCAGAAGAGTATACTAACACATCTTAGCAATAACTTAAACCATGTATCATTCCCTAATAAGCTCCTCCTGCGTTTTGTGTGCTGGCTACAGACAGAAATACCAAATTTTACTGTGCAAGACCTGAATTCGCTTGCTTTTTGGAATCAAATTGGACAGATATTAACTTTAAAAGTCGAAAATGGTGAACATAAAGTTTCTCGATTTATTACGATATTTTTACAAGCACGGAAAAAAATTTTAGAAGCAGAAGAAAGCATGCAAATGCAGAAACACAGTTCTAACACTCCCTTTCCCCCCTCCTGCCCACCTCCTCAATACCCCAGCCCTGAAAACCCCCCACCCACCCCTTATCTCCCTATAACACCTTGTTTTTCGGAGAGATACAGCCCGGAGTGTGTCTTAAAGACCAGCACGGCATCTGCGGGGCACACGCGGCCAGATCATGGCGGCGGCCACGTGGTTTCACCGGCGCGGGCCGCTCCAACCCCCACTCCCCCTCCCACTCGCATTCGTTTGCTTCCCCCGCCCTCCGCCACCCCCTCCGCCCCCACCCCCTCCTCCCTCCCCTCCTCCGACGCCTGCTTATCTCCCATAGCAACTCCTTATCAGTGCCAGCCCCCGGGTTGCCCCGGGAACAGGGGCGGGGCCGGTCCCTGCACTCCTCCGAGCCCCAGCGCCGAGGACGGCAGGGCAGAGGAGGGGCACGGCAGCCCGGCAGCTCAGAGCCGGAGCGGGGACCGAGTCTGCACCGCGGAGCAGACAGCCCGAGAGGAGGGGGGCGAGCTGCCCCTCACCGACGTGGGGGGAGCGCGGGACGAACACAAGCCTGCCCTTATTGAGGAATCGATACCATCTATAACTCCAGTGGTTTATTTAGGGAGAAGAAATGGTACAAGGACATACCAACCTCTCCCATACAGGGACAAAACAGAAATCTGTAAGGTTCAGAGAGAATTTGGGAGATCGAGTGAGATTTTTAAGGGTCTGATGAGGGCAACATTCAATTCAAATGAAATGGTGCCAAAAGATATAACTGATTTGTTTAAATGTTTACTAACATCCTCTGAATATGAGATATGGGAAAGTAAGTGGAAATTGGCTTTGGAAACAGTTTTGCAAGAAATACAGCTTACACCCAGTGATGCCACCGACATGGATGGCCAGCCCCTTACAATACACCATTTGTGTGGGACAGGAGACATACAATGTCCAGAAAAACAAACCAGACTGTTATCTAGATCGGTTTTAGAAAAAATCTGTACTGCTGCAGAAAAGACGCTGTATCAATTACCAGGCTCTGAGGTTGAATGCAGTTATATTAATATCAAACAGTTTCCTTCTGAGAGTTTTTTGCAGTTTGTGGATCGTTTGAGAAGCCAAGTCGAAAAACAGGTGCAACACACCAGTGTGCAAACAGAGTTGATTAAAGAAATGGCCCAGAGGAATGCCAACGAGACCTATCGTAGGATTCTTCTCAGCCTTCCTCTTGATCCAGCACCTACTCTTGGCCAGATGATCGAGGCCTGCGCTAAGAAAGCAGAGCTGCTTGATACTCCTGTCAGTCATAGAGCACCAGCAGGATTACAGCCTGTTGCCACTGCTGCATCAGGCCCCAGGAAGCCACCCAGATCATCACAACAGCTGCAGCAAATCATCTGCCTGCGTTGCAAGAAACCAGGACACTTTGCCAGGAACTGTCCTCAGAACCAGAACCAGAGACAGATCAACAAACAAAAAAACTAGATGCACAGCGCGTGCCCACTGCTACGCGCAAAGATATAAATATAGTGGGACACAAATGTGACAATACCTCTCTCTTAACAAATAAGGGGGAGGGTGGATACTATGATGGGGAGAGAGAGAAAAATAAAAATGTGAAACTTATTGCTAACAAGGTTTGGCAGCCACTAGGCCGACCCCGCTTAGTGACTGCCAAAGGATTTCATTTCAGAAACACTGATTGGAAAGTCATTGTTGTGGACCTATCAAAAAACCCTCAGGACCTGCAGGCGTACGATATGGAACTGGACAGTGAGTATTTTGTTATTGGGGACACAGCATACACACCTCCTGAGATTGAAATAGTTCCCATGACTACTAAGGGAAAAATATCCAGCCTTATGCTGTTGGCACGTTGCTTGCACCCTCCATTCTATCTAGAAAAGGGGCAACTTCTGGCACAAGCCATTCCCGTCCCAGTAGAAATCACAGTAGAAGGAAAATCTCCAGAAGTCTACTGGGCGGAAGTGGTAGGAGAGAATAAACCCTCCATGGCATGCAACCTAGCACATGGGTCAGAGCACCTTCATGTGGAAGGTGTTCTGGACACAGGTGCAGACATCACGGTGATACCCAAAACCATGTGGCCATCACACTGGGAATTGCAACCTGTGGCAGGCAAACTTCAGGGTATAGGAGGAACTACATTGGCAAAAATTTCTAAAAATGTAGTGCAAATTGAGGGACCTGACGGGAAATCAGCAAGTGTTCGCCCGTTTGTGGCAGACTATAAGGCTCCTCTGTGGGGGAGAGACACCATGTCCCAGTGGGGAGTCCAATTAATCATTCCTAAGACACCCCAGGATTTTTGGGAATAGCCACTGTGGAGCGCCATGCCCACAAGTTAAAGTGGTTGGATAACACCCCAAAGTGGGTAGCACAGTGGCCTTTGAGTAGAGAAAAACTCGAGGCGCTTGAAAAACTTGTGGAGGAGCAGGTAGCTCAAGGACACCTGCAAGAAACAGACAGCCCTTGGAATTTCCCAGTCTTTGTAATAAGGAAGCCTGGGAAGGACAAATGGAGATTGCTCCATGATCTCAGAGAGATAAACAAGATTGTGGGGGACATGGGACCTCTCCAACCGGGGATGCCGAGTCCAGCTATGCTTCCCCAGGACTGGAAATTGGCTGTGTTAGATATAAAGGACTGCTTCTTCCAAATTCCATTGCACCCTGAAGATGCCCCGAGGTTTGCATTCTCTGTTCCCACGGTCAATAGAGAAGCACCGATGAAACGCTACCACTGGAAAGTTTTGCCCCAGGGTCTAAAATCCAGCCCTTTCATATGCCAACAGTATGTAGCAGCACTGCTGTCTCCAGTTCGTGCAGAGAGAAAGGATGCCATCATCCTACACTATATGGATGACGTGCTTGTGTGTGCTCCCAATGACTCTATACTCCAATATACACTTGACCTAGTGGTTAAAGTTTTAACCTCTGCTGGATTCAAATTGCAGGAAGACAAAGTTCAAAGAATGCCACCTTGGAGATACCTGGGCCTGGAAATTTCTGCAAGGACTATTGTCCCACAGAAATTGGAGATAAATCGCAACCCCAGAACACTAGCAGACCTCCACTCGCTGTGTGGGTCTTTAAATTGGGTAAGGCCCTGGCTAGGCCTCACGAATGAAGATCTGGAACCTCTTTTCAATTTATTGAAGGGGGAGAGGGAGCTGACCTCCCCCAGGGAACTGACTCCAGAGGCAAAGACAGCAATCGAAAAGGTACAGAAGACCTTGTCAGAAAGGCAGGCACACAGGTGTGACCCAAATCTGCCTTTCCAGTTCATTGTTCTAGGAAAGCTCCCACACCTGCATGGGTTGATTTTCCAATGGATCAAGGGGCAGAAGGACCCACTCTTAATCATAGAATGGGTTTTCCTATCGTTCCAAAGATCCAAAACCATCACTAGGCCACAAGAGCTGATAGCAAAGATGATTCAGAAGGCCAGGGTGAGGCTGTGTGAATTAGCAGGGTGTGACTTTGCATGTATTCACCTTCCAGTCAGGCTTTCTGAGGAGGGAAGGAACTCTCCTGAGAGGCTGACCAAAGGGATGTTTGAGCATTTGCTCCAGAGCAGTGCCAGTCTCCAGCTATCTCTGGACAGCTATAGGGGACAAATATCAGTCCATGCCCCGTCTCACAAGTTGTTCAATGAGGAATTCCACCTGATTCCTCAAGAGAAAAGGAGCCGGAGGGCACTCAAGGCTCTCACAGTGTTCACTGATGCCTCTGGGGCTTCCCACAAGTCGGTGATGACTTGGAGAAATCCACAGACTCAGCATTGGGAAGCTGATATTGAGCTTGTGGAGGGATCCCCCCAGGTGGCTGAACTGGCTGCAGTGGTGAGAGCTTTTGAGAGGTTTTCCGAGCCGTTCAACTTGGTGACAGACTCTGCCTATGTGGCAGGTATAGTGTCCAGGGCGGAGCAGGCTGTGCTCAGAGAAATAGAAAATGAACATCTCTTCAGGTTACTCTCAAGGCTAATTTATTTAATCTCGCACCGAGAACATCCATTCTTTGTGATGCATGTGAGGTCACACACTGATTTGCCAGGTGAGATTGCAGAGGGGAACCGAAAAGCAGACTCCTTCGCTGCACCAGTTGAAAAGGCAAGTCTCCCTGATGTTTTCCAACAGACAAAGCTGAGTCACGAGCATTACCACCAGAACGTGCCAGGTTTGATTCGACAGTTCCAGCTAACACGGAGTCAGGCCCGAGCCATTGTGACCAACTGTCCTAATTGTCAGCTCCAGGCGGTGCCATCGCTGGGCATGGGAGTAAACCCCAGAGGCCTTAGCAGCTGTGAGGTATGGCAGACAGACATCACACACATTCAGAGCTTTGGTCGCCTTGAATGCGTTCATGTAAGCGTGGACACATTCTCAGGTGCAGTGTATGCCTCTGCCCATATAGGACAAAAGGCTGCACATGTCAAACAACACCTAGTACAAGCATTTTCAGTATTGGGGGTGCCAAAAATGATCAAAACAGATAATAGCCCAGCGTATGTATCCAAGGAGTTCCTGGAATTTCTCCAGCAGTGGGGAGTGGAACATAAGACTGGCATTGCCCACTCCCCCACAGGTCAAGCTGTAGTCGAGCGTGCACACCAGACGCTCAAGCAGGTATTGAAAAAACAAAACAGCTCAGCTCCGTGGATGTCTCTACGAGAGAAGCTCTGTAAAGCCATGTTTACTATCAATTTTCTGAATTGTTCATTCGAAAATATGAGTCCACCGGTTGTACGTCACTTTAACAGTGGCAAGCAGTTTAAATTGTCTCAGCATCCACCGGTCTTGATTAGGGATCCAGAAACTTGGGAAACCAAGGGTCCCTATGAACTTGTGACCTGGGGTCGTGGCTATGCGTGTGTAGCTACTCCCTCAGGCCCTTGGTGGATTCCCCAGAAGTGGGTGAAACCTTTTGTCCCCAAGAATCCAGGTCAAGCAGAAGGGGACAAGAAGCAAGTATCTGATGCTTCAAAGAGAAGACGCCGCCGGATGGGAGAAGAAGAAAGTTCCTAGGCAGGAATTCCTTCCGGCAGAAATAGAAGCTTTAACATGTTCTTAAAATGTTTGTTCTTCCCTTTTAGAGAAAACCTACCTCCCACTCAACCCGGTGATGAACCCCATGCAAGTTGTCATCCAGCAAATGCTGAAGAGAATGTTCAAGGGATGGGGATTCACGGGGTGGTGGACATCTGTAGTTAGATCAATTTTGTTAGTCTTTGTTATTCTGTTCTTTGTAACCCTAGCGTTCGGGATCCTGCGTCACTTGATTTTCAAAGCTATCAAGGGTCTCATACCTTCTGCCTCAGAGGTCAACCACATAGAGTTGGCTAACCTGAGGAGGCCTGACCACGCCACCAACATGGGGTGGTGGGAAACCCATACTCGGGGTTGAATTGAGCCCAGTGAATTCCTGTAACCTTGTTTAACAAATAAGGGGGAGGTGTTACAGTGAGCTCCTGGACACCCTTTTGTCCCCCCTTTCCTAGGGCCTCTGTGGCTCTGATCATGATAACCCCTGAATCCTCCCTCCTGCCCCAATGGGGTTGGCGGGGAGCCAGGAGTGCCCACCCTGTCCAAAACCTATATAGACCCCTGAAACTTCCTGCTCTTCCTCTTTTGCCCCGCTCTCCATGGACACCACAGAATAAAGAGAGCTGTTCCAACACCCTGGGGTAAGGAGCCTCTTCTGTATACCTTTCCCTCTCCTGCTATTTCCTCCCCTCACAGCCCCATATCTCTGAGCTAGTCGGATTCATTTGGGGGGCTGCGTGGAGGGGGGGAAAACCAATAGAAATAACACGTCTGGATCACGCTGGCGAAGTCTTGCAGCAAGACAATCTCTGCCATCATGGGCAATGTGGACAATCCGTTGTCCACATGCCTGGTGGGGGTTCCCTTGTAGCCGATGATGAGCCTGTCTCTAACTCTGACCTACTCCGAACCACAGGTAAGAGACCTAACCTGGTCGATGCCTTGGATGAGTGGACCCAAATCCTGCCAAATAGTAAAGAGGAACCCCAGGCATTGGACCTGCTGGGGTCCTCCACAGCCACTTATTGTGATAAATTTTATTTCAGGAGGCCAAGTCAAAATTGGCATGGAATTGACTTGGCCAAGGATACATACAGAAAGGATGTGTCACCACTTAACAAAAAATGTAACAATCAGACTTGGTGCAGTTACACCAGCCAGGTCGTTTCAGTCTCGTCCATTCATCCTAGGATGTTGCCCAGGGGGATGTTTCTTATCTGTGGGGACAGAGTATGGTCGGGAATCCCCTCTCGACTCCAGGGGGGCCCATGCAGCCTTGGCAAGCTTGCTACCCTTACTCTGAATAAAACACCAATTCTGGATTGGAAGAAAGAGAGACAATTGGCTCGTGCAAAAAGATCCTATGCTCAATTCGATGCAAATTGCAATTCCGAAATTTACAATTGGGGTAAGACAAAGAGGGTCACTGCCATCATCTTTCTCCCATGGTATGCAGCTGCTAAGGCCCTTGGTGAGCTTTCTCACCTGGAGTGCTGGATTATCAAGCATGCCGCCTCATCCACCACTCTTTCTGATCCATTGGCGGATGAGCAGACCACTAGGCACGCCACCTTGCAAAATAGAGTGGCGATCAATTTCCTGCTGCGCGCCCATGGCCACAGCTGCAAGGACTTCAAGGGGTTGTGCTGTTTCAACCTGTCATCAAGAAGCACCTCCATTCAAACCAACATCCAGCGGATCCAGAGAGAAGTGAAAGACATCAAAACAGAAACTTTAGCTGTGGACCCCGTAAATAGACTGTTCTCGTAGTGGGGTGTCTCCGGGTGGGCAGCCTCCATTCTAAAGGGACTCTCATGGATTTTTCTAATTATCATTATCATTTTAGTTGCACCTGCCCTCTTCAAAAGGATTCTAGTTAAAACTCTGGGAGATGTTTATTTAGTAAATAAAAACGGGGGAGATGTGGGAGGGTGTCGGAACTCAAAATGTCCCTCAGACATTTTTAGAGGTTCCAGGCCTTGGTCAGAAGCATTTTAGACCCTGGCAAGCAGCTGAGAACAGCTGTGATTTTGAGTTTGAACCATGGAATGAATTACCAACTTTAAAGGTGGAACAAGCAGTCACAGAGGGTTAGATGATATAGTAAAAGTAGTCACAAATTAGAGGGTAAAATTTTTTAGTATTGTACAGGGGGGTTTTAACACCTGTACAGGGGGGTTTTACTTTGTACAGGGGGGTCAGGAGTTCTAAGATGGAGGAAAGTGGGCCTGAACCTGTTCTTCCTCCTTCTTCTCCCTTACCTCCATGTTCTTGGTGATGTTGGCATTTTTCTATTGGTTTAGGCTAGGGACACACTATTCAACGTAGATGATAGATATTGGCACATTATTGTAAATATAGTACACGTAATTTCTGGTATATAATGTTTGTACCATCCCACTGAGGGGCAGAGCCCCACACACTGCCCTGCAGGACAGACCTGCGGCAGGGCAGCAGAACTTGTTATAGATAAGCAAAAATAAACAACCTTGAAATCAGCACAGAAGAACTATGGCTTCTTCTTTGGCAACGGGGCAGAAAGACAGAGACTTTCTACAATCTCGGAATCACCAATACCCACAGATTCCGACAGGAGGGGGTCCCGGGGGTAGTCCACCTGGGATGCCCTAGGAGACCACTTCTGTGTAATTTTCCTTCCTCCCCCAATGCCAATCATTTATCCCTGTTCATGTCCATCATCGTTTGAGCTATCCCTTTGTTCTGGAATGTTCCTTGTTTTTTATGCCTTCATTGGTTCCCTATTGTTAGCCACCCCTTCCCCCCTGTTCCCATCGGTTCTCACCCTGTCAGTCATCCCTACTCCTCCCCTGTATCTGTCCATTATTTGCTGATTTGTACCCCGACCTTCTGATCCCGTTTCTGTTCTATACCTTACCCTGCCCTCGGGACCGCACGCTCAGAGCCCGCTCCCTTCCGGAGAGCTTGTCTCCCTGTACCTCTGACTTCGCTTTTCCCTCAATAAAACCCTCTGGAAAGCACAGCAGCCTGAGCATCATCCTGCCTCGGTGGAAGCTTCTCTGTATCTATCCGGCTCTGGTAGACCGTACCCTCCGTGGTGTTCCCGGTGGGACACGGTTCCCAGACGCCACACTCTCCCTTACAAAAAATCTCTTCCGCTAACATAGACTGCTCTGACAGGTTCAGGCAAGTGCACCAAAAGTGCACTAGAATATGGTCTCCTGTAGGAGATGGACCAGCTGCTGGTGAGGATCTGCCTTTCAAATGTAGTTTTCTGAGGGTTTTTTTTGTTTTGTTTTTTTGTTTGTTTTGGGATTGTTTGTTTGGTTTGGTTTGATTTGTTTTTCAGGTTTCTGGAGAACAAGGTGATAAATAAAATTATTTCCTTACTCCATACTCTATGGCTAATAAATTTAGGAGACGAGAGAAAACAAGAATCAAGCCCAGGAGAACAGGAAACTTCTTTCTATTCAACTTGTAAATGAATTTCTGTGTGTTTTGGTCACATTAACCAAACATATTCGGTAAGTCCTTTGTTTTGTTTTTTGTTTTAGTTGGTTTGCATTTCATCCTCTGTCCAGTTTGAACATTATTAAGGCTAGGAGGCTTTCTTTATCTCTGCTAGATGGATGGCTTTTTTCACCTTTAATTTGTGTGTTGAGTAGTGAATTTGGATGGGATTTCTTTGACAGGAGGATTTAGGTATCTGAATACATGGGGAATAAAGTAAAATGTCATGCACAGTTGCTGTCAAGTCCTTTGTCCCTAATTCCTGGCCATTCTGACAGTAGGGATTAAGAGCTGTAGTGATGGATTTGCATGCATGGCACTTGTGTTTTCCTTTACCAGGACTAATGGAGATCTGGCCAAGCTGAGTGAGTTGTTCAGCACCCTCAGCTCTGTGCTGGAATACCGTGCTGTTGTTGTGGAGGCTTTTAGGGAGAGGAGGTGTTTCACAGTCAACGACAGCATCCTCTCCAGCAGGGAGCTGCTGCTGCTGCTGCTGCTGCTGCACAAGTGGAGCCTTATCAGCCAAGACCTGCAGCTGCAGGAGGACCTGCAGGCCCTGGCTCAGAAGGACCGAAAGAAAGAATTGCTCAGTAAGTGCTGAAATACTTCAAGGAAGGTGTATTTTGTTGTAGCTGTGTTGCTTTTATGAAAGACAACCAGAGACTTGGTTCAGGAACAGCACGGCAGCCTGCTCTCGCCCAGGCTGCTCGGGCTAATCAACAGGCGCAGACACCAATATGGCAGACGGTTGAAAAGCGTTTATTATCCTATCTCGTGGGTTTAAATAGCTTTTAGGGGTCTTTGCTACGTCAGAGGGGGGCTGGGGGTCTCAGGGATAGTGGGTAATGGAATTTTACTTGGGCCGGTGTGGCTGCATTCCTTTGAGGCTTCTGGAGTTGATAGATAAGTGGGGAAGAGAGGCAGAGAGGGGGATGGGTCCATCTTTCCGTCACACCCCGAAATCTTCCGTTCGCCTGTCCCTTACCTACCACATCTCCCCCCTCCTTATCACATACAAAATGAGGTAGTTGTAGGTAGAGGTACTGGAGTGAGGTACAGACTTGTAACTTGTTAAGGAAAGGGTGGTTTAGTAGATCTGGGTAGATTTTTTAAGGCAGGTGCTGAAGGCTTTAGCTACTGACTGTGTTTGCAGTTTTTGGTTTACAGCATTTGTTGGTGGCCTATGAACAGAATGTTTGCCCTTTCCAGACGGGCTTGAACAAACGAGACTAGTTTGTTCAGCAGGCATGGTCTTATGGTAATAGCCAAAAGCAGTATTGCCAGTGGACCTACTAGGGCAGAAATTAAAGTGGTGAGCCAAGGTGATTGATTGAACCAGGATTCAAACCAGCTCTGCTGGGTCTCCCTGTCTCTCTTTCTCTGAGCCAGTCTGTCTCGGAGTTCTGCTATGGAGTCTTTAACGACTCTTGTATGATCTGCATAAAAGCAGCATTCCTCCTTCAACGCTGCACACAATCTCCCCTGCTGCATCTTCTGCAGGTCTTCGTTGATGGTCATTTGCAGCTGAGAGAGTCTGTGTTGCTGGGTTGCGATGGCTGAGGCGCCCGTGGCGGTGCCAGCTGCTCTCAAGCTGAGCAGCATTGCGATAGTTATACCTGTGATGATTTCTTTTTTGTGGAGTCTGTTAGGTTCTTCGAGAAGATGGTATATCTCTTTGTCTGAGTGGTATAAGACCCTGGGGACAATCAGAACTTGGACACAGAAATCAGTAGAGTCATTGAATTTGTCAAGGAACACACAAGGACTCACTCCGGACCTTTGGCAGACTCACATCCCAGATGCAGATGGGATCACCCACTTGCTAGTTTTTTTGTTAGGTTTGACAACTTTAGTGCAGAAGTTGCCTTTCTGCTTTGCTAAAGTTGCATTTCCAAAACATCTGCCCTGTCCTGTGATTTGACTCAGGGTGATTCCTCTGCGGGGAGTGTCCCATCTGCACTGGTGGGGGGCGCTGGCCGAGGAGTAACTGAAGGGGGTGTCCAAAGCAATGCCTTCATAAAAAGGGGGTTTGATATCATAGCAAAGCCAACAGGAGTTAGTTAGGTTCGGTTTGGTTTTGTTTAGGGTTAAAAAGGTAGCTTCTAGCATACGAAAGATTGGGTTTGGGTCTGACTCAGCCATGCGGCCTATCTGGGGGGTATCTGCAAGGCTGGTCGGGGTGTCAGTGGCTTTTGGGGTCAGGGTTTTGAGGTGGGTTGTGTTTTTCCCTCTCAGCACATTCCTGATAATTTTGTTGGGTCCCACTGGTCGAGGCGTTGGCGGCTGGAGCCTGATAATTCTCACATTCACCCACCTCCTCGGTCCTTTGAGGACCACCGTCCATGTTCTACCTGTGGCCCAGCTAGGGTGATCTGGCTGTAGGACAGTCATGTTATAACTTACGCATGCCCGTTGTCTAGGCTGTGCAGTGTGGTCTCCACAGCCAAAGGGTGCCCAGGTGAACTGTAAGAATTTGTCGGGCTCCTGTGGTTGCCACCCGTCTGCCCATGGTCTGGCATCTGTAACAATGGTTTCGCAACCCCAATACCCACAATGTCCCCACCCCGGGTAGTCACAGTACCTTTTCCCCAGTTTGGACGCTGGGCACCAATAGGATATGTACATGAGTATGATGTGTGGGCTTGAGGGCCGTATTTTCGGTTGCCCTGGAAACAGATCGGCTATGTGGAATACGAAGGATGGAGCGTTTGCGGTGGTGACTTCTTTGAACACCTTGTCACTTGAGAGATGCTGCATGACCCATCTGAACGGCTGGTGAGGATAGTGGCCTGGGTTGGCTTGCTCCCCGGCCACAAACCCCATCAGCAGGATTGCACAGAGACACTGTACATGTCTGGGTCTCACCGCCGTGGGACGCTCAGGCTCTGTCTGGTGGCTTGGTGGTCTGTTATTTCTCTCTGGAGCAGGGGTGTGTGTGTCGCAGGGACGGTCCACAAGCATGTCTTGCAAACAGAACTTATAGCTTCTCATTAGTTTTGTTTTGAGGGTCAGGTTCGGTTGGTAGCAGTGGTGTGTAGCAGTGGCTCTCATAGTCTCACTACGTGGGGGTTCTGACTGCCACAGAGGCAGCACGTCCCCTACATCCCCGGGGGCTTTCTCCCCATTTTCATGGCTAGGGCTACCCCGGGGTTCCGTATCAGGGCGTCTCCTGCTGACTCTGCGGCACGGGCGCCGGTTGCAGTGGGAGGAGGCTGGGTTCGCCCGCGCGCGCCCCCCACCCCCCCCCGTGTGTCCGGGGCTGGGACCCGTATTCCTTGGCGAGACGCCCTTTTTTTTTTGCAGTTCTAAGGGGTATTGTGACCGCTTTTCAGTGCGGCTTAGAACTCTATTTGGTTTTGTTTTAAACTGTGCTGGTTCTATATCTTTTGTTTCGGAGTTCCGGCTGGCCCCCGCCGGCTCGGAGGAGTCGGTAGGGCTGTTGCCAGGCTCCGTGGTGGAAGTCAAATGCCAGCGCACTTCCGGGGCTCCGCGCAGTTTTGTTTGGCCCCGGGCTCGCTCCTCCCCGCGGGGGTGGCACCGCTCCCGCCCCCCCGGCTCGCCGCGCCCCCCGCGGGGGGTGGTTTTTGCCTTATATGGTGGCGGCTCCCGGCGCGGCCGCTGATTGGCTCTGTGCCCCGAGCCGCTCTCCGCCCCTTTCTCCCGTGCGCGCGCGCCCCTGAAATCGCGCGGTGTCCGAGTTTTCACGCCGAGATTACCCGGGCCCCGCCCCCCTCCGCGGCATTCGGCGCCATTTTTAAAGCGACCGCATGGCTGGGCGGCTGGGGACTCCCCCCGAGCCGCGGCCCCTGCGACTCCGGTCTCTCCCGCCGGCTCTCGCCAAAAGCGCCCCGCGCGCGGCTGCGCTTCCGACAGCGGACTTTTGACCGGCGGCGGCGGCGGGACGTATCGGCAAGCCGCGGTTTTTCGGGGCTTTTTTGCGGCGGGGGTTTCCCGGGGGTTTTCCGCGGCGGGGGTGTCCCGGGGGGCTTCTGCGGCGGGGTTCGGCGCTGCTCCGCTCGGCGCGCCGGCGGGGAAGCGGCGCGGAGCCGCGGGCAGGTCCGGGTTCTGGCGGGAGCGGAGCCGCGCCGCTCGAAACGCGCCGCCCTGGGCTCCGGCGGCAGCGCTCCCCCGTGCCGGGCTGGGCTCCGCTCCGCGGCGGGGCCGGGCTGGGCTGGTCTCCGCTCCTGGGTGGACCCTCCTCAGGGACGGTCCGCGCTTTCGCCCTCGTCCCGAGCTCGGGTTTAACTAATAAACACGTACGCGCTGTACTCTGCGTCTCTTGTTTTTCTATTGCCCTGCGCGGGGTCTTTTCTACCTTGCCCCGTGCCGTAACGCTTTCGCCTGAGGATTCTGCCTCCCCGGCTAGCGGGGCTGTACACTGTTCCCATATCCCCGGATGCATGGCATCCACTGAGCATTCGGTCGCTCTAAGCTCAGGCAGCCTTGCTATAGCAAGATAAAAGTCCCTGAGCTTAAACTTGATACTCCATTGCTTCATACTCACGGCCCATGCGACGCTGTCCATGACGCTCGCGGGCCCCGGGGACGTCTCCCCT
Source organism: Taeniopygia guttata (assembly GCF_048771995.1). NCBI lineage: Eukaryota > Metazoa > Chordata > Aves > Passeriformes > Estrildidae > Taeniopygia > Taeniopygia guttata. Next base: position 19,426,580 of record NC_133024.1, on the reverse strand, counting down.
CCGCCTGGGTACGGTCTGACCGTCTCGGCCGCTGCTTCTGTCCAGGTGTTTCCCGTCCGCCGGGCAAATTTTTCCCTTTTTTTTTTTTTTCTTCTTTTCTCCCGGGTTTCGGCACCAGATATGTTGCTTTTATGAAAGACAACCAGAGACTTGATTCAGGAACAGCACGGCAGCCTGCTCTCGCCCAGGCTGCTCGGGCTAATCAACAGGCGCAGACACCAATATGGCAGACGGTTGAAAAGCGTTTATTATCCTATCTCGTGGGTTTAAATAGCTTTTAGGGGTCTTTGCTACGTCAGAGGGGGGCTGGGGGTCTCAGGGATAGTGGGTAATGGAATTTTACTTGGGCCAGTGTGGCTGCATTCCTTTGAGGCTTCTGGAGTTGATAGATAAGTGGGGAAGAGAGGCAGAGAGGGGGATGGGTCCATCTTTCCGTCACACCCCGAAATCTTCCGTTCGCCTGTCCCTTACCTACCACAAGCTGTTGCAGGCCAGCAGTTCAAATGAGGCAAACTTTTCTGGAAGTAGTACTAATACCTTCTGTCAGACTGATGGACCTTGAGGGAGGAGGAAAGGAAATGGAAAGGCATTATTCAGATCTTCCTTGTGGTGATTTTGAACCTTAACACAATTTGGAAGCTTTGGAGAAACACAGTTTATGAAGGGAAAGATCTTTCAAATGAAACTTAGTGGCAAATCTTGAGTCAGGCTTTGAAAAAGGGTATTTTTAATGAATCTTAAGAGAAGAAGCAGTGCCTGGAGGCTTTGTGCTCAAAGCTGTGAATGGGGATCTGAAAGAGATGTTAAGTAAAAACAATAAATAAGTAAAGCAAGCAAAAGTTAATAGTTGGTGTCTCTTGTTGTCACCAGTTTTAAAGAAAGGAAAAAAACCCAGGACTTGTGTGACTTCTCTTGTTCTCTTTGTTAACAAAAAGTGCAAGGAACTTGGGAGTGGGAGGTCTTAAAAAAGTGGTGGTTTCCTGCAGCAGCAGCTGCTTTTGGTACACATTAAAGCTTCTATAGGTTTGTTTAAATGTTCTGCATCAGTTAAGAAAGTGTCATGTATTTAGGGATTCTGTAAAAGCTTTAGCTTTTCTACAGTTTTTTCACCCTTTAAAACTCCTCAGAAAGATGTGAAGAGGGTTTGTGGAGTGATGCCTGTAACTTAGTGCATGTGTGGGTTGTGTTGCTCCAGGCTTCAGGAGTTTCTCTCGTCCCCAGGCTGGGCGGTCCAGTTTGGAACAGGGTTCCAGCCTGGTGTCCCTGGGAGCTCCCGGAGCCCCTTTGAACAGGGCAGGCTCCATGAGGCTGCTAAACAAGGCTGGAACTTGCCATTTTAACAACTGAATCTACACAGGAGAGCACCTTGCTTGCACAATTTTGTTCTAGGAAAATCCTTTGGAGTATCTGATGTTTGTTTTGATGGTGGTTATCTTATTACAGAAAATATTAAAGACAAGAACAAACCTCAAGCCTCATCTTGTGTGTATCGTCACACTCAGAAAAAGAATGGGATGGAAGAAGATGACACTGCTGCAGACATGAAAGTGTCTGAGCTGGAGAAATGCAGAGAACATCTGAATTCCATACTTGCCCACTGGGACCCTGTTTTCCCAGCACCACCCTCCACACAGGGAGGGGAGACCCTCAGAGCCGGTGAATGGGGGGGTGAGGCAGTGGCTGTAACCTGTGCATCCATTCACGTTGTCACTAAGTGGCTGGTGAGGTCCCTGGCTGGGCAGAGTTCCCTGAGGGAGCAGGACGTGTCACCAGTGCTGAGGTGGCTGCGGAACCGTGTCCTACCACACCCGGCGGCTGTGCGGGAGATGCTCAGGGATGAGGCACTGAGGAACGGCCTCTTCAAGCTTTACACCCGGCTATGCCAGGCGAGCAGCACCTCAGCTGGGCTCTCCAGGCAGCTCGGTGGGCTCAGTTCCATCATGCTGCAGCTGATGGAGGAGCAGGGCCTGTCCAGCACCTTCCACGAGCTTGTGAAATCTCTTTGTCCTTTTGCAAAGGCAAAATAGTTCTCTGTCTGTCCTGTATTTGTTAAAGTTGCTGCTATATTCCATTCTTCTCTCTCTCGCTGCATGGTTTCTGTGCTAAGCTGTGGTGGGGTACTGCTTGTGCGGGAAGCAGGAGCTGCTGTTAGCTGAGGCAGAAGAGTAGGAGGGGTGGAGCTTGTCGGCAGAGGCACCTGGGAAGAGCCTGCATCTGCGGAAGGATATGTCGAAGCTTTGGCTGCAGCTGTAGAATGTAAATCCGGCAGAGGAAGGGACGCAGAGGGATATGCATAGGATGACGTGGATTCATGTTGTGGTGTTGCGAGCAGAGTCGTTGTGGGGTGGAGGGTGCAGTCGTGCAGGGGCTGCTGGTAGCTATAAGTCTGGAGTTTCCAGAAGCTGCGAGGGAGGCGGAGTAGGGAGGACTATTTGTGATGAGGCTGTAACAGGATCCGGCGGTGCGAATGGATATGGTGGTAGAGTCGGATATAAGGAAGTGCTGGCGGCGGGGTTTGCTGGGGCTGTGCAGCCAGGACTGTGGGCTGTGGCGCTGTCATGGGGGAGCACGGGGACGTCGGCTGGGCGTAGACTGCGGCATGGGGCACGTGGGAAGCGAGAGGCTGCATCAGGGGCGCGGCGGGGGTGGCGTGGGGCATTTGGTCCGCGGGGAGCGCGAACTGCGCATGTGCGGGGCGCGTGACGGGGTCAGCATGCCGACCCAACATGGCGGCCGCGTCCAACACGCGGCCAGAAGGGTCGGGCACGGAGGGCGCAGGGGAAACTGGGTCCGCGGCCACCGGGGGGAGACGGCACGGGTCCACGAGCTGGGGGGCTGGCAGGGGCACGGCGCGGGGTCCTAGAGCGTCTTCCCGTGGCTGGGGGGGATTGAGAAGAGGCAGGGCGCCTGCGGCGGCGAGACCGTGCAGCGCCTGGAGGATGGCAGCTGTTGTTTGGCTTTGCGCCTGCAAAATAGCCGTTGTCTGGCTTTGGAAAAGGTCGACTATGGTGGCCACCATAGCCAGGACAGACGCCGCTGAGGGGGTGGGGGGGGGCCGCCGAGCAGCTCGGGGGGGGAAGAGGTGGCCGCAAGGGCGGGTTCCAAGCGGCGCGGGGGGGAAGGTGTGGCCGCGGCAGGGAGGGGTTCCGAGCGGCACGGGGGGGGAGGCGTGGCTGCGGCAGGGAGGGGTTTGGGGGCTATCGGCGGCTTCAGAGAAGCACACAGTTCGGCCAAAGTTCTATACGCAGGAAGCAATTCGCAAGCATCGGGATCGTGGCTTGAAATATCATTAAAAAGTCTATTTCCAACTGAGTCCCAAAAGTCTCTAGTAAACACAGCTGAATGATCAGCATTCGGGAAATTAAGTAAGATCCATTCTAAAAGGTTTTTTAACTCTTTCTTAGACAAAGTACTGTTATGGCTACATAAAAGGTGGTTAAGTTGCTTATAGAGATCTCGATCAGGGGCAGAGTGGGATTGTCCCATTTTTAAACCAGTGTGGGTCACCTCGATGTCGCAGAAGTAGGTCCCTCTGTCAGGTTCCGACGTACACTCCAGTCGGTGCTCAGGACCCTCCGGGGGTCTCCTCAGAGCTCCGGTTTCGGTGCTCGGGAGCTCCAGAGCCCCCCTCAGAGCTCCAGCGCGGGCAGTGCAAAGCAGTGCTCACCTGTGCTCTCTGCACGTGGCAGCATGCCACGGCAAGGCTCCTCATAGAGCTTCAGGTCGCCGCCGATCTGCAGCAGTCGCCTGTGCTCCAGGATCTAACAAGCACAAATCCTCCAATGGCTCCAAAGACTCGCTACTTCGTAACGAGTCGCGGTGCTCAAGGATTGCCTCGGCAATTTTTAAAGAGCTCCGGCTTCGACGCTGCCTAGCAATGAAATGCCGTGCTCACAACACCGATGAGGAGGGAACACCTGGTTATTTAGTTACTGTCCATGGAGAAGTGTCCTACAGGTAGAAAAGCTGGAGAGGCATCCAGACAGGTGTGGGTGCAGGTCAGCGTGGGTTCGTATTCCTAATTGGGCGCCAGTCTGTAAAGACGTAGGAGGGCTCCAGGACGGTTTGGGTGGATACAGACGAGAGATCTCTGTTGGTTGCTCTTGGAAGATAGGGTTTATTCAAGTTTGTAAGAGGTCCTGCCTCGAGCTGCTAGACACAGCACGTGGCAGGGCTGGAGGTGATGGGGGAGGGGAGAGACAAAGGGAAGAGCAGGGACTCCAAGAGGGGGGGATCCAGGAGGAAGGAGGAAGTTCCAAGAGAGCATCTGGCCCCTCAGAGACCCCTTATCAGGGGGCTTCAAGGTGGGCTGGAACAAGACTTGGGCCAATGGGGTCACAGACACTTGATGTTTCAGGGGAGGGTTACAGGTGTGGGGTGAACCATACATTCTGGGGGGTGAGATGGAACAGTCCATTTGACTTTTGGACCCCTCTGTAGGTAAGGTTATTGTCCAGCCAGTAGGGGGCGTTATATTCATCCTGGCTGTACTATTGTGGTTCTTCTGCTAGGCAATCATATTTATCTATCCTTCCCAACAGTACCATATAAAAGATAGCACCAGCCCTGGGCGAGGGGGATAAGAAGAAGACGGGAGACAGAGAGGATGTCAGGGTGTATGTGTGCCTCTGCCTGAGCTGCTGAGCAAATCACAGCAGCCCGAGAAGAAAATCTTTTAGATAACATGCAATAAACTACCTGGAGACCGGACGACTGAAGACTACTGAGCTTTTCTTTGAAAGCACGGGTTGGAGGAGGGACTATTCCACCATACGGAGCCACCCCCGACCTAGGGGTGAGCTCTGGCATGGTGGGAGAAACTAGGAAATTCCATGGCTTTTTAAATCCATTAAATCAGCTCTCCCATATCCACCCAGGCTCGTGGCTTCCTAAAGCAGAAGCTGTGTCTTTGGCAGGATGGGGGCAGGGGTGGGCAGCACAGAGCGTGGTCATGCTGTGAGGTTTTCTGACACTACAACACTCCCATTCCCTCTAAGAAACTTCCCTTTCAGGGACTAAAATGGAATAAAAGGTGTAAAATAAATATAAATCCAAGAGGGGGAATAGTCTGCAAAAAAACCCAGCTCCACATGGGCCTGGATGCTGATCCCTATTACTGGTCAGTGAGAGCATCTGACAGGTCAGATTTCCAACTGCTTTATTTAACAGGAGACTGGTTTGTTCCTTCTTGTGAGTAGGATCATTGGCTTTGCATTGGCAAAGCCACTCCAGATTTTCCAGCTAGGAAAAGAGAGGGAACTCTTAAAGCATAGTCCTGGAGGTACCAAGCAGCTTGGCTTGGTAATCCTGTGGGGAAATAGAAGCATATCTGTTCTGATTTTTCTCTCCTCTTTCTTCCGCAGCTGTTTCTGTATTCCTGACTTCCATTTACATTGGAGACATGTGGCTTGGAGCACAGGAGCCGGATATGTTACTTACCTATGTCAGATTGGTCTGCACTAGTGCAGATTATGAGTTACAGGGTGACTCAGAGACTCAGAAACAAGGGGAAGAACTGTTATGTCTCTTTGCAAAAAAATTGGCTCCATCAGGGCATTAATTCAGGGGACTAACACTTCACCTTTAATGTTTTTCTGTGCTCCATCCTCATCACCATGAGCTGTGAGAGCCTCCTGAGCTGTTCTCATATAGACCTACCTTGTTTGGTAAAAAATTTCAGTATTTTATTATTGGGTGCAAACTCGGGGGAAGTTTTGATTCAATATCTCTCAGTGGGACATTAAAGCTCCAATTTCCCTTTTGCTGAACAGTTTGAGAGACAATATGTAATTTTTATTACAGGCATTTTTATCTTTTTGAAGAACCAAAAAGACTGTTTGTGCATGTGTCTCAGCAGCAGCCCCAGCACAGGCAGGCAGGTTTGGAATTTTCTTTGCTATGCTGCAGGCGTATTCAAGACATTGTTCCTCTTTGTTTGACAGAAGGAAGACAAAAAAATAATTCTTACCAAAAGAGGATGTTTTCTTTCCTGTCTATCAAGCAGCCAAATACCACCAGCTAGCTATACATATATTAAAATCAGCTGGGAACATGCATCCCAGGGACCTGGGGACTGTCTGAAGAGAGCTCTGGCCAGCTCTGTTAGCTGTTAAGCACCCCTGGAACAGCAGAGAGGGGGTTGGAAGAGTTCCAGTGCCCCAGTACCCAGAGACCCACCTGGTCAGGGCAGGTCACTCTTAGGCAGTGCTGCGACTGACCTCAGCCCAGGCAAAATCACAGAACTGGAGCTGAGATAAGACACAACTGAAAAAGTCTTTCAAAGGACAGGAAAGCTAATTCCTGACTCTGTGGGTTTGGACAAAGACAAGTGCAGTGGCAATGTCTGATATCATTTTCTGAGGGAGGTGTGATTGGAAGGATGAAGGCAGCTGCATATCTGTAATTTAGTATGAGGGTGCTCATGCACCACATCTGTCACAGTGAGCTCATGGGCATTCTGTTTCTCCTTCCCCGGGACCCTGTGACTCTGATCAAGATAGCCCTGGATCCCTCCTTTCTGCCCCAATGGGGTTGGCGGAGAGCCGGGGAAGCCCACCCTGTCCAAAGTCTATATAGACCCCTGACATTTCCTGTTCGTCCTCTTTTGCCCCGCTCTCCCCCAAGGACATCACAGAATAAAGAGAGCTGAACCAACTTATCTCGGGGTAAGAGCCTCTTTTGGAAATCTTTGCCATCTCCTGTTATTCCTCCCCTCACAGCCTCTGATCTCTGAGCTAGCCTGATTATTCGGGGGGCCGTGTGAGGGGGGGAACCACACACATCCAAATACTGAATGGAGTTCCTTATGGTAAGAGATCTGTCTGGAGCCAGCAGGGAGCCCCAGGGCCCTGGACTGAGCCTCTCCGAGAGCAAGAAACAGGGATGAGGCATGAGACATGCAGATCTTCCAACTCTCTGGGCATCCAGCTTGGGTTTCTCTCCAACATTACACTGTCTGGTAGGAAGGTGATAGCCAGAAGAATTGTGTTGTGCATGGCTATCAGGAATGCACAGCCTCCAGTGAAATGCATTGGACACCTGGAAGGAGCTGGCCCTGTCCTCTATCCACTGTGTGGAGTTCTAGCCTTGGCCAGGAACCATCTCTGGCCACAAACCCTTATTTTTCTGTGTCATTTTGGATGTTAATACATCTAATTGAAGCAAACATTAATGCTCTGCATCCCAGCAGTGTGATCATCAGCTGCCTTGCAGGCAGATGGGTTTGAAATCAGTGGTCCCGTGCTCCAGACCTTTTGTGTTATTTCTGTGGGATCGTGCAGTGCTGACAAGAGGGACTGGGACATGGACACCTCAGTGCAGGGCTTGTACAGGCATCAGTCTTCCCCACTCTCCCGAAGTCACCCATCAAAGCCGGCACCAAATCACTTGGTATTGCAGAGAAGTGTGTGCTGCAATCGGATCATGGATTCCAGTCCAGGGCCTCTCAGTGTCTCAGGATTCCACTGTGGCCTAAGTAGAGAGAGCTGTTGCATGGCCTTTGGAAGGCACCGTGGCAGTGCCTGGTTTGTGTGCAGATGTGCAGGTAAGAACAAAGGACTCTGCTCCAGAGGGCGGAGGGCCCTTACCATGAGAGTTAACCCTTAGTGTTACGCAGTGGGGGAAGAGATGGGTGTCATGCACAGCCAAAATCGCATCAACACTGCATCAAAAGAGGTGGGGGAATGGGGGGATTCTGCCTCTCTCTCCCACTCAGGTGAGACCCCACCTGCAGAACTGCCCCAGCCCTGGTCTCCAGCACAAGCAGTATGTGGAGCTGTTGGAACAAGCGCAAAGGAGGCCATGGAGGTGCTCTGAAGGGTAGAGCCCCTCTACTCTGGAGCCAGGCTGGGAGAGCTGCAGGTGCTCACCTGGAGAGGAGAAGGCTCCAGGGAGAGCTCAGAGCCCCCTCCAGGGCCTGGAGGGGCTCCAGGAGAGCTGGAGAGGGACTGGGGACAAGGCATGGAGGGACAGGACACAGGGAATGGCTCCCACTGCCAGAGGGCAGGGCTGGATGGGATATTGGGAAGGAATTCCTGGCTGTGAGAGTGGACAGGTCCTGGCACAGGGTGCCCAGAGAAGCTGCCTCCTCTTGAAATGAACAGGGTTCACACCTTTATTAATAGTCAGCTCTTTATTAAAAAATCAGCTCAGCAGAGGCCTCGACAAGGAGCTCGCCCCTGCTGTTGTAGCTTCTGCGGTAGCCGAAGGGTGAGAAGGCGTGCAGAGTCTGTCCCTGGAGTCTCCGTGGCAGTCTCCGTTTACTGTGAGAAAACAATTTTACAATTGAAAACAATTTCACTCAATACTGTGAGAAAACAATTTTAGGACTGAAGAAACTATTAAACCCAGTCACACACAAATCTTGTCCTTTTTGGTTGAGTTCTGTTTGTTTTGTAAGCCCCACTTCAATTCCACTTCTCCCAATTCCAGCACCGAAACCCAGTGGAGTGCTTGAAAGCAGCCACTAGTGTAAACTTGCACCCTCTTCCCTGTCATCCTCTCTGTTGTGTCCCCCACCCACTGCCCTTGGCATGACCATCATCCAATATCTCTGTGGAAACCTCACATCTCTTTTCTTATGATAATCCCAATACAATCACCCAACAAACGCATGCTCATGTCCCGGTAGGGGCTGGAGAACTTTTACCTTCATTGTTTCTCTGCTCATCCATCTTTGTCAAGCCCAGGGACATGCAGGACTCCCTGTGCTCTCCCAGCTCACCCATGGCCTGGTGAGAGTGTTATGAACAAAACAGCCTGGCTGGGACACTTGGCTCGAACTAAGTACTGACATTGAAATGTTAATTAGCTAATTGTTCCTGGGAATCACCTACCTCCCCCCACCCTCACTACCATTCTAGGACTGGGATGCAAAATAATCCAGTGGAATCATGGGAGGGGGTTTTGGGGGATGAAAAACACCCCTAAATGGAAAAGATGGGCACAGTGGAGGGGGCTGGATGGGTGTGCTCGTTGGGGAAAAGGGAACCCTATCCCTAGTCTGTGTTTGACCTGTCACCATAACCTGCAGAGGACCAGACTGGACTGGGGTGTGGGAAGCAGGAGCAAAGCACACAAACACTTCCTGGTGTTACCAGGAGGGAAGGAGAGGGACAGCTGCTGCTGGATTTCAGCAGCAGGCTCTGCACATCCCCCCACCCTTTGGCTACCAGTGTGCCAGGAGACTTCAGGGACAGACTCTGCACGCCTGCTCACCCTTCGGTTACGGGAGAAGCTATAACAGCAGGGGTGAGCTCCTTGTTGAGCCCCCTGCCGAGCTGACTTTTTAATAAAGAGCTGACTATTAATAAGGCATAGACCCTGTTCATTTCAGATGGTTTATCATCTCTAGTAAAGGTGTGCTGTTTGATCCATTACGTTTCTCCTTTCAGAGAGAGGACTCCAAGTGCCAATTTGTTAAAGGTCTTGGGAGCCTCCTAACAGGGTATGGCAGCAGGGACGAGGGAGGGGCTGGGGAAAGCCTCCAGAGAGTGTTCTGGTGACTGGGCCTGTGCAGATATTAGAATGTGGCTCCTTTTACACAACCACTGTGCAGGAAGCCTGAGTGGTTACTGCCTAATCCTGCAGGATCTTTTGAGGAGAGGCCCTCAGGAAAGGAATTCCAGCCTTGAGAGCAGTTTATACCAAGAGGAATAGCGAGGGGAGTTTGTTGCAAAGTGCCTGTGACCCTCCCAGCACATCAGTGCAGTGGAGTGCCCCTTGCCCTGTTCAGCTGAAGTGCCCCTGCAGCCACCATGGAAGAGGGCAAGCTGCTGCCTGCTTTGCCAGGAGCACATGGTTTATTTCAGGAAGAGGGCGGTGCCTAAGTGTGTCCACAGCCTGTTTAGTGGGAGTGTGAGGTGGCTGGGGGAGCAAAGGGAGCTGCTCTTTCATGGAGGCTTCAGTGCTGTGCCAGTTTTATTGCCTGAGCCTTGGGCTCACTGAGGGAGGGGACGGATCCGCTCCCACCCCCACAGCACCTTTGGCCACCGTTTCAAAAACGCTCCTTCCTGGGGTCACTGTGGTGCTGGTGGTGGCCTTGGGAAGTTTGGGTGCTCTGCCCTGGATTCACAGCCGGTGGCTCACTGCAGATGAGGTGGAAAAAGAAGATTCACTTGCTCCAGAGACAAATACTGACCAAGATAAAATAAATCTTCCCTCTGAAAGTACAGAAAACATTGTGTTCTTTGAAACAAGTCCAATATGTTTGATTGAGTGCTTCTTTCTGAAAAAGTTCAGTATGTGTTGGCGCCAAAACCTCAAAGAGATTAATAAAATGAGCCCAGCTCCTTTTAAACCCAAAACTAGAGCTGGCCCAGCTGTACCCTTATCAGAAACAGGAGTTTAAGCTGGGCTACTGAAAAATATCAGTGGGGATGGCAGCTTATTTTATTCTTCCTTTGCCCAGGGACGTTTTGAAAAGCCCAAAGTTCTGAAGTGTTGCACACCATTGGGACAGAAATTGAGTCCAGATTTAGAGAATACCCTGTCAGAGCTATTTTGGCTTTATCTTTTAAAAACAATTTTAATAGATGTCACGGAATTCACTGAAGCCAAATAAATTGGCTCCAGGGCTCAGGTGGAGCTTGAGCCAAAATTTCCTGGGTTTAAATTCTGCAATTAGTTGTTTTTTGTTTGTTTGCTTTTGTTTGGTTTTTGGTGGTTTTTTTTTTTTTCTGTGTGGTTTTTTTTTTCTTTAACTGGAATAATGTATTTTCATATTTTACCAATCTATAAAAAGCTTTCCTATTGCTAAATTTTACCGTCACATTTTGTGCATATGTGTGTGCATGCTTATAAATAGCCTATTAAATCATGGGCCAATTAAGATTTTTTACTATTTTTGTACAAAATTGAGAGAGATGCACAACATTACAAATAGAAAGCAAGACCATGGCTTTTAATCTGGGTTTAGATTCTTTTTTATAAGACAAATTCAGTCTCAAAAATTTTAAGGGACCAGCCACATAACAGAGGAAAAGAATTGCAGAGATTCAGGTCTCTGTTTCACATTAAAAAAATTAAAAATCCCCTAGCAGGCAAAACTGAATGAGGGAGCTGCAATCCCATTGCAGGATTATGGAACTGTACAATTCCCTGGGGCTGCCCCAGCAATGGCCCTGAGCACATGGAGCCGATAATCCCAGCAGCAGCTTCTCCAAGAATAAGAATGTAAATATTATGCAAAGACACAAAAAGTCTACTCATTGCTTGACTGGTACCTTTACTCCAAACAATGAAAAATCCCAACCAGCTGTTGGGAATTGTTTCCCTTGGTGTTTTCATTAGAACTTGTAACCCACTGTTCTCCCACTGATATTTAGAGAAGGAAGAATAATAGTACCAAGAGGATGCACTCTCTATTCCTCCTGGGCTGCTTACATGGGAAAATGTCTATTTTCATTTTTTTGGAGTATAAAAATGCCTGAAAGGTGGCAGACTTCTCTACTTCTTTGGTGGGGGGGAGGGGGGGGGTGTCAGAACAAGTGGGACTAAAAAGTCAATATGAGATCAGTTCAGTTTACCCCGCTTTTTAATGGAAATAAGGCTGAGGAGATCACTCTTAGGCACACATGGGGTAATTTCCTCCATAAAACTGTCAACAAATTAAAATTAAATTTAACGGAGGGCGAGCATCTTGTCTCAGAAGCACAGTTTCTACAAATGTCAAGAAAACAGGCAGCTGAAGAAAAATACCCTATCAATTGCCAGGGAGGGAAGTGCCACAACACAAATGCCGCCTCTGTTTATGCACCAGGTGATCCAAATGGTAGAAAAATGTTATTAAGGAGAAAATGGGAAAGGTTTATTCCTGATTTTTGGGTTTTGCTCTGCCAGCCACATGCCAGAGACTTACATCTAGCTTAGCTTAGCAGTTTGGGGTTTCCCCACTGGAATCTGGGGGTAATAATCTGTCCTAACTTTAAAATTGAGAGAATCAGAGGAGCTGCTCATAATTTGCCTGGTCCAGGCAGCACCAAATGTTGCTCTACAACATTAGAGAGCAAGATTTTCTGTAGGGAAGGATGTGAATAATCACACCACTTTCTTTAAGTGCTCTAAGTTTGGAGGCAATAAACCCTCGGCTGATCTGAATGCACAGAAAACTTTTCTAGAGGTGGAGCAGAATAAGTTTCTGCTCTTTTTTTCCTACTGCTGTCCAAGCAAGCGAAGGACAAGCAGCTCCTACCACAGAATTCAACCTTCACCATCAGAAAGCCAGTTTCTTGCATTGTTAGCGAGAGAGACATGAAGATATTCTGAAAGGCCATCACATTTTCCTGGAATATATAATAATTTCACTGTGATAACCTTGGGAAAAACCATGTTAGTCTCTGAGTGCACATCTGAACAGTTGCAGCCATCTTCAGTAAACTAAAAAGCAATGAGTAAAGCCTGTAACTTTGTTAATGAACTGAAGATACAACCACAGGCAGAGGCTTGACAGAAATCAAGGGAAAGCACTGCCTGCAGCCCAAGTGACTCCAACACACCCTGCCTGTTCTCCCCTGGTCTTTGTCACTCCACCCATCACCCTCGGTTAATCCGCTGGGACGCAGCTTGTCATTTTATCTTAGCAAAACCTAACCAGTGCAGTTACATTAGAAACACCAAAATCATTTGACACTACAAGTAGCCATAAAAAGACACTGCTATTTCACTGTGCAAAGCAAGGTGTGAAATGGAACGAGCTATGGCAAGGCGAGATGGGTGAATGCTACTTCATATCCCTTGGAAATAAACTGCAAAGCTCAGCAGAATCAGTCTTCACAGCAGCAAAGCATTTGCATAATAATGGACACTATCACTTTATTAGTTCAGTGTAGAGTTGTGTTTTTTATGTTTTATTGCATTTGCATTATGTATAAGTTTGTTCCATGTACCCCCGGTCCTATAACGATTCCCCCCGGGTCTTCTCGTCTCTCCCCGCGGGTCTGTTGTCCCCAAGAAATGCCAAGTCACTGTGTTTACCCCCAAATGCCTGTCTGTCACTCGGTATCCATTCCCCCCACCTGGAATCTTACACCCGGGATGCTGAGCGATAGGCAGATGACCTGGGACCCTCCACCTGTCCGTCCTTCATTGGATGTACCCCCGTACCCCACTACCCTCAAACCCCCCGTGGCGTTACCCCATTGGCTGCCCCAGTTTCCCCCTGTCCTGTACTTAATCCGCATGCGCAGTGCGCCCGCCGCCTTCTCCTGGCCGGCTCCAGCGCGCCGCTCCGCCCTGCCCGCTAGTGCGGCTCAGACGAACACCGGTGCGGCTCGCCTGGCTCCCTTCGGATTTTTGTTTTCCCCGTTGGATTGCAATAAAACGGAATTCGCCCCCCGGAGAAAGACTCTCTTCATTAAACCATCGTGGGGTTCGCTGATTGCTCTTCAAACCCACACAGCTCCGCCCAAAGCCCGCGAGGGTTCAGCGGGAGGCGTTGGAGATCTGCCCGCTCCCCTTCTCCCCAGAGCTAGCCAGGGCAAGGGGAAGCAGAGGGGAGAAGAGAGCACCCCGGCAGTTGAGCAGCACTAAATCAAAGGAGGAAAGGTCAAAGAATATGTTTGCAGCTTATTGTTCCTGGCTAATGGAAATACACATATCCTTTACTAAAAGTCTGAATGTTTACCAGTTGCAATGTCAGCCTTGGCCCAAGATGAAAACACAGTATTTTTATGAAAACCTCTGCTCTTTCAGTGAACTTTGGTGACAGCAGTACACAGGTAACTAGCACCCTACACTACAGATTCGCAAGTCATTAGCAAATGACTCAAAAAAAATCTGTCCTTGTAAACAAGAATTAGTGTCAGCAGTCTTACAGCTTCAAATACTGCAAGATAAAGCCCAGAGTGTTTGTTAGAAATTTTTCAGCCTGAAGGCAAACACCCATTCACACAAACCAGGCACTGGCATGGACTCTATTGCAAGGAAACAAAACCAGGTCAGTGAGACAAGGTACGCAACATTTTCCCTGTGCAAGATTAGCACCTACTACTCCACAATACTTACATTTATTAACCTTCAACTTGCTTCCGTCTACTGGGATCGGATCTTTGTAATTCCAGTAATATTCACAAGACCAGAAATACTCCGAGGAGTTTGTTCTGTTAGCCATGTCAGTGGTGCCTTTTAAGCCAGCTCAGAACTCTGACCCACTACTTTGCTTCACAGCACTGCAGCGCCCTCAGAAAGAGAATTGCACAACTGGTGCCTGTGCCAATCACTCTGGGGTCCCGCAACCCAAGGACTGCCTTGGGACTGAAAACATCTCATGGCAATGAGTGTTAATGTATGGCAGAGATGTAGGAGCAGCCCTGAAAATGCAATCCTCACTTCTTGCCGGACACTTACGTTACTCCCAGTCTGATGTCGGGAAAGCCGGAGCCCCGGCAGTGTCGGGCGATGTGTTGGACCGGAATGGGGGGACCCGCAGAGCGGGTCCGGCCCTGTCTGGGGACCCCAGCGAGGGTGGGGGGCGCCGGGCTCCGGCCCTCTAGGCTTTATTCTCGGCGCCCCGAGTCCCGTGGCTGCGGGGAAAGAAGGAGAGCAGGGAATGGGGAACGAGAACAGGGGAGCAGAGCGGCAGACGAGGGGAAGGGGACAAGGACAGGGGGCAGGTGGGGAGAGGTCAGGGTGTGCAGGGCAGGGTGGAGGAAAGAAGGATCGAAGGCAGATTTGGGGAAGGAGGAGGAAGGTGTGGAGGGTGGAAGGTATCATGGAAAGGCAGCAGGAGGAACCGGGGAGGGGAGGGGAGACGAGCAGGGAGAGGGGGCACGGGGAAGCCGGCTGGGGAGAGAAGGAAGAGGGACAGGATGGAGGGATAGGGTAGGGTTGGGGTGAGTAGGGGAATAGAGAGGGAGAATAGGGAAGGGGGTGTAGGGGTGGACCGCCCGGGAGGGCTAAAGGGGAGAGGGGGGTGGGGAGGTTTGTGAGGGGGGGAAGGAAGGGAGGGTGAATAAGAGAGGTATGGAGAAAAAGAAGCACAAAAGAAAAGCAACAGAGAGAAAAAGAGATACAGGACCCATCCGGCCGCAGACTCCCGCACCGAGCGCCAAAGAACAAATGGCTCTGCCCGGTCCTCCCCGCGGCTTAAATCCCCCACGGCCCCGCCCCGTGCAGCCGCGCAGGGGCCCGCACACCTGTGCCTACCTGTGCACACCTGTGCACACACCTGTGCACACACCTATGCACACACCTGTGCACACACTTGTGCACACACCTGTGCTCGCACCTGTGCACACACCTGTGAGCACACCTGTGCTCGCACCTGTGCACACACCTGTGAGCACACCTGTGCGCACACCTGTGCACACCTGTGAGCACACCTGTGCACACACCTGTGCACACACCTGTGCACACACCTGTGCACACACCTGTGCTCACACCTGTGCACACCTGTGAGCACACCGGTGCACACACCGGTGCACACACCGGTGCACACACCTGTGCGCACACCTGTGCGCACACCTGTGCACACACCTGTGCACACCTGTGAGCACACCTGTGAGCACACCTGTGCTCGCACCTGTGCACACACCTGTGCACACACCTGTGCACACACTTGTGCACGCACCTGTGCTCGCACCTGTGCACACACCTGTGCACACACCTGTGAGCACACCTGTGAGCATACCTGTGCACACACCTGTGCACACACCTGTGCACACACCTGTGCTCGCACCTGTGCACACACCTGTGCACACACCTATGCACACACCTGTGCTCACACCTGTGCACACACCTATGCACACACCTATGCACACACCTATGCACACACCTGTGCTCACACCTGTGCTCACACCTGTGCTTGCACCTGTGCACACACCTGTGCTGGCCCCGCCCCCTCCCCCCCCCCGCCCGTAAATGGCGGCGGATCCGCGCCCGCCCCGCGCTCTGCGGGGACGCTCGGCCCGGGCTGCGGTGGGACCGGCGCTCGGGCCGCCGGAGCAGAGATCCGGATCGGGGGCTGCTCCCGGCGCTGCACGGCGTCCGAGGCGCTTAGGCGGGACCGGGATCTGGGCCTGGGGATTTGGGTCCCGGTCCTGCCGGTGCCTGCTGTGGGAGCCGGGCAGAGCCGCTTCTTCCTCGGCGGGCGGGTGTGGGTGGCAGGGCCGGAGGTGCGAGGCGGGATCGGGGCTGAGGTCGGTCGCGGCATCGCGCTGGGTAGGAAGAGCCGCTCTGGGACGGGCGCTGCCGCTCCGGCTGCGGCCGGCCCGGGGCTCGGGTCCCGCAGGGGATCGGGTCCCGTTCTCGCTGTGGCCGCGGGGAGCCGGGGCTGTGCCGGTGCCGGGACCCCATCGGCACCACCGCTCCCGCAGCGCCGCCTCCGGCCCCGCGGGAGGACACGGAGCCGCCCCGCAGCCCCCGCAGGATGCCGAGCCCCCCCGCCCCGGTAGCCCCGTGGCCACCGCGCTCCCCTGCGAGCAGCAGCGCCTGCCTCCCCCTCCCCGTGTCCGCATCCCTCGGGACCCCCGCCGAACGGGCGGGGTTGCAGCGCTGGGGCTGCTGCTCCCGCTCCGACTGTGCCCGGTGCGGGGCTGGAGGAGCCCGGAGCCCCCGCAGGGCAGAGACCACCTCCTGTCCTTGGCTCTGCAGGGCAGGAGCTGCCGTGCCCTGCCCGTGGCACGCAGTGTGCCAAACGCACGTCCCGGCACGGGCACTGGAGCACCAGACAGCGCGGGCACAGACACGGCTAAAGGGCTGCCTGTGGCTCCTCAGCCAGGGACTGCTCTGAACAGGCATGCAGGGATGCTTCAGCCCGGACAGACACCACCGACAGCCCAGAAGGACCCCAAGGAACGGCTGGCATTACCTGGGAATGGAGGCACGGCCGTTTGCAGAGGGGCTCTGACAGCAATTCCTGTTTCTGACCTCCCTGAGCTCCCACACAGCTGCCAGGTATGTACCAGCCACCCCACATCTCTTCCCTCTTTTCCAGCCTGAGGCCATCGTCCACCAGCAGCATTTAAGCCAAGGCAATCTTCCCTCACAGATACTAAATCCCAAGCAATAGGCCTCAGAGATGCCTTAAAATCAGAGGTTCGAGTGGGATGACATTTGGAAATTTTCAGGGAGCCAGCTGGAAGTGCAGAAGCAATGGAAAACTTTCACAGGTGGGTCCCACTGGAGGTGTGCTGAAGGCAGGGATGTGCATCTCTTTCCTGAGGGAAAAGGACATGCTGAGGCCACTGCTGAGGCTCTGAAAGGAGCTGAGCTTCTGCAGGAGAGATGTACTGCCTCAGCACAGGCCGGGAGCACATCCAGCCACCGCCTTGTCCCGCTTTAAAATATCAGCTGGAGCTTGAGCCCCGGGGGGTGAAATCAGCTGAATTCCAGGGAACTCTGTCAAGTGACCCCAGAGACATCCCTGGGGCTGGGGGATGAGGGTTTTAAATAGCAAGTTCTATAGAATAGAGACCTGTCCTTGTCCCACTGAGCTTCCCTGGACCTCTGCTGGTTCCTGACACAGCTGGTGTTAAAGTGGCAGCTCTGCATGGGAATTTCCACTCTCCACGAGGCACTGCCAGGTTATTCCAGCAGGAATTCAGCAGGGAATTTGGGGCTGTGGGTATAATTCATCTGACCTCGCAAAGCTGATACTGAACCTCAAATCTGGGCACCACACAGAGAACAATCTTTGTGCTAAAGCCCCTGGACTGGGAAATGTCAGCAGCCAAATGTATGGAATGATCTAAATCCCAGCAGCCAGCATCCTCCAGAGGGACAATCCAAGTGCCAGGGTGGGAGCCCATGTCCTTCCCCTGCTGCTGGTGGGACAAATTCCCCTCGGCACAGTTGGCTGGGCGGGAGCTGAGAGCAGGAGGGGCAGGAGCGCAGATGGGAGATGAGGCGACTGGAATGTCACCTGGATCAGCTGAACACGTTCTGTCCCTGCAAGAGCCAGGAGCCAAAGCAGATCCCTCCTGGCCGGGATGGATGGGAGATGAGGCTGCTGGAATGTCACCTGAATCAGCTGAACACATTCTTTCTCTACAGAAGCCAGGAGCCAAAGCAGATCCCTCCTGCTTTGGTGGGCAGCTGCTGGATCTGCTCTGGGGGAAAACTCCCTGCCCCTGCCAGGAGCGCTGACTCTGCTTTTCCTCCAGCTCCTGAGCAGTGCCAGGGCCACCGTGAGGGAGTTCAAACCCAAAAAAATCCCACAGCCCACGGAGTGAATGATCCCAGCAGAGAAACGCAGCATTGTAAATAAAAAACTTAAGAGCTCTGTTAAAAAGCCTATGACAACACTGTAATGGGATTCCCAGGAACCTTCTGGTTTGCTCTTGGAATGCTCTTGGTTCTGTTTTTATGTATTTTTAGTCCCTCAACGGACAGCTTGTAGAATTTATTCTGGGATTTAGAGGTTGAGCAGGGTTGGCTCTGGATTGACCTTCACCTCTGGTGCCACTTTGTCCAAACACAACTTGGCCAGGCCGGGTGAACTCACAACCTCAGCTTTCCCCTCCAAAATATCCCTTACTTATTTCCCTGCAGACAAACTCAGATTTTGCCCCAGACTGTCACTCCTCACCTCCCCTTGCCCACACAGTGTCCATTCTCTTCCCCACAGTGCCCTGGTGACACCAGGGAGGTCCCTTTGCCTTTCTCCTGCTCCTTTCCAGCCCGAGGCCGCTGTGGGGCACAAGAGGGGAAAGGATCCAGAAAACCTTTCTGCAATTAATCAACAATTATTTCCAATTCACCAGTGGGAAGAATATGAACTCACGAGGCCTGACAGGTTCCTGCAGTGACAGGTTCCTCAGCGCCTGTCTGCCGAGCTAAGTACAGCATCTGAAAGGAAAAAACCACAGGAGAAAAATGTGATTTATTTTGCTTCAAAGTTATTTCAAGTTCTTAAAGCCCAACCAACTTTTGCTGTTGATTTTGGTTGGGTGAAACATGAGCACTGGGGAGAGATCATGCCATTGATGCCAATGTGCGTGATGATTTCTGGGGGCAGAAAAAGTAGATTAAGCTCACCTTATGTCAAGCAGTTATTAAAAAATATTTATAACTGAAACTTACAAATAAAAGAAACATAACACCCTTTAATTACCATAATGTTTCTTCCATTATTTTAACTAATTCTCAGTGTATTTTATAAGACTTAAAATAACACCTCCTCCCTAACCGACTCATTAGACAAATTAGACATTAGTGATATTAGACTCATTAGACAAAAAGCCCTAATGCCAATCTCACTCTTACACATCTAACAAGAGACCCCCCCATAACCAAACACAAAATCAAAATAACCTACCAAAAGTAGTCCTTACTAACATTAAAAATACAACTCAACCATATCCAAAAAAACCCTGAAATTTATTTCCTCCCAACACTCTTCAAATTCTAAATCAAAAACTCTTGAAAAAATAACAAAAACCATAAAAACATACTTCAAATGTAGAAAAGCCTAACCATACAAATAAATATTTGTCAAAGCCCACAAAAAATATAAACCAATCTAATCAATATCCTACATTAAAAAAAGCACTATACAAATTAGTACAATTTTATATGTAATATAACTAAAACTCTTTTACTAAGAAACATCTCCCAATAAAAAAAAGATATAAGTAATAATCATAGCTCAACAATCCAAAATTTCTCCAAAACCAAAAGACTTAAAAAACTTTAAATATTTATAAATAATAACCTCCAATAAGTTAAGTATTAATAAAATCAAACAAAATTAAATTTCAATACATTTAAGTCTAAATATTCTTACATTTCATTTTATCACTTTAATATTCTATTAAAATTAAGTTTATTTTTCCTTACTATCAAAATTCATTCCGTCTAAATTTAAATGTTATTTAATATAACTTCTCCTAAATTTTATTAAAAATAATTTATCTAAACTATAAAGTATATGGTTAATATTCTTAAAAAAAAAAACAACTCCAATTAAAAAACTAAAATAAAACACTAACAAACACCTATTCAGAAGTAAAAAAATACAGTTTAATATATCTTAAATTTCATCAAAAAATCTGTTCTCCATCACAATCTCTACTATTTTTATCTTTTATAAATAACACCAAAAATAATAATTACTATCAATATCATACTATTTTACAATTTTTACTCTATTTCCTTAATATATTGTTCTGGTTTGAAAGCACAACCAGTGAGAGAATCCAAGTCAGAAATACAGTTTATTGGGAAAAGGGAAGAAGACAAAAATGCATGCAATGATACAAAAGGAAGACCACTGACAAAGTCAGAATACAACCTGACACCCCTTTGGCTAGCGTGCTGGTAGCAGTCTAAATTGGAGTGGCTGCAGTCCTCTTGGAATGGCAGATGTGGTTGCCCTGTTTTCTCAGAAACCTGTGGAGAGGCTGCCTCTCTGTCTAGAAATCCCCGGATTTATCCAGGTGTGAATGTCTAGCTCCTCCCCTGGGTGGAGCAGCTCACAATGGGCTGATGTTATTGAGTCAGGAGGTGTGTCCTTGATCACCTGTTAAATGGAACTGGCTCCTGGAGAGTGTTATCTGAGTCACGTGGCAAGACACTGATGAGCCTATGAGCAGGAGATAAGGAAAACTGCCCAGAGGCAACTGCTACTCGGATGGTAATAGGAAACATCTTGGTCTTCAATCTTGGACATATATAAATATTTTCTTCAAAGTTATCCTAATTACTTCAAACACTTACTACTAATATAATAATTATATAATGCAAATATATTCATTTTTATAATAAACATTATTTATAAAATATTAGTATAATATTTACAATCAACTTTCATATACTTTATCATCTCTTTATATAATGATCTAAAAAAACCATAAAATTTCTAAATCCTACTTTTTTTATTCTCTATTTATACATCACTTAAACTAGGTTAACTCTCTAACTAATCTCTACACTAACTCTAATTTAACCTAATGTTATCTCACAATTTTAATTATTTTTCAAAATTAAAAAAAAAAGAAAAATTAAACTTCATTAAAAACCTCCTCCAAACTGTTAATCTTATCACTTTCCTCAGTTATTATTACAAAAACACTTAAATAAAAATCCAACTACAACATTAATTTCTTTTTTTAAGTTTCACAGTAAGTAACCAATCTCTCACACATTTCCTTCACCTTCACACTCTCAATATCCAAATCCAAATTCACAGTCCTGTCTAAAACCACTTTCAATTCTTTAAAAAAAATTTTACTATATTAAAAACATCTCTATTCCAAAAAAACTTCTAAAAAATCCAATTATTAAATAATGTAAATAATCTTTAATCCTAAAACTTTTACTTTACTTTACTATCTTAGCTACTAATTTAAAAAATATTATATGAAAATATATTCAGTAACATCCACCAATTAAAATTTAAACTATAACCAAACCCTAACTCCACCTAAATAATTAACAACAAACCCACATACTTTCTACATAAAAAATAAAATTCAAATAATTTTGATGTAATAATTCAACTTTATCAATATAACAAATAAACTTATTTTTAAAATAAACTTTAAAAATCATTATCCAAACATAATTATCCAACCTTCCGCTAATGAAACGTTTATCAACTGTTATAAACTCTAAAATAATGTACATTATTTTAATACTTACTAATTATATAATTTCAGATATGTTACTAATTATAGCTATTATCTAAATAATTCCTAATTATTATCAATTTCTTCTTTACTACATACATTTTTACTTTTATATTTCTTCATACTTATAACTAAAAAAATATAATAACTTATTCATTATCTTGCAAATCTCTATGCAATTTTATAAAACAAAACTTAACAAAACTTTATTTCTCATATCAAAACATAAAGTTTACTTATATCTCAACAAGTACAAAACCACAAGTCAATTTCAATAAGAAATATAAAATAATATCACACAAAAAACACACTCACCACTCCACAAATAAAAAAAAAAATGTAAATACAAACATAAATTACACAATGTAAATACAAATGTAAATTCCACAAATGTAAATTACACAGGAATTCCAACTTTTACACCCACAAAAAAATATAAACTTTAAATTTCTTTATAAATATAAAAATCTTACTATTTAATAACTTTAAAATTATAAAATTCCATCAAATATTATACTTCTACTCTATTTACTTTATTTAACTTTAATTATATCTCTTTACCAATTAACCAACCTAAAACAGTAACTTTAAGTAACTTTAACTAAAGTTTCAAGTTTAAATATGTTGTATTTATCTGTCATTACTCAAAAAAATCCATTCTTTACTTACTTAATATACCAGTAAAAAGCATTACAAATAATCCATATAATTAAAACCCCTTATATTATTAACTCTTAATATAAAAATAACTACCAATTTAAAACAAAAAAATCATTTATCCATCAATAGTAATCAAAATATAAAAGTAATTTTAAGCCTTGAAACTTTAAAAAAAATCGTAGCATCACTTTTTATACCACCTATTACTTCAACAACACTAAAACAATTAAATAATTTAAAATATTATCTAAATAAACAATCTAATACTACATCCCTTACATTAAATGACTTTTTAACAAATATCAAAAATATTAAACATGCAGTTTTACAAAACACAAT
This sequence comes from Taeniopygia guttata, assembly GCF_048771995.1. Classification (NCBI taxonomy): domain Eukaryota; kingdom Metazoa; phylum Chordata; class Aves; order Passeriformes; family Estrildidae; genus Taeniopygia; species Taeniopygia guttata. The sequence goes on along the minus strand of NC_133024.1, from coordinate 19,404,018 downwards.
CAATTTTCTTTTATTAACACACATACATAAATATAAAAATTTTAATGCAATGTATACATTTATCTAGTCACTCAAAATCTATTTATAAAAATGTACAACTGTAAGAAATAGCAAAAATAAGAATAAATAATAAAACTTAATTGACAATTTATTTAATAAATAAAATGTAACAACATAATTAAAAATCTTATGACAGAATTATACATTTTAATTATTATAATAATACTACTACTAATGATAACACCTTATTTATCTTAATATATGTAACAAATGCTTAACAAATCCATTAATAAAAATTGGTTTTAATACAGAAAGAGGGGAGAAGTGGGAATCGGAAAACCAGAAACTCCCACAGTCACTGAAAGATTTGATCTGCCTCCTTGGGAGAAGCTGGGATTGATGTACAAATACAAGACACGGATATTAAGCAGAAAAAGAATAAAATAACTTCTGTTTTTGTGGCTGTAATTAAGAGTATGCCCTGAGTGAGTGAGAGAGAAACTGTGTGGGTACGATGGTGAAGGGTTTGTAGTGTAGGGGCGCGGTTGTGTGGGGTAAACTGAGAGTTTACACGTTCTCAAGGATTCAACAAACTCTGGAAAGTGATTTGCTCTCCCTCTTCACCAAAAAGGAAAATCTTATTAACATATAGACTCTGAATAGAAGAAAAGACTGATTGCTGAAATCTTGGCCTCAGGCGGAATTTTCCCTATAAAAACCGCTTGTGCCAGGACAGAAGTGTGTGGGCATGGAGGAAAACCTCTGCTGAGGCTGACTCCTTGTTGCACACCCAGGGCCGACCCCGGGCTCGGCTCTGTTCTTTCCTTGTGGCTGGCTAGATAGAATTTGATTGCAAAATAAATATTTTATTTTTTATATTAATTTGGCTGGACAAATTTTAATTTATAACAACCAACTGCCGACGCTTCTCTCCCCGATGCCCTTCCTCAGCCCCGGCTAGCTCTTCAGGGGAGAGGTGCGGGCAGGTTTCTAGCGCTTCCCGCTGGACCCTCGCGGGCTTTGGGAAGCGCTATTGGAGTTCCAGAGAGCAGCCAGCGACCCCACGGCGAATTACGAGGAGAGTCTTTCTCTGTGGGCGAATTCCGTTTATTGTAATCCAACGGGGAATACAATAACTCGAAGGGGACCAGGCGTGCCGCGCTGGGGTTTGCCGGAAAGGCGCGGGCAGGGTGGAGTGCGCTGGAGCCCACCAGAAGAAAGCATGAAACAAACCGCGCAAATGAACTAAATACGGAATCGGGGAAAACCAAACAGCCAATGGGGTAAAACTGCGGAGGGGTTCGAGGGTGGTGTGATACGGGGGTACATCCAATGAAGGATAGACAGGGGAAGGGTCCCAGGTCCTTTACCAATCACCCGGTGTCCCGGATGGAAGATTCTAGGTGGATGGGAAGGGACACAGAGTGACGGACAGGCATCTGGGGTAAACAGGGGGATGACTTAGCACTTTTGGGGATAACGGACACACGGGGGAAAGGCGGGAAAACCCGGGGAGAAACCATTATAGAACCGGGGGTACATGGAACAAACCTATACATAACACAAATGTAATAAAACATAAAAAACACAACTCCACAACCAACATCACACAGGCCTTGTTTGCAGAATTCCTGATCCAAACCCTCACCTTTCCTGCCCAGCACTGAGGGAAATCTGACACAGTATTAGTAAAGTAACCTTTGCTGAGAGCAGCCATCACCCCAGTCCTCCAGCCTTGGCAAGACTTTGCAGTGAATGGACCCAACTTCTAACCCCGAAACTAAATTTCAGTCATCTTTTGTTAGAAAGATACTGGAGAGTAAATCATACAACAGATTTAAAACCTTGCACAAGGAATAACAGGCCCAGACAAAAAAACCAAACCACCCCCATCTCTGTTCCACCCCATTTCTCTCAGTTTTGGGAGAAATATTGACATACTTTGTAAATACTCCCCTTCCCTGCTACACTGTCCTTCACTGCTCATCCCGGGAGAGGATTTACTCTGGTTTTTGTGCCAACAGCACCTCTGCAGCCCAAATCCCACTCCTCACAGACACAAACTGAGCAGACCTCAGGCAGTGTTCCCAGCAGCGGATGCAATTCCGAGTTCCCTGGATTGCTCATGCAGGCACTCACAACAATCTCACCTCAGCCCAGACTCTGTCCTCAGAGGGAAGCGCAGCCCGACGGAACACAGCTCTGGCACCACATTCCCCCTTGTTCCTGCTGGCCTGGAAAGCCACAGATAAACCCAGTCTCTCCAACCCTGCACCCCTGAACCCCAGGAGAGCTGGAGCTGTACCCAGATCCCGGCACCCTGCACGGCTGCGCTGACACCAGCACAGGCTGATCACTGCCCAGCACCATTCCTCATTTTCCTCCCACTGCTCCCAAATCCTCCCAGCCCTCCCCTGCAGTTCCTGCCCCAGCCCCAGCAGAGGCTGTCACCCAGCCCTGCAGCAGCTGGCAGAGCTGGGAATGCACCGAGAGCTCGGCTCCCCAGGCTCCCGAGACCCAGACCAGTCCTTGGGTACACAAACAATGCCCAGCCTGCCCCTCTGGGCACAGCCAAACACCACAACCCCATCATCCCCAAGGAACTCTGGCATTTGCCTTTTCCCTGCTGCCCTTTTCCAGCACACAGGGGTAGGGCTGGGCTATCAGAAATGGCATTCCCTAGGCAGTTAATCCCAGCAGAGAGGAAAAGAGGAACCCTGCATTCCTCTGACTTACCCCACAGCGTGGGCAGGACCAGGAGCCCTCCAGCGCAGACCTGTTGCCCTGATTTTTAAAAGTGTTAAGTTTCGTTTATAGTTCTTTTGAAAGTTTTAAAGTTCCCATAAAACTTCTTTAGCTTTCTGATAATGTTTACATATTTGAGTGTCAAGAGTTCCCACTCAATTTCATGTATAAATAGAATAGTTTACATATTTCTCTGTGAGTGAAGAGAAATGATTGATCTTTGGACCAGTGTGGTTGGAGAGGTGGTAATTCCATCCTCCAATCCATGGTCACCTTTAGAATTCTATAAATACCAGATATTCAAATAAAACTTTCTCTTTTTTCTCTTTTGAACTTACCAAGCTTCTGTGTACTCATTTCATGTCCAATAGTAACACAGAGCCCTGGTGCTGAAGACTCTTGGCTTTGGCTGCTTAAACACCGAAGCTTCTGGCAAAGATGGGAGGAGTTTAACGATTTTTCCTGTCCTGAAAGAGAGGAGGAAAAGAACATTAAGTCCACTGTGGAAGTCAAAGGATCCTGGCTTTCACACTTCTGCTGTGATTGTTCGCTATGGGGTTTTATCCATGAGAGGTGACACCAATTCAAATATAAAAGTGCCCCTTCGCAGCATTTTTATTCCTAACTATTTCAAACATTAAAAGGAAGCTAATTTTTCTTATTGCAATCTTAGCCTAATTTTAACAGAACCATTTTTATTCCAGGCCCCACCTGTCATTCAATCCTTTACCACTGGACTTTATACAAAGAAAGGGACACCTGAGTTGCTGTGCCATAAGAAATCCCAAATAGAAACCTGTCCAAAACCTCACAGAGAAAAGTTTCAAGGCACTCCAGAGCACAGACATCTGCTCATGCCTTGTCAGGCCACACCAGTTCTGTCACATCCACCTGAGCTGCACAGGCGAGGCAAAGGCTGCCCTTCCTCCTAGGGAACACTGTCTGAGACCACAGACAGCCATCCTGGGTGAAATGAATGAAATTAAACTGTTTTCTGGCAGAAAATGAGTGTCTATAATCAGGACTTCTGGACAAATTTAGTAACACCACTTTCATGTGATAAATACAGGCCATGCCCATCCTTCCAGCCCAGGTGAAAACAGGAAGAAGAACTACAGGAAAAGGAGGAAGACAGAGTCCCTTATTTGGATATATTATAGAATGCCCCTGGTTCAGCTGTTTTCCTTTGCTCCTAAGCTTTGGCTTCACCCCCTCTCCAGAGGAGCAGGGAAGTCCTCCAGGGTGAGGGGGAGTCTGGTCCCACACCAGGGATGTGTCTAGTAAAGGAGGGGAGCTGTTTAGAGTAACTGACCAGTGTTTTTGTTACACACAAAAATCAAACCAAACAAACATTGTACTGGACTACACTGAGCTGCAACACAAAGTGTTCACAGCAGGCAGAGGCCAGAGGAGCACACAGGACCCAGAAGTACCATTTTACTTGGTTCTTCTGCTCACATGCATTTTAATTCTGCTTTGCTTCACAGCTGCTATTCTGCCAAGGCCATTTCCATTTTCAGAAGACTGTGTCATGTGTAGCCAAGGCTGGAAATCCTCACTTAGGATTTCCATGTCACACCTGGATTTGCCAGGAAGCCCGTGCACACACGTATGCCCCTTTCTGTGATATGTCAGCCAGAAGTTGCCGTGTCTTGTCCCCACTTCGCAAGAGCAGATCTCTCGCCAGCCCCGGCTAGCTCCACGGGGCGACAGGGCATGGGAGGCACTCTGTGCTGAGACCAGCAGGGTTTTAAAGAGTGCCTTCGTGGGTCCAAGGACACTGCCGATCCCACCGGCAAGGACGGAGGCGACACTCTTCTGGGGATAGGTCCAAGATTTATTGGGACTCCAAAGAGAGCTCCGGGGTCCAAGCACTCTCGAACAGATCCCACAGAAGAGAGTGAGCCCTGAGCCTTGAACAGGCCTTGATATAGGGAGGGTGGGAAACCCAATCAGCCAGTGGGAGAAGATGTGGGAGTGGCCCTGCGAGGGAAGGACAACTGGGGTATCCACTTAGGAGGGAGGAGGGGAGGGCCCCAGGCCATTGTCCAGTCACCCGGGAGGGGTCAGGGGCATGAGTCAGGGTTTTTGGGATTGATGGGACACACAGGTACTGACGGGAAAACCTGGGATGAACCAAGAGCACAAGGGCGGGTACAGAGGGATAAACCATTTTGAACATACATACAGTGGAACCTAAAAACACAACTCCACAAGAAGTCATGCAACCCAGCAACTTGCTTCTCACTGCACCACTTAGAAATACATTAAAAAGACAGAAAAAAAAACCCCAACCAAACAACAACCCACAAAAGAGAGAGCTTAGTGCAGCACCATCTTAATGTTCTGCTCAGTGGTGGAGAGAAAGAAGGAGGAAAGCTGTTCTTCCAGCACTCACAGTTCTGGACCAAGAAACAGCCAATATTGCCCTCACCTGCAGCTTCCCTCCTTGCTTCAGCCGTACCCTGACTTCTGAGGCACCAGAGGCACCACACAACCCAAAACTGCCAGCACCCACACCCACCACTAGTATGGACATCTTCATGTTCCACTTTTGGCAAACAAACCCCAGGATGTTTCTGCTTTCCTGACAGACTTGGCAAATTTCATTGACACTTACCAAGGCAACAGACACCCTCTATGGTTCCAGGGCCAGATCCCCTTTGGCACAAAAACCCGAGAGAAGACTCCAGCAGCAAATTGAAATCCCGGACAGGCAATGAAGGCCTGTTTCTGGCAGGCTCCTTTTGGCTTTCAGGGCACAGGAAAGGCTTTTAGACCTTTTGCATCCACGTGAAAAGCCCATACTGAGCACTTGGTTTTAAAGATGTTGCACTTAATGTTACAGACACAGAATTGCTCTGGGATTTGGCATTTCCTGCACCCACACAAACAACATTAAAAGAATTAAGTGCAGAGTCCTGAAGTTCAATTATTCCAATTCTGTTTTGGTAGGGCCACTTGACCTACCAAAACCCACAGCAATATTTAAAAAATGAAAAGCAACTTCCCCCCCATCCACACACTTTCAGTTTTCCAGTTTAGGGGTTCTCTTAAGAGCAGGTTAAAGAACAGAAGAAAAAAAGCCCAAGACCTACCATCACCTAGTGTACCAACCACCTGTTTTCCATGGATTTTCCTTACAGCTGATGTATTTTCTAAGAAAATAAATTTGTACGTGTAAAAACCTGTCCAGTAGGCAGATGTTTCTGAGCCCACACCTCGCAGGTAAAAGATCAGAGGAGGAGTGGCACAGAGGGATACAAAAGTGCCCAAGAGAGGTCCAAGCTGATGTATTTGGGCAGGATTATTTGAACCCAAAGTGCTCTGCAGCTGCCCCAAGCCCGGAGCTCACAGAAACAAAATGAGCTCCCCCTCCTGCCTCATTTTCTGCCCTCTCTGCTCAAGGGAGAATCACACCATGCAAATGATGGCAGAGAAATGGTGAGACCTGTCCAGTGCCCCCAGGAGGGCTGGCACCAGGGCTCATTCCCTCCTCTGGCTGATGGAACTTAAACCCAGCTGTTCTGGGATTTAAGAAGCAAAGCCCAGTTTTGCCACTTGCTGTTCCACTCCCTTCCACATCTGCACAGCAGGAATATTGCTGTGTTCTGCATCACACCCAAGAGCAGCAGCCCTGGGAGTGCTGCTGGAACCCAGACACCTTCCCCTTCTCAGACACCAACCTGACTAGTCAGCCCCACACTCCTCCAAGGTCAGAAAAAACACAAACCACTAAAAAATGGGTATTTTATACCAAATAGGACCCATTTCAGAGGTCAAACATGTCACACTGTATTCCTGGGCATTCTCAAGGCTTTTTGACACAAAAGTAGAACTTTCCACATGAAGGACCATGAATTTACCTTGTAACAATATCCTCCGTAAAACTTCCCAGGGAACAGCCCAGGCAAAATGAACAGGGCTTATGACTTTATTAGTGTTCAGCTCTTTATTAAAAAGATCGGCTGGGCAGGGGGCTCGACACGGAGCTCGCCCCCGCTGTTGTAGCTTTTTCCAGGTAGCCGAAGGGGGAGAGGGCTGCAGAGTCTGTCCCTGGAGACTTCGTGGCACACGGGTAGCCGAAGGGTGAAGAGGTGTGCAGTCTGTAGCTGAAGTCCGGATCAGCAGACTGTCCTCTCTCCTTTCCTCCTGGTAACACCAGGAAGAGCTGCCTCTCTGTTCCTGCTTCCCACAGCCCAGTCCAGTCCTCTGGAGGCTATGGTGACAGGTCAAACATCGACTAGGGATGTGGTTCCCGTCCAGCCCCCTCCGCTGTGCCCAGCCCTCCATTTAGGGGTGTTTTCATCCCCAAAACCCCCTCCCATGATTCCACAGGTTCCTCTATTTGCATCCAGTCCTTGAATGGCAGTGTGGGTGCGGGGTGGAGGTGATCCCCAGGTGGATTAGAGAAAACAAACAGAGCAATTAGCTAATTAACATTTCAATATCAGTACTTAGCTCAAGCTAGCAGTGTCCCAGTATTGCCATGGGAACCAGGAAGACTCTTTTGTTCATTACACCAGGCATTTGTAACACCCTCGGGAACACATTCCACATAAAGCATCTTCTCCTGCCACGTTCCAGCCCAGCTTTCCTCCAAGATTCCCATGTCAGCACAACTCTTATCTGTAACTTAGGGGTGGGTCTATGGCCACAGCAGCCCCGGGAAGAAAAACACAGCATTTGGTGGAGCCAAGGAATGGAGGAGCTGCCCTGTCCCAGCTCTGCCTCCTCTGCCAGGAGCAGGGGAGGTGCAGCTCTCAACCATAAGATCACTTCAGTTCAACCTTACAATAATCACCAGGCAACACAAACTATTAACCCCAAAGTCCAGTGCATCATCTGTGTGCTGTCTCAGGAAGTTCAGTTGGTCTTTGTGGGACAAAACCTGTTTTGGGCCCAAGAGCTGACTCTAATCCCTGCTAGCTGAACTATCCAGCTGTAGGATGTTCAAAATAAACATTGGATCCTGAAGGGCAGTTTGTAACCCTCTGTAAAACCCCAGGGGAGAGCCAGGCTCCAAAGACAGCCACTGGTGCCTCCAGCAGCTGCTGCTGGAAACGCTGGCTGGACTGGTACAGATGGGATTGAACTTTCACACAGCTCTGTCCCGTGGGACCGAGGGTGCCAGACCAGAGAGACTGATGGAAATATGACAAAAGCATGATTTAAATGGACACAAATGGGACTGAAAGCCCTACCCTGGAATGTGGGAAATGGATTTGTAGAAAAGTCTCAAAGCTTGACAGAAGGCTCACATAGTGTGTATCTGCATGCAAATGTAAGAAATGCTGACTTAAAAATGCTATGGAATACGACAGTGAGAGAGAGAAATCTTCCTCACACAAAGCACCAATTTATCCTATTATGGCCTTTTCTGACCCAGAAATAAGGCAACTGAGAAGTGTTTTAAAAACTTTTATTCCATTTTCAGTCTCACGTGAAGGGTGAGACAACACAGATGCTATAATTCATGCCATCACAATCAGAAGCCAACTATTTCCTAATTACAATACACTGTAAGCATTTCTTGGCCTATCAGCTTTTGCTACACCATGCTGTAAATGTCTTAAAACCAATCATCTAAAATTACCCCTCATGAATCTTATTACAATGCATCTTTCATAGTTCTATTTCTCTAAAACATCTAGTCTTATTTACAAAGTCATCCTTTAAAACTTATTTCTAGCTCCATTTCTCTCTCAACATCTGTCCTATTCCATGGCATTTTTAAGTCAGCATTTCTTATATCAAAATTTCCATGCAGATAGATACTTTGTAAACCTTCTGTCAAACTCTGAAAATTTTCTGCAAGTCCATTTCCCACAGCAGAACTGCTGCCTGCCCAGCACAGGAGCTGTGTAAGTGCTGTTGCAGGGCACAATGTCTGAAGGAACACTGGAGCTGTGACATTACAGCCAGCAAAAACAATTACTAAGTAGAAAGAGATCCTCACCTGCTCCAAGAACTGAACCTCTGTGGCTCATCCTCACAGAGTGACCCTGCTCCAGAGGAATCTCCATGCAGTCCCTGAGACCTGGGGTCAGACGCTGCCCTACCAGCACAAGAACAAAGGGTAATGAAGCTTTTTGGACACATTCTGTCCCCAGAGTGGTTTGACAAAATATCCATCAATGTGGATCTTTAATAAAGGCAGCTTGTATCTATGCTTGCAACAGACTTTCATATATTATTTCCTCAAATTCTCTGTTTTAATGTATTTTGATATTACAAGTATGTAAACAAGATTTAACATGAGCTCTGCACCCTGCCATGCTCCAAGCCCTAAGGAAGAGCTGGATATCCTCACACTTGCCCAAGCTGAGGCAGCTCTAAGTAGGGAGGGAGCTGCTGCAGCATTTAAAGCACTTAAAAATCACACCTGCCTTGAGGGTGTCCAGACCTGGGAGAAAGCCCTTCCCACCACCCTGTTGGATTTCCCTCCCTGCCACTGGCTTTGCTTCCAGCTTGGGAAGGTTGATCTTGGGGCCATTTCAGCATCACAAAGAGCTTTTCCAACCTGAGGGGTTCCATGGGAGTCCAGTGACTGACCCAGCTGTGCACCCAGCCATGCAGATTATCCTGCCATGAGCCAGAGCACTCCAGGGCATCCTTGGAACAGCTCTCCTGTGGAGAGCAGGAAAAAGACACAGCTGCAGCACTGATCCTGCTCCCTGCTTTCCCAGAGGGGCATGAACACCATTTCTTCCTGATCCTGAGAGCTCCAAGGGAAATCACTGTTAGGGTGGCACTGAAGCTGCCACTTTTCTGGCACCTTTGCCCTAGAACCACAGCCCAGCAGGTTTCTGTGAGAGCAGGGATTATTGGTGCAGTTCAGAAGCTGCACATCCCTAAAACATTCCCTTAACATGAAGCTTCCCATGTGCATTTTGTAGTACAGTTTGTAATTTAGGCGTATTTCTAGAGAGTTTAAATCAGAATGAGGTGACTTGGTGCCAGCACAGTATTAGCTATGGGACACCAGGAGACTCACCAGACAACATTCTCTGAAGATCCTCCATTCTCAGCACTCCAGCTACAGTATTCGCACTTCTTACAGACTTCGAGTTCTGTTTCCAGGACTCTCATCAGGAAACTGGCGGCCGCTTCCAGATGCAAATCCGCAGGGCACCACTGATCCCAGCCACTGCCCCTCCTCCATCCTTTACCCCTTTTATAGCCACGGCCACACCCAGGACACAAAAGGAGGCTCCCAGGTGCCTCCTGAGACCCAACTCATTCCAGGTGCATCAGGGAGCAAATAGAAATAAGCTTGTCCCTGTTGAGGTAATGAATTATCTTTTTCTCCATTTCCCCTTCTGTCTCCTGTTCCCTAAGGCAAAACACCTAGATCAGGTCGGGGTCAGGGGGAAAATGCCAAGTCCACAACCAAACCAAACTTGTTTTTCCATCGTTTCCATCAGGACTGTTCAGGTTTTCCCACTGACCCTCGGCCGTAGCCACAGGAGCAGCTTCTCTGGGCAACCCACGGGGGTGGGCACAGGGACACCCATCCCGCTGCTTCCCGGGAAACAGAGCTCAGCCCATCCCACAAAACGTTGTCACCGCAGCTGGGAACGCAGCGCGAGCTTCATTCCATGAAACACGATCCCAGAGAGCCTCAAGTCCCGGGACAAACTCGTCCCACGAAGCAGCTGGGTCCCACACAGCAGTGCTAAAGCACACACGTCCCCCTGTGGATCCCCCCGGCCGAGGTGACCCCATCCGGCCGCTCACCTGCAGCACCATCCGCTCGCTCCCGGCCTCGCTGCCCGAGCCAAGGGGATTTTCCCCGCTCCTGGCGCAGCTGCCGCTGGCACGGCAGGAGCAGGGCGGCCGAAGAGAGCGACCCCCGCGTTCTGTGCTGCTGGCCGCGCTCCGGCGGACGCGGGGGTGGACAGGGGCGGAACTGCAGCCCGCGGTGTCGCAGCTGTTCCGGGGCCCGGCAGGCGGGTACCGCCCGCAGCTCCCGCGGTGCCGCCTTTCCCTGTGGCAGCGGCTGACCTCGGTCATTCCTGGTGCTTCCTGGGAGTAAAAGCCGCCTCGGGAATTTGCTTCTGATAAAAGCGATCAGTTTTCTGATGGGAGCCCTTGAAATAGAGCTGAGTATCTGTGACACATGAGGATGCTACAGATGGAGTGATAGCAGAGGAAGTCTTGTTCCTGACAGTTACCCATGGGAAGAAAGCAATTCCCAGCCATCTTATGCTTGAGAAACAGGGAAAGGGAATTCTGTGTCCTCTCCTGCTTAGGATGTATATTTTTACTATCCTAAAAAGGGGCCATTCGAGGCTTTAGATAGATATGCGTAGGTCGAGGATCTGCTGCCTTGGCAGGGCAGAAGGTGGAGCTGCTGTTTGTGATTGTGACAGACCTGAATAATTAGAGATCAGTGGAAAGTTGTTCAGTGCACCAGAAATGATGGAGAATGTCAGCTTGACTGGTGTCACATGTAGAGCTGGGACAATGACCCTGAACACCCCAAAAAGGTAAAGAAACCCTGAGCCACGATGTCATCAGACCCCATAGGGGTGGTTTATTGGAAGCGCCAGTAAGGAATAACGGGAATTCCCTGGCCATCAGCTTGGTCCCGCCTGCCCACACCACTGCCCTTGGGAAGTGCTATTCTTCATGGCTGAGAAGCCAACAAACATTTTTTTCCTTCACCCCCTAAAACTCTTCTCTGCTCTCCCAAATTTCTCCTCAAACAGCATCCTTTCTCCTTCAGTCTCTCTGCTCCCTCCCCGAGTGTGTGGCTTCGCTGCTCCCTGGCGCTTCGGCAATTAATATAATTGATGCTGAGCCTCGCTGAGCCAGCGAGACACGCTGAGGGGCTCAGGCCAGGGCCGGCCGTGCCAGCACCATGGTGCGCTGCAGCTGCTCGTACGACACAAACATCACCACGTTCCAGGAGCCCAGCCGCAGGAAGGACGGGATGAAGCTGTGTCGGCAAAAGCAGTGCTGAAGGGTACGTGCTGGGGACATCCCCATCCCCAAAGCCCCGCGCAGAGGCTGGGATATTTTGGGTTCTGTGTCGCAGGTCCCTGCGGTCATCGCAGCAAGTTTGTGGGTGCTTAACTCACCCCTTGTAAAGGCCGGCGGGGCCATCCTGCATGAGCAGGGCCAGGAGGCAGCTCAGGGCGTTGCGGTACTGCCCAGAGCTGGCATTCATGTACCGCGTCTTCACCACGTCCACTGGTGATGCCACCACTGTGGCACAGAACCCGGCGCCAAAGGCAGCCACAAAGTGGCACAGGACGTTGTCTAAAGGTGGAGAAGAGCCGGGGGTTGGATGCTGTGGGGACAGGGATAGCACCTGGCTATGTGCCCCTGCGCCATCCTCACCTGTCATGAGCTGTGCCCGCAGCAGTGCGTCCTTGAGGAGGTCGTAGGTGACAAGCTCCCCGCAATTGATGATGGCATTGCGGGCGATGTTGGGCAGCGTCCCTGCGCAGGAGGGTGGTGGCGCTGGGACTGCTGCTCACAGTCCCTCCGGGAGCATTCTGGACAAGTGCCCCAGCCCTGCTGCCTCCATCCTTGTCCCCATCCTTCTTCCTTTCCTCATGGCCATTTCTGTTCCGATTCCCACCGCACCCCTTTCCCACGCCCATCCCTGCCCACACCTACCTCTCCAGAGGCCTCGGACCCCCTCCTCCCTGGCGATGGTGAGATAGGCATCCACCGTGCCGCTGTACCGCCGGGCACTGTCCGACAGGGCCCCGCTGGCCTGGAACCGGACTTTGACCACGTCGGTGGGCTGGGCGCAGGCCACGGCCACAGCCCCCGTGGTGCAGCCAGCCAGGAGTCGCGTGGCCACGCCTGTGTCTGGAGAGGGCAGCTATTGGGACTCCTGGCCTTGTGGGGTCCCTCAACCCTGCAGGGACCCCAGGGTGAGAAGCCCATGGTGTTTCACAGAGGTTGATGTCAGGCGGTTGTGCCCCCCAGGGTGGGTTTCTCTTTGGGAAAAGGCTGTGCAGCAGGAAGGGGGTGTGCATGGAAGTCCGGGCCGCCTGGACACTCACTCTCAGCACCCTTGGGGGTGTAGAGCTGCTTCACGGAGTCGTACAGACCGATGCGGATGGAGGCGAAGCTCATCTGGCGCTGCAGCCCGGCTGCCAGCCCGCTGTAGAGGCTGCGGGCTCCCTCCGTCCTCACCATGGTGCTCAGCGTGCCCAAAACACCCCGGTACTCCACGGAGCTGGTGGTCCGGGGGATCCTCACCTCACCCTGGATCTGTGGGGTGCCAACTGTATCACCCCACTTCCTGTTCCTCCCCAGGTGTCACCAGCTCTGTGGCAGAGGTGACATGGAGAGTCCCACGTCACGTCACCAGGTGCTCCCTTTGCCCACAGGGTTTTGGGGACCGTACCTGCAGCCGCACTTTGGCGGTGTCCAGGGGGAAGGTGCACAGGTCAGCGATGCAGCCGGCCATCCCCGCGCTGACGAACTTCATGGCAGCCGTCGGGGGCACCTCGGGGGGCTTCAGACCCACCATGGTGGAAGAGGGGCTGGAATGAGAGGAGGGGTTTTTGGGGGAGACAGCAGGGTGCATCAGGAGAGGGCTCCACGTGGGTGTCCTGTTCGGTGACAGAGGTGATGATGTGCCATGGAGGCTCTTGGTGGCTTTGGTCAATCCCCAAAACCATATCCTGCCCTGTCTCCTCTCTTCTATTGCAGGGAAACTGAGGCACAGGGCTTGCTCAGCATGGAATCACCAATGCCCACCAATGCTTCCCTATCCCACCCCAGCCATAACAGGGGTTGCTGGGTGGGATCATCTCCCCCAGAGTGACGTGCTCAGAGCCATGTCTCTCCATGGTCTCACCGTAGGGACCTCGGCACAGTGTTCCAGCTCCTGCCTTGCACAGACAGTGCCCTGCGAGTCGTCTCGCTGGCCCCGCCCTTATATAGCACCCAGGACAACATTCCAGCAGGCACAGATCGGGTGACAGGAAAACAGTGTTCCCTCGGTGGCATTTCAGTTGATGGGACTGGGTCACCTGGTACCGACTGAGGTGGCTGTTCCAGCTCTCTGCCCCCCTCCCGGGACTCAGGCATAGGGAGGGGGGTCCTGCCCAGACCCCCTGCAGTGGACTGGGGAGGAATGTCAGTTTTTACCCTAAAACCACTCTGGGAAGGACAAGATGTAGAAAACCCATGCTCCAAAGCTTCACAAGCAAGTGATTTGGAAGCAGTGCAGCACAGAGCTCTTTGTGCATGCCGTTGCCCACACAGATCATGATCCACAATCCCAGACAGCTGCTGAGCTCCCAGCAGGATTGCCTCTGCACGGTGGAACGTGTTCCCCAAGCTCACGTGGAGCTGGGGCTGGGTGAGGACCTTGGAGCGAAATTCACCATAAAACCCATGGCACCCTTCAGAGCCAAGCACTGGGCCTGAGGCTGCCGGGAGGGACTGGGCTCGGGACAACAGGCTGGAGGCCAAGGTGGAGTGAAGAAAGGCCCCTTTTCCTCCATATTTTAAAAACTCTGTGTGTTTAACCCTTGGTGCTCTTTAGCCCTACTCGCAGAAGGGTCCCTCAGGATGTGCTGCGAGCCTCGGCATGTGTACCTGAGCTCACCATGCATGAGGAGGACTTTGGTCCTGACACCCTGGAGCCGCCTTTGCTCCATCCCTCGGGCTCCAGACAAAAGTTGCCTGGTACCAACACCCCTCTCCAGCTGGCTCCTCCCTTGTTTTCCTGCCCAGCTCCATGGCTGACCTAGACCTGAAAGGAAGACGCTGTTTACCTCATGCCCAAGATATAGCTCAGCGGTCACTGCTGTGACCTCCTCTGAGATAGTGATCCCAGCTCAGCTGGCATCCTGCCTGAGTTTTTTTGGGGATGCCACCAGGAGAAAGCAGCCTGCATGTCACTCCTGCGCTTCCCGGGGACACTGGGTGCCTTTACCTTCCATCCCGACCCAGCAAGGGCAGGGAAAGGGGCCACAATCACACGGCAAGTTGTGTCATCAGGGACTGATGCATTCAGTCTGTCCCCTGGGAAAAACAACAATATACAAGTGGGAGAAAAAAGGTATGCTGATCCTTTGGCTGCTTAAATCCTGAATTCCACGCACGGTTTGAAAAGCAGCTCAGATTGGAAGAGACTTAGCCCACATGGGGCTGTGCTGCCCGGTGATACTGAACTCCTTGGCAAAACCATGATCTTCCCATGTGATCCTGACCACCCCAGCTTCCAGCAGCATTTCTCGGACTTGGAAGCTCATGTGGGAGAGACTCCCATCTACTGTTGAGGAAAGGTTTCTGCCCTGGCACGAGGACACTTTCCATAGGCTGACAAGAAACCAGGGGAATTTTATTGAAACAAACACTGGAGAGAGCAGTACAAAAATAACTGAGCTCTGCTGGCATCAAAGTCTGTTCTCTGAAAGGTGTACAAAAATAATTTAAATATAAATATAAAAGTACCATCTTTCTAGTCACCCTCTTTTGTACACCCACCAGATTTTACGGTGCCCTTGGCCTGTGCTCACACAAGCACTTTGGGCACTGGTGGAAGCAGAGAATTGTGTTGCTCACCAACTATTTTTGAAAGGGCCATTTCACAGGAATAAATCCTAAAACTGGGCTACTTGGAGAGCAGATAACAGGTCAATGGCTGCCACACAGGTGCATCTCATTGGGGACCTGCCCCTACAAGACCTAGCTTGCTGTGGGTGACCTTCTAAATAGGGGACTTCAGTTAACTAACCAATTAGGCAAACTAAAACCAGAGCCTGAAAGCTGTGGCTTCCACCTCTGTTTTACTGGGAGGCTCTGCTTTTGCCAGTGCAGCTGGCCCTGGCTTAGGAAGCTCGGCTGTGGAGGGTCTCTGACCAACACTATTCCTTCTTGGAGAGCTGAGCAGAGAAGATCCTGGCGATTCTTTTGGCTTCCTCTTCCGAGAGCTCAGGGCTGGGCCTGGGATGATTTGCTCTTCGGTATGGGATTCCTCCAGGCAGTGCTCCACTCCTGCTCTGGGGAGAGAAGGGACCAGGTGTGAGAGCTCTTGGTTTCACATCTTGCAAACCACAGGGTTGTGCAGAGGGTGACAAGATGGATACACAGTAAAAAAAAACACCCCAGTGAGAAAGAACGATCTGAACCCTGCAACAGGGGTCTTCTGTGTGACCTCTGAACTTCTCAGTGCCAATACCCAGCCAAAGTCTCCCTGTATGAAGCCAAAGGAATGACAGTGGTGTACTCACCGGGACCTGACTGCATTTTGGCTTTCCATTATTATTTTACTTTGTAATTTCCAGAACCCTGAAGACCAAATCTCACAGGGGAGAGGCAATGCTCTGTCAACAACAAATCTTAACCCTGCTGACAGGACAAGGCAGGGAATGGGTTTAAACTAAAAGAGGAGAGATTTAGATTAGATATTGGGATAAAATTCTTCCCTGGGAGGGTGGTGAGGCCCTGGCACAGGGTGCCCAGAGCAGCTGTGTCTGCCCCTGGATCCCTGGAAGTGCCCAAGGCTAGGCTGGATGGGGCTTGGAGCAACCTGGGCTACTGGAAGCCATGGCAAGGGATGGGGCTGGATAAGCTTTAAGGTCCCTCCCAGCTCAAACCACCACTGTGAGTCCATGATAAATGGGATGGGCCAGGCTCAGTTGACTGCAGGGACCCCAGTGCAGCAGCCCATGACAGGAAAAACCCTGGTTTAATCAGTGTCATCTCCTCCTTGCTTTGCCAGCAGCCTCCCAGCAGTCTGGCTTTGTCCCTGATGTTCCAGCAGCACTAGAGGATGAGTAATTTCAGCATATGAAGAAAGACATTTCTCCCCAGCTAGTTTAGAGTGGGCTGTGCCTATGAAGCACTGACAAAAGTGATCCTGTCCCAGGAGCCTTTAAGGGAGGAAGCTGGGGGGCCTGGAAGGTCTTTTGGAAAACTGATATACCAATCTGGCCTTTCACCCACATCACTGGGCTGCTTCTCTGAGCCTCAGGAAAGGTCTCCTGAGGTGCACAGCTCCCTCACAAGAGCAACAGCACCAGGACCCTTTTTTGGTGCACTCTGAGATGCACCATTTGGAGAGGGAAATGGATTTTTTAGGAATAAGTGAGTCCTTATGTTTGGTGACCTGTGCATTACAGCTGCGGGTCTCAGATTCAGTCAAAGAGAGAAACAGAGAGTTTCTAGCCAGGCAGAAGACTGGGAAAGAGTTGGAAAAGAATGTAAATAATTCTTTATCTCTGTTGTTCACATTGTTTATAGTTAAGTTCTATCACTATGCATCAAGCACTTTGCACCAAATGGTGTGGCTTGTTTTCACTTCAGGTTCAATGGAACTGGTCCTCACAAAGCTCTGTATAAAAGAGCGGTGTATTTTGAATAAACTGGAGTTTTACTCTCACAGCCTTCTGAGTCAGAGTCTTCTCATTCCTATCCTGCCTCAACAGTGACATACAGCCTGCAGGTAAAATACTTAAAAACACTTCCCGTTCTTATTGCACTGAAACAATGGACAGAGATAATTAGGAGAATCTTTGCTTTGCTCTTCTTTCTTCTTAATAATTCTCCAGGATGAACTTCCTAAACCAAAATACACAGAGCCAAGAGAGATTAAATGCAGACCTGGCCACAGCAGAAGCTTACAAACCAGCAGAAAGAGCTGCTTGGTGGGCAAAGCACCTCCCTTGGACAGGACTGTCCAGAGACATTCTTCGCATGCTGTTTTCTGCCCAGCTGTCCAAGAAATAGCCAAAAGGTCAGAAATGGCTGGAGAGGGTCAGTGACCAGGCTCTGTGCTGATCCCTGAGTTCCGCACAGCATCTGAAAGCATCTCTCTAGGAAATTCCCCCAATCTGCTGACTTACCCTATTTCAAAGTTGCATGAAACAGCATTTCCTGCCTCCCACAGCTCCCCTTTCCTGTATGCCACATGTCCTGCACAGCCAGGGATGGAGAGCCAGCACCTCCGATTTTCAATGTAAGGAACAGAATCCCAGAATGGTTTGGGTGGGAAAGGACCTTAGAGCCCATCCAGTGCCACCCCTGCCATGGGCAGGGACACATTCCAGTATCCTAGGTTGCTCTAAGCCCTGTCCAACCTGGCCTTGGGCACTTCCAGGGATCCAGAGACAGCCACAGCTTCTCTGGGCACCCTGTGCCAGGGCCTCTCCACCCTCACAGTCAATAATTCCTTCCTAACATCTAATACCCCTAGAATGCTCTGTTCTCCAAAGCCACAACACAAGAGCAGGTGCCTGATGCTGTTTATGTCACCAAGGTGAAGGAGAGCTGTTTGCTCCCACAGCCAGGAAACCAGGTGTGCTTGTAAAACACACCACTGGCATGCTGTTTCAGAGATCAGCAGCTAAAATACACCTCCTCCCATCTTCCTACCATTGCCCAATGTGCAGGATGAAGTGGTGTTAAGATGTGTGTATTTATCCTAACCACCTTCCTAAAGATGAACCTCCAGCTGTGGGGAAGGTTTTACATCAGTTCTTGCTGCTGTTTTACACGTACAGGTGTGACTCAAAATTAGTGAGGTTTAAAAGCACCATTAACACTCCCAGCTCAGACAGATGACCAGAATCACAGAATCATGGAAATACTGAGGTTGGAGAAGACACATAAATCATGGAGCTGTTTCCTCAGCACTGTCAAGGCCACCACTATCCCAAGTGCCACAAGTCCTCAGATGCCCCATCCACACAGCTTTAAACCCCTCCAGGGATGGGGACTCACTGCTGCCCTGGACAACCTTCTGGGGGAAGAATTTCTCCCTAATATCTAACCTAAATCTTCCCTGGTTGAACAGCTTGACTGTCCCCATTCCCTGGGAGCAGAGCCTGACCCCCCTGGCTGTGCCCTCCTGTCAGGGAGTTGTGCAGAGCCACAGGGTTCCTCCTGAGCCTCATTTTCTCCAGGCTGAGCCCCTTTCCAGCTCCCTCAGCCTCTCCTGGTGCTCCAGACCCTTCCCCAGCCCCCTTGCTCTTTTTTGGTCATCAAACCTTCCTTTGATCCATCTCACAGGCAGTTTCTGACTGCCAGTTTGATCCTCCTGCATAGTTTCCAGAGCACACAACTGAAGTGTCATGTTTACATCACTCCTCACCCCAGAACAGGCTCAGGGCAGAGCCCATTCCAGGTTTCTCCCTCTCTGTCTCCCAGGCTCCAAGTGTCTGGTGCTCAGCCAGGAAGCACACGTGTTCCATGGGGAAGATGCAAGA
Source organism: Taeniopygia guttata (assembly GCF_048771995.1). Taxonomy (NCBI): domain Eukaryota; kingdom Metazoa; phylum Chordata; class Aves; order Passeriformes; family Estrildidae; genus Taeniopygia; species Taeniopygia guttata. The sequence goes on along the minus strand of NC_133024.1, from coordinate 19,385,083 downwards.
GGAAAGGGGACTCGTGCACCGAGGATCACGCTGCACTCTTCTTTTAACAGGAATGGCAGCGACACTGAAACCAGCCAAGGATTACTCAGTGCCTGCATGCCAGGGGCTGGACTACAGCAGATTCATGTTATAGCTCATGGTGAGGGGCATGGCCTCTTCCAAGGTCAAAGAATTACAGCCTTGGAGGCAGAGGATGTTCCAGCACTGTGGCTCAGCAGGTTTGCCAGCAGTTTTGTTTGTGCACAGGGATGGAGGTGAACAGATCTGTGTTAACAGGCTACAACCTACCCTGGCAGTGGCCCTGCACCTGCTCCTGCTTTCCAGGCAGGAAAGCAGGAAGATCCAGCAGATCAGGAAGGAACAACACAACCAAGTAAGGATGTTTTGGTACTTGTCGCCTTTGGCATTTTTGGAACATACAGTGCCTGTTGTTGTGAATCTGCTGTTACTTCTAACTTACACTGAAGCTAAGTCTATGTATACACAAATATGAATTATTCTGAGTAAAACTGGTTTCCATGCAAGTTTCTTATCCTGTTGGAATATTCCTAGAGGTGAGGGGAAAAAAAGATCACTGCATTTGGAGAGAGACTTCAGCCAAGGGCCTGGGGTGCCAGAACAAGGGGGAATGGCTTCCCACTGCCAGAGGGCAGGGTTTGATGGGATATTGGGAAGAAATTCTTCCCCATGAGGGAGGAGAGGCCCTGGAACAGGGTGCCCAGAGAAGCTGTGGCTGCCCCTGGATCCCTGGAAGTGTTCAAGGCCAGGCTGGACAGGGCTTAGAGCAACCTGGGATGGTGGAGGGTGTCCCTGCCCATGGCAGGGGGTGGAGCAAAAGGATCTTTGAGGTTCTTTACCACCCAAACCATTCTGGGATTCCGGCATTTTATGGAAAAGCTTATTAAAACTCTGACTTTTCAAACCTTTCTTCTAACCCCCACTCAGAGCAGGTGAGCAGTGTGGAAGACAAGAGCTGGGAAGAACCTCAAGAATGGAAAGCGATAGTTTGATGTAATGGAGAAAAGCAGTAAAAAACAAAGAGGTTTTGTGAGGCTCTACAAAACTCTGATCCCTGGAAGGTGGTCACAGCATCCATGCTGGGCCTGACCTACTGCAGCACCTCCTCAGGGCCCCATGTTCTCACAGCAGGAGCTAAGACATTTTGTCTCAAAGGCTGCCAGCTCCTTTGCTGCAACTGCCCAGCTCCACACTTCACCACTGCTTTGTCATTCAAGGAAGGAAGATGGGGAAAGCAGCGAGTCAGACAAGTCAGGGAGAGGTGGCAGGAGCACTAGGAAGGCCAGGAGAGAGGCTTGCCAGCTGCCAAGTGAGAGAGGGCTCTGGCAATGTCCAGAGGACAGCTCGGATTTCAGCCTCGCTATCACACTTGGCGTTTGCTGACCTGTGCAGAACCAAACCAAGTCCAGATTTAGAAGCTGACATTGCAAAGGCCAATTAAAAACAAAACTATGAGGAAGCATTTTTTCTGACCTCTATGCATTGGCAGCAGTGAAAAACTGGTTCTTTACAGAGAAAATCTGATGAACAAGGCACAACCAAATCCTGTCTCAGCACATCCTACAAGTGGTGCAGCAAAGAATTAGTGCCAGCTAATCCTCAAATTAAGTGCTTTAAGATCAAAATATCAAAATAGTGTCTTGCTAACATTTTGCCTAATCAGTAATAATTTGCAGGGCTGTAGTTCCAGCCACTCAGCTCAGAGCTGCAGAGAGGCAACTCAAGTAAAATTGGTATTAGTATTAAACCAGTGGTTTCTATGACCTCAGAGCTGTTAGAGCCTGAGTCTGTTTTGATTCATCAAAACAGACTCAGCTGTTCCCAGTGACACAAATGTTCCTTGAAGTGTTTGTTTCATAGGTCATATGGAGAGGAATAAAGGCATCAACTTATCTGGGAGTGGTAAACAAACAGCCCAGCTGCTGCACACCCAGAGCCACATCAACATCCACAGCAGAGCTGGGGCTGGAAAAGGATCATGGAATTCCAGAATGATTTGGGTGGGAAAGGACCATAGGCAGGGACAACTTCCACTGTCCCAGGCTGCCCCATCCAACCTGGCCCAGAACATTTCCAGGGATGGAGCAGCCACAGCTTCTCTGGGCATCCTGTGCCAGGGCTTCCCCACCCTCACAGGGAAAAATTTCTTCCCAATATCCAGTCCAAATCTCCCCTCTTTCAGTTTAAAACTGTTTCCTCTTATCCCATCACTATATGCCTGTGTAAAAAGTCACTCTCTCTCTTTCATATGACCCCTCTTTTATGAACTGAAAATAAGATAAATATGTAGACGTTGAAACAGCTGAGCCACAAACTTCTCGCTGTAAATAAATCCTTATGAACATAAAAGAAGCAAAACCTGAGCAATCCACAGCTTTGGTGCAGGAGGAACAATCACTCAGGTCATTCTACTACTCCCTGGGTGGCAGAACCATTACAAGACACCTCTCCAGAACCCCCTCTCCTGCTCCAAACTCCCCCATTCAATCCTCATCTAAAAGAGATAAACTGAAGCCATAATTACAAGTCAAAACTGCTCACAACTAGGTGTGTCACCTCACATGAGAGCACAGAGAAGTGCAGAGTGAGAACCTGCCACTTCCACTGACCCTGATGGAGCAGCATTCTCTGAGCATGCTGAACAACTGGTTGATATAAAGGCACAAGGATCACAGACAACATGGCCACGGAGGTTTAAAACCATCCTCATGGAGAGGTGTCAGGAAGATTCCCCCTGACACTGCTGGAAGCCATCACATCTAAGCTGAGTGCTGGAAGGCAAAGGAAGGGAGAAGTTTTGTTCCTGCTTCAAGGACTAAGTTGGACAATAAAGGAAAAGACATCTCATACTTACTTTTGGAGATACAGAAGGGTGAAAAGAAGTGCAGAGCAGTCTCATGGAGGCTTCCATCTCCTCGGGTGGAAGGAAGAAGTCGGGAATAACAACAGGATCAGACCTGAGCAGAACTGTTCAGGAACAACCTTTGGCTGTGTTGCACAGAGGTCCAGATGTGGAAAAAGCCTCAGCTGTTAACAGGTCCCAGATAGGAAATATTCCATTGTTCTGAACACTTGGTTCTCTCGCCTGGGCTTGCAGAGCATGGGACACCGACTCGCTTTAAAACAATACCTCACAAATTTGCAGAGGACTTCATCCTGCAAAGATGCCAACATTTAATCCAAGATTTGAAATTTGTGCAAGAAACATTAGGAAGTGTTTTAAAAGCAAAATAAAGCATGTTTCTTTTAATACAGGAGAAACACAAAGGCTCTAACACATGGGGAAAAATAACATGGAGAGAAATGCAACAAGACATGTCAGAACTACACAAAATGAAGTGACTCTCACAAATCATAAAGTTTGCTGGCTACAAGTTTCAGGAAAGACATCACTACACTGTGTGAAACAGTGTAATGAGGTCCTCCAACACCTTCCCAGATCACCAGCTCTGGATTAATTTCCCAGGGAAGAGTTTCACATAGCAAGTTTCTCTGTCCTGAGGCCAGGGAGGTTCTAACTAAGCAGAAGAGTCATGGAATGCAAGAGTGTTCAAGAAAAGAGTAAAGGATACAAAGTGATTTTTTGTTTGATGAGGTTTTCTGAGCCTTCCACTGGGTCTTCACTGCTGTCATCAGGGAAGCTCTCACTATTTTTTTCTGAGCCAGCTTGGGCTGATACACTCCGAACACAGTTTTCATCAGAACCACTTCCTTCCTTGCCTTGATGATCTCCATTTACAACCTCAGCATTTTCCTCCTCCTCCTCTCTCTTGGTGGTTTTTTGATTGGTCAAACCCATGTCTCCCGGAGATGGCAGCAGTTCCTTGGAGCCTGCATGGAACTCCACACTTTTCTTTACGGGTTCAGTGTTCAGTGCTCTGTTCCCCTCAGCTGGGGTCCCCTCAGCTGGCAGAAGTGGCTCCTTCTCTGCTGTTCCTGTGCCAGTGTTGAAAGTCTGGAAGTCTCCTGCTGCTCCCCAGGGACTGTTCCCACCTGTGTAAGGGCTCATGGGTGGGCTCAGGGTGCTGAGCACTCTCTGGCTGTCCCCTTGCAGCATGCAGGACAAGGTGCTGCTGTTCCCTCTTTGGAAACAACCTGTATCCATAGAGTGCTGATCTTCAGGCCTGGGCTCCAGAGGATGCTGCCCAGCCCCTTGCCCTGTTTCCGAGATCATGCTGGACCAGGGGCTCGTCCTGTCTGTCGCGGTTGTTATTTCATTGAGAGCTCGTGGTTCTACGACATCTTCTTCATATTCTTCTTCACTGTGTGGCTGGATGACAAAAGCACCTCTGTTTTCCTGGATATAACCCACTGGATGCTTGTCTTCAGGGACAATGGGGCCTAGGAGCTGGTGCAGCATGTGTCTCTCAAACACAGACCTGCCAGCACTGAACGGCTGCTGCATGTCACCCGAAACGCCGGGCGCATCTGGCTCCAGCCAGCCTCCAGGAACTCCAGGTCTGGCTTCTTCCTCCTCCGAGCTGGGCACATCCAAAGCACCCAGCTTCCTGCTGCTGTCTTGATGCACGTTAGAAGCTTCCTTGCTATTTTTAGTTATAGTCTGCAAGTCTGGTTAACAAAAAAGAGCATCAGTAAATGCATAGAGCAACAATTCAGCTTAAATCTGATTTATTTCGGTTTGTGGCAGGAAAGTCCTAGATGTAAGGATGGTTGGGAGCTAAACATGCGCAGCTTTGCAAACAATGCTGATGTGAGCATGTTCTGCTCTGCTTCCCACTGACAAGGGCAGAGGAACAGAAATGCTAAGGAAAAAACAAGCATTAAGGATGAAATTATTGGGAAATTTTACAAATTCTTTAAAAATCCACAATCACTTATTTTTGTTTCCCTGTGAGCAGATCCTATTCATTGCTTGCATCCTCTGGGAATTGAGTTCACCAGTATTATGTAAAGTGACTAACTATTTTGAGGCAAGTCCTGCTCCAAGGGAATGGTGGGGGACATTTGGAAAAGGAGAAGGAAGAGTCTGGAACAGATTGTAGACGAAGGCATGTAAAAAAGCAGTAAAAACCATTGCTAAGGATGAGGAATGACATTAAAAGAGCACAACCTTGGGGAATAAAAAGCCGGAAAAAAGAAAATATCAAAGTGGCAGAAGAATGGCAAATTCTGGCATAATAGGGATGTGCCCTTCATCTCTTGGAAATGCTGCTTCCCTGCAGGAAGCCATGGGCAGAAAAAGCATGGAATAACTTTCCAACTGGCAGCAACTGTAGCTCTGGGCTCCAGTTTATTCTCTACTCTGGTAAGTTATTTTTAAAGCACCAGCAGGGATTTGATTTCCTTGTCATTTTGCTACTCACAGCAACAACTTACCATTGATTAGGCTGCTGACCTGAGACACCAACTGACTAGAGTTTTCTAAAAGATGGCAGCCTTTGGGATCCCCTTCTCTGCTCATTGAGCCCTGATGGTCACTCTCCCACTCCTCACGGCTTGGTTTGGATGTGCTGAAGTTGGGAAAAGACTTGGTCAGCTTCTCACTGAAGTATCTTTGAATCTCATCCAGCTCGCTCAAGTTTTTTCTGCAAACAGTGGTCAGAAATTTGGTCAGAGGGGGAAAATAAGCCTGTGGCTTTAGTTGGGTTTTCAGTTGGATCATTCTAGTCAACAACATGCAAATATGCAAGTAAAAGATTAAAGGTTTTTATTGAAAAGCAGATCAGTAGGCAAGTGTTGAGGTTGCTCTAAGAAAGGGGAAAACATTCCAGAACAAATCCTGACTTGGCTATGAAACTTGGGCTGGAAGCTAAAAAAGAGCTAGTTCTAAACTTAGGTAATCAAAGGAGCTGGATTTGAGATGACCTTCCAATAAAGGTCATAAAGCCAAGGATATTGTGTGACTTATGGCTGAGCTAGATAAAAATCCAAAGATTTCTATGTGTTTTATTCTAGGATACATTTTAGGATACATTGCTTGTGGTAGCGCAGGAAGGGATGAAACACCTCAGTAAGTCTCTTTCCTTCCTATAGTCCTACAGATAATAAGTACTATTCTTCTAAATTTAGATCTCATTTAAACCTAAAATCTAGTCAAGAGAACAGTGTCCTTAGCAAGAACAAAAACACCCTGATGGGAAAGGATACACTGCTCTGTGCACCCCAGAAATGCTCACAGGCTTGTCCTTCTACCTGTGGAAGTCAGCTGAAGGGACTATTGGCTTCATAGCACCTGTTCTGTAACAGCAGCACCAGGATGGATAATCCAAGCATTCCCTCCAGGTCTGGAAACACTGCTGCTGCTGCTCCCCTTCAACAACTCACCACCCTGCTACAGCATCTCAGTCCTGCTGCGGAGCTCCCCGTCCAGTCCCTGACTTTCCAGCCTCGCCTCAAGCCGCCGTAAATTATGCCGGAATCTCTCAGTCGGTTATCGCGCTCGTTCACTTTCGTTTCCCCAGAACTGGATCCATCACTTCCAAGCCCTTCCCTGGTAACCTAGGCCTGGCCTGCCCTACTGGCCAGAGCCCTGCTTTACCTGAGAGCGGTGAGGAGCGCAGCACGTGAGGACGGTGGTGCCGAGCGGTGCGCGTTCCCGTCTGCCTGCCGCAGGGACTTGTGGAATCTGCGCACGTTCTGCATGTGCTCCTCGTGCCGAGGCGTCTGTGTGCCAGGGAGGCTAATCCTGCTAAAAACAGCCCTGTTTAATACCAAAAACCAGGCTGGGACCTCTAACTGTGCTAAGTCTGCTAACTAGATTTAAGAATAAGTCTAGTTATAGAATAACTAAGAATAGACCATGTCTTGAAATCCACTAAAGAGCCACCGATGGATGAAACCAGTTCTTCCAAATGTGCACAGGAATGTAATTTACTGTCTCAGATTTATACCAAAGTCAGGTTAATAGTGGGGCTGGTAGGGAGCTTTCCATGCCTGCTGGCAGCTCCCAAGTTGTTCAGATCCCATAGTGGTGGCCCACAGTCCTGCTAAACTTTAAAGACACATATGGGAAGAGGATCATCTCTGTAGGTTAAATAATCAAATAATAAACTAAAACACTCTCACTCACAGAAAGCAGGAATTACTGCAGGATATCTGACAGTCCTACTCCTGTAATATGCAATGCTACAGTGTTTCACCAGCTGTCATTCACTGTCCATGGACAGAAATTAAGGCAAAATAAAGGGGATGCATCAGGAATACTCTATTCTAATTTACACTTAATAAAAATAGAACCAAATACAGACACAACCCTCATTCTTATCAGGGCCTGGAGAAAATACCTGCCAGCTTTATCCATGGCACCATTTACATCCTTATTTACCAGGGTGCAAATGAAACTAATCAGGAAGTATTAATGACAAAGGAAAGAACATCTGGGCTGTGCCAAAATGAACCTTTCCCAGGATTGTTACCTCCTGCACCTGTCTCTCACTGGGAAAGGGAATGTTCACTGATTTTTAAGTCCAAACACGGTGGACACACTTGGACAGGATGCACCATTTTCCCAGTAGGGTCAATTGGCTTTTGGGAGATATTTCTGAGACCTGAAAATAACCAAAAAACATTGTCAGCCTGTGGACTTACTGCTCTCGAGCAAGAACGCCGACTTCCTTTGACAAGGAATTCAACATCTGCTTGGACAAGTTTGCAGAATTACTAGGACAAGCTGGAAAGCTGACCTTCCCCTAGGATGAAAAGGAAAAAGGAACACTGTATATGAGTCTTTCACAATAAGAAAATAAGAGAAATTAAGGTATTATCCTGCTGATGTAACAAAATTTTAGGCTTTCTAAATAGCTTTAAATTTTCAAATTATTTCCCAGCACTGAGCCAAAGTACTATTTCACAGCATTTTCATTTCAGACAGTTTTGTTAACTCCCACCATGCTATCAGCGAGTAAAGTGATGGAAAGTAGGATAAAGGCTGCATTACGTGTCTATAATACACCCAAGCATATCTGGGAAGTCTAGAGAATAAAGAAAAACCCAGAAAAAATGGCAAACATCCCAGAAAAACAGATTCCTGCCAAATTAGATGTTTCCTAACCAATGAAGAGTTGAATCTACTGTCTGTTTTTGAGCACCAGCTGTCACCCAAAGCAGCAAAGAGAACTATGCCATGCTCCCAGACATCCAAATGCACAGAATATTCTCCTAAAAAAAATCCCACAGAACCATGAAGCAACCACAGAGTGAAGCCAATGGGGATGCTCATGGCTTGGTTGAGGTGGTGTAACTAGCACTGCCATGGAAACCTGGAGCAAAATTCCTAAGGAATGAGGTGGTTTTGGTACATTTATGCAGACTGGTCCACAACAGTGCTGTGAATTGGTGGTGAATCTGCTCAGGAGCCCAGAGTGCTGATTATTAGTAATCCAATAAGGTGTGAGAGGGGAGGAAACTGAAGAACATACAGAAGAACTTTCCGGCTGGCTTTGGGCCCTGGCCTGCCTTTCTTCCTTGAGATGATTTATATTCTGGAGAGGGGACACGGCCACTTTGATCTGCCCTCGGCACTGCCCGCTGAAGTCTGTGATGTTGTACCACCCACACACCAGCTGGAAGCCAGAGAGGAGAGGAGAAAGGTCCACAGATGCAAATCCTATCACTCGCTCCGACTCTGGGGAGGAAGGACACAAAGCACATACACTGATATCAATCATTTTCAGGAATGCTGAAATTACAGCCCTTGAAGTATGGCTTGGAATTTGACCCGAGGTCCAGAACAATCCTGTCCAACAGGGGGATATTATTTGGATTACCTCAGTTATGTTCAGCTAAAAATGTTCATGCAGAACACTGAAAGCCCAGGGCAGGGAGAGGGATGAGCAGGAAAACCACTGTGCACACGCAGTACTCTGGATACGCAGGAAGCTCATTTTTGAAGCAAAAATCAGACAGTCGAATTTCAATATGTAAAAAGAAATAAATGCATTTGGCTACAACTGCCTGGCCAGACTTCAACCAGCTGCAGCAACAATAAACAGCAAGTGAAGGAAGTAGTTCAGAATTTCTTTCAGCAGGAAAATCCAACCTCTAAAGCACCATCAAAATAAAACCAGAGAAAATAAGGATGAACCAAATCTTGTAAGATGATTAATGGGAAAAGGAGGATGCCAAGCACCAGGAAATCAGTAGGCATTTATCTGTAGCATTCTTCTCATACAAGGCAAAAGATGGCATTACAATTCTACTCTCCTATTCACTTGAAAGAATTTATTTTCCATGCATGAAATACAAGAAACCTAAGGAAGGGGATGCAGAAAATACACTCCTCCTAATACTGCACCACAGACTTTACCTGCTTTGTGCCACACTTTGAAGACCAAGGTTTGCTGTGGATCCAGGAGAAGTTCTTTGAATAACCTGTTAGGAACAAAACCCGTAACATTTTATGCAAAGCAGGAAGAAGCAGTAAAATGCTTCTGAGGTTTCAATGTCATTTTATCTACCCAGACAAGCCAGTTTTTTTTTGTACTGATGGGGCAGGAACAAAACAAACCCCAAAATTACCGAGCCTCAAAGCATAACACATCTCTACATAGTTTGGGCTTCTGCTCATTCAATAAGTATTTCCCTCTCCTCACTCTTGCTGTACATTTAAGACAGGACAAAGAAACTGTGAAGGAACAGAAATACAGTTGATAGTTTATATTCATGACTCAATAACACAGTGACAGCAAAGCACTCAGGTTATGGTTCAAAGCTGTAATGTTTAAGTTCATTGCTGGAGATAAAAAAAATTACAAATGTAAAAATGAAGTGTTAAATGTAGATCAGTTTTTAAGTTGTTTGAAGGAATTCAGATCTTCAAAACACTGGAGGAGACACAAGAATGGATCACATAGGTTAATTCCTGAATACTGCCATGAATGACTTGGTCTGCTGAGATTCCTTGAAGCAGACAATTAATCTTTTTTAATTTAAGCTCAGATATCCAGGTCTGAGCTAAAAATCCCCAAACCATACATCCTTTTCCCACCTGGCCTGGCTGTCAGATCTGTGTGAATCCCCATCTCTCACCTTGCTTGCTGCCGGAAGTCCCAGACTGGTGAGTCTGTATTTCCTATCACTGGAGTGGTCACTGGAGCATCTGCACCAGCAACAGCAAATGACACACAGCTGCTGGGGGCTGCTACTTCACGTTCTGTCAATGGGCTTCCTGAAATTATATAGAAATAAATACAGATTTTTTAATTAATAACAACAACAACAAAATCTGAAGGCAGCTCAGCAATTAAGACCACACAGCTGGCAAAGAAATCCACCATCTAGAAAATACTCCTTTTCACTGGTGAAGCTGATAGTATGTTATATTTGCAATAGAAGCAAATATTGCATGAACCTTTCATAGAGCAGAAAATGGAATAGTCAAGGGAGAAACAGAAAAAACATTTGCCCAAGATCATCTAAGAAGTCAGAAGTAAAGCTAGGAATGCAACCCAGGTCCTGAGGATCCTATTTCAGTGCTTGAGCTACTCTCCACACTGCAAGACAGAAATATTTAAATATTTCTGCAATACTCAAAAGAAACCTCCTTTATAGCATCAAAAACTTTGCAATAACAAATAAAATTGCATCAGTTTTCCAAAGTCTATGAATTCCAGAATATTCTAGAATGATTATAAAAATCCATCTGCAGGGCTCAGAATCCTTTAGAATTACATACCCTTAAATCATGGCTTGCATTTCACTCTTAGCTCTGTTATCAGGGGAAGAAAAGCTGAGTACAGTGAGCCAGCTTTACAAATTTATTATGTGCTAATGTGCAGGAGTCTGTGAGATAGGGGCATCTTGGGGTTTAGTTATTCAGTCAATGCTTAATTTGGAGTTTAGCTATTTAAATAATGCTTAACTTCAGAATTCAGCTGTCACCTCTAACAGGTAATATCAAGTTACTTATATCCTGGAATTCATTCATGAAGATAGGCTGTGTAGTTCAGCCTCTTGCTTTCCCTGTGCTTACACAGTGGGGTTGCGACACCACAAACCCAAGCTCAGGATCCGTCCCTGCTATTCACTTTGCTGGAGTAGGAACAGATCACAGAGGAAAACGAAACAGAAAACAAAGAAAGAAAAAAGAAAGGCAAGAAAGAAAGAAGAGAAAGGGTGTGTTTGTGAGATTTTACCTTTTAAACTTAGATGCATTGCTCTTTCCACAAGGATATTGACAGCAACTGTGTTTTCCAGAAACATCATGTCTTCTTTCTGTGGTTCGCCATTGGTGATCCCTGAACTTGCATTATCCACTTGCTGTTTGTCAGAGAGCTGCTGGCTCAGAGCAGGGCTTTCCCCTGTGCCCTCATCTTCACTGTTGCTGCATTCCTCGGCACAGGGAAGTCTGGGCAGGGCAGTGGGAGCGGGAGTGGGAGCGAGGCTGATGTGAACACGCATAGCGGCTCCTGCCAGGTCTGCAGCATTGCATCTGAACAATGGATAAACACCTGCAGGAGAATCACAGACAACCAGGAACTGAGCCAAAGGAAAAGCAGGAGCCTGGAGAACAGCTGCTACAGTTTATTGCTGTAGAGATCTCACGAGTCTGGCAGAACAAATTTTGATTATCAGTGTAATTTCTATGTGCATTATCATCCAAAAGCACAAGCTTGGAAACATTAAAAACCACGACCAATCCCCCACATTTGGTAGAGCTTCATTTTCCCCCAGTAACTCAGATTAAAGCACATCAAATTCCTGAAAGCCCTGGAAACAAACTCCACAAAATTTTATATACATATATGGAGAATACAACTTATACCCTGCATAAAATTTTGTTTTAACTCTTGTTCTTTCTCCCATTCCTGAGTGCATCTAAAAGAAGAGCCTATCAGTCCACAAAGCTGATGAGTTCCATGTAGATGATAGAAGCCATAAACTAAAACAAAAGTTTTGCCTCAGTGTGAGGAAGAACTTCTTTCCATGGAGGAGGCAGAGCCCTGGAATAGCTGCCCAGGGCAGGCCTGGAGTCTCCCTTGCTGGAGACATCCCAAACCCACGTGGATGTGTTCCTGTGTCACCTGCTGCAGGTGACCCTGCCTGGGCAGGGTGTGGGACTGGGTGATCTTCAGAGATGCATTCTAACCCCACCACCCTGGGATTCTGTGGAGGACAAAACAAAGCTGTGAATAAAGTTACTAGAGAAGGAACCACATTAAATTGCCAAAAAGAGGAATGAAATGTGACCCTGTGTTTCAGTGACTCACCACTAACACTTAGTGTTCTCCTGGATCTCTCTGCTAATGTTGCCAGGTCGACGTAGGCAGATCCAATAAGACGATCTGTATCGAGGGGTCTTTCCACCTCATTTTCCTTGCCATATGCCCACCACACCTGGATTTCTAATTTCTCCTCTCTGAAGAACCACAGCAGCCCCTGGCTCCTTCTGAGAGTCACCTTGCTGGGTTTCCTGAAGCTCACCGTAACGTTCTCTGCATCCTCACTCACTTTCGGCCGCTTGAGCCACGTCCAGGTGGCCTCCTGGTTGTACAGTTTGTACCTGAGGTAGCAGTGGGTGCTTCTGTGCAGGTGTGTCTGGCCGGCCAGCAGCACACAGTGCAGTGGCAGCCACACCCTCGGGGTGGAGATGGTCACAGCCACCCGGCCGGCACTCTGCTCCCAGTCACCGCTCCCGTCCCCGCTGTCCTCGTGGAGCTCCTTGTCGCTCCACCCCAAGAGCCTGGCAGCCTCCAAAACACGCTCCCTGTCACCCTGATGGGCAAAGGCAACGGAGACTTCCAGCCCTCCCACAACGGCCTGCACGGCGTCTATGCGGCGCGGAGGCATCGGCTCATCCGAGAGGGTCACCGGGTACCAGCCTGAAATGCCTTCGGGAGGAAAGATCCCGTTAGACTTGTCCCAGCTTTCCAAAAATGTCTGTGAAGAATGGTCACCTCCCTGGCCATCAATCAGGGACCAGAATGCCAAGGGTTTATTTCTCATTTGGAATTGTATTAAATAATTTCTAATTTGAAAGAGCAATGAGTTACTGGCCTTCTAAAAACCTCGGCAGCAGTTCTGATCCCAAAGGATTTTTCACTTCATTAACAACACCCATTTTACAATGAAACTGCATCCCTGGGATATCCAATTATAAAATTATGTATTCTCATTTCTTTCCTCCTCTCTTCCCATTAAAAACAACTTCAGAATTTTGGGCTGGAGAAAACGAGAACTTCACTGAAATTAAAGCAAAAGTAACAAAGGCAATAATAAAACCATAATTATTACAAGGTTTAATAATCTCAAACTAATATAGATAGAGGAGATCGTTAGTGGACAGATATGTGAATAATTTTTTCACAGAAATGTCACAGAATATTCTGAAATGGAAGGGACCCAAAAAAAGCACTGAGATATTTCACACATAGTTAAAAAACACAAAAAAGAGTTAATCCTACTACTTTCTAATTATCTAAGACTTTTGTTTCCAACTTTGACATCTGAAAAGCGGTCACTGGTCCTGCACTAAACTGCAACTCATGGACTTGACATCCTTTTTGGACTTTCTATCTAGAAAATAAACAGCACTGAAAAAAGTCCTAAAGATTTTAGGCACAGGTTTCAGCTGGCATGGAGTTAAATTCCTTCATAGTAGCCCTAGAATATTCATTCAGCCACTAAACATCCTACACCCTGAAAACAGATTTTCAATCCACAACTTTTATGTGGCTTTTTTAATACAGGATTTTTACTGAACACATGGGGAACATCTGAAATAACTTTGGTCTAAAAAAAACCCAGAAACTCTCCCCAAAACCAAAACAACCCCCAAAAACAGGAATGGAAATAATTTTAAGGCATTTCAATAGCATTTACACAGAATGTAAATGTGTAAATCTATGCCTGCAAACCAGCTGCACAGCACTGCTGTGTTACCTGATCTTCTTGTCAGCAGATCTCTGGTTGGAATCGTGACTGTCCCAAGAAGATAATCTCTGGATGTTCTGTCAGCCAATTTGTCAGTGTCTGGAAAGAGATAATTTTGTAAATACACCCAACTGATACATAAGGTTTAGAAGTGATTGACTGGAGGACAGCTGGTAAGAGGTGATCTTCATCACTGGGAGTCTCAAAAACTCTTTGCACAAGGGGAACAATCTCTCCCAAATTTAGATAATAACATCTATTAGCAACTGCAGAGGTCCCTGCACAGGGCTATGAGCAACCTGACCTCCTGGAAGATGGCCTTGCTCATTGCAGGAGGGCTTTTGCAAGTCCCAACCCGAACTATTCCATTATTCTAGGAGTATTTTTTTTTTTCTACACTAAAATTAAGGGGACTTCTACACAAGTATTCAATCCTTGCAATTGTCTATTGTCCTTACCTGACTTGGTGCTCTGATGGTAGATGGAGAAAAAAATACTGGCAGACTGCAAGAACTCCCCCAGAGAAGAGGTTTCTCCACTGCTTTTCTGAGTGATGAGATGACAAGGGAACTCCAGGTGCTGTTCAAACTCTGGGCAGAAGGAGCAGGGCACGGCTGGTGTGCTGCGTGTCTGCGCCTGGGGCAGGAAGGACAGGAGCACACACACATAGGCATTCACTCCCACCCCTGCGTAGTACTGGACAGAGGGGTTCTTCTGGGCCACAGCTCTTCATTCCACATGGGGAAAAAAAAGGAAAGAAGGAAAAGAATGCAGATAATGCATCAGGAATCTAGGAACTAACATGCTCAAAAGAGAGGTGAACAGATGGGACTAGCAGTGAATGTTCTAAGTCAAAATGCATGTGTATTCTGACTGCATTTTCATCTTTTCTTTCCATCTGAACATACTAGGAACAGATATGAAATGGTGAGAGGAGTTCATCACTGGTGGCTGTGCACTTATCTGTGCTTGAGAAAGTACTTAGCACCATTATGGACACACAGTACTGCAGAATATCTTCCCAGAGAACCTGCTCCAGAAAGAAGCCGAAGGCCAAGCCACATTATTTTTACAGACCAGAACTGACCAGTGAAAGGAGGTGAAATTAGCAAATGGAACAATTTACAAATAAACCAGAGCCAGGCATTACTCAGATCATACACCTAAAGGATGAGGGCTCTGAGGTCACTCCATTCCCTTGACTTCTCCAAGCACCATACAACAGTGATCCTTACCTTTCAGGATCTGCTTGAATTCAGATGGACCAGGGTCTCACAGCAACACTGAGAAAGGGCCAGACCATGGCTCTGGAATGACAGGAGCCATCCTTCTCTTCTGGAACTGACTCCCTCTATTCTAGCCCTTTCCTAACTCTTGAAAATCACATATTCTGGAACTATGTCCAGCTGATACCACCCACTGGCAGCAGAAGCCTTAAGGTGGAAAGGAACATGTTTCATTTCCTAGTCAGTTTATTGAGGTTTTCACAGTGAAATGCAAGAAAACAACCTCGGCTAGCTTTTAAATAGCATCAGCAACACCAGGATCCAATGCCCAATAGATACCATCTTATATCAGCCAATTTTTGTATCGGTCTTTGGTGTAAAAAAACGTGGAAATGTAGGAAAACATGTCCTGCCAACCTTCATCCTTCTGCAGAACAAATGCTCCACCCTGTACTGCAGCTTCAGGAACCAGAAGAACTGCTGATGGTCTTTATAAAGCAATTTTCACTTTGGAGCAGGACCCACTTTGAATCTTGGTCTCTGCACATGGAAAATTTGCCAGCAAGAATTTGATCTAAACTCATGCCGCAGCCTGCTGCCTCCAGATAAAGCTGTTTTAAGTGAAAAGTAGTCCTTTTTGATTTAGGCTTTACCTGGCTGCTGCCTGCAAACCAGCTGCCCTGTGTATTCGTACAGAAAGTGACACAGCTTGAGCAGTTATTCCAGCTGCTATTTTCATGGATCGCTGGTACCTCACACTCACATCGAGCAAACCTGGATTAAACAAAAGAAAGAAAGGAAAGAAATGCTCAGCCCTCAATGCAAGTACATCCAACAGACTCGATGTTTAGCTATACTTATTAATACAAAACTTACTCTATTAATGAGTATTTTCCTAAGAAAAATAACTCCACTAATCCACCGGGATTGGCAGTGCAAGAGGCTGCACTTCAGCCAGGAGGTACCGCCGGATCCGGGAGGTACAGTCGGACCCGGGAGGTACAGTCGGACCCAGGGAGGTACAGCTGGACCCGGGAGGTACAGCTGGATCCAGGGAGGTACAGCTGGATCCAGGGAGGTACAGAGGGAAATTCCAGGATCGCATCCCGCCAACCGCAGTGGCGCCCTCTTGTGGCCCACCCCCAGTATGGCAAGCCCGGGAGCCGACTCAACTTCTTGAGAGTTTGAGGGTTTCCTGTGTTTAATCACGGATTTTTTACTCATTATAGTGTTAGTGAAAGCTGGGAGGAAAACCACTCCTGGTTGGTTTCAATTGCCAACGCAAATCCATATTTTTATTTGCCCTGGAGGCAAACAGACTTTATATTGGCAGAATTTGACACAGAATCAGAACTAGTTTGGCCGGAAAAGACCCAAAAAATCATGGAGTCCAACCATTCCTCCAGCACTGCAAACGCCACCACTCTCCCACATCCCCAAATGCCACATCCACACAGCTGTTAAATCCTGCCAGGGCTTGGGATTCCATCATGGCCTGGGCAGCCTGTGCCAGGACTGGGCAGCCCTTTAGGGGAAGAGATTTTCCCTAATATCCAACCTAAACCTCCCTGGCATAACTTGAGGCTGTATTCTTCGTCCTTTGCACACCTCAAACACTATTGTGCTGCCCAGAGGCTTCCTCAACTGAGCCTGGTTTTTCCACATGAAGGGAAAACTCACAAGCCTTGCTCACCTGAAGAGCGCAGATGAAATTCCTCTGAGGAGTCAGCCCGGGGCACCAAGGGAAGGTTAAATGTTTGGATCCCTATCTCTTTGCGGTGCTGCAGAGTCACCATGGCACAGAGCCGTGACAAAGGCAAGGCCCCTCTGGCAACCAGATGGTCTCTGACATTTGGGTAATAATACCTGGTAGGACACAAAAAAACAGCATCAACATTTCTCTCAAACTGCACAGAAGTCAACTTCAAGTGTGTTCAAAGCCTAATTAGCCTCCCCAGCTAAGGGACAAAAATAAATGTATTCCACTGAAGAAAAGAATCATTAAGTGCTTAAACAGATGATGCTACAAATATATACTTGCACTAGCCCTAACAAATCAACAAGCAGGAACTCCACTAAAAATTGGCATCCCAAAGAAAAACAAGAGAACGACCTGGCGCCAAATATTCTCTGCTCTCACTTCTCATTGATAAATGAAAATACCTCTCTTGCAGAACAGATTTGAGGTACCAGATTGTCAGTGTAAAAAATTACTCTAAACCTTTTCTTAGTGCATTACTTGGCTTCAGCTTCATCCTAAAACAAATTTTGGTGTTGTATCTTATGAACAGCCCATAGTAATTCTTGTGTGACTTTGCAAATTTTAAAAAGCCTGACTGCTTTACTGCAGAATGAACAGATTATTATCTTTTTATAAGCTATTTGTCTTCATGGCTTCTGCTCTCCATTACTAATAATTAGTTCCAGTAGCCAAAGAAACATTTGAATTTACAAAACACTTTATATTATTTCTGTTATACTCAGGAATTTGTATGAGGGAAAAGAGCAAATCCAAGACAATGAAATTATACTTTCAGGGTTCCATTAAGTAAAATTTAGATGTGTCAACCATTTTAACTACTTTTAGATTGTTATGCTGATTAAAAGATGGAAGAAAGCAAATTAATAACACACACTTTTTAAGTTATAAAAAGGAGTAATTAGGACTCTTGGTGGGGAAAAAGGCCTACATGTTTTAAGTGCAGATACTCATCACCAAATGTTGAGGAGCTTACCTGTTTTTATAGCTATTATTAAATAATACTATGAAACATCCATTCCAGAGCTGGAGATTTTTCAAGATCAGATGTACCTCTACCAGTATTGCTATCTACAAATAATAGGACGTTGTTCTGTACCTGCACCAGACTTCAAACTGGATTCCTCCTCCTGCTGCTCCTGGTGCCATAAATGCACTGACCAGGAGCCTCTGGACTGGGACATCAGCAGGAACCAACAGGGAATGATGATGTTCGTCATTAAAGATGGGATCAGGGACACACAAAGTGGTAGCTGTTCTAAATGGCTTTAATGTGATGCCTAGAAGTCAAGCAGAACTGGTTAGAAGTGGTTGCAATTGCAGCTTTCAACCTTTTTCTGCTTGCAATCCTTCAGGAGGTAGGACCCATGGACAGAGAGTGAAATGCTCCTGGAATAAGGCTTGTTCTTCTGAGCTTCCCTTCACAAAGCTTTGACAAGCAATCCATGCAGCCCCATGACCCTGTGAACTACATGCTGGGAACTACTGTTAAAAAGGCAGCACAGAAATCCCACAGGTATGGCAAGCACGTTTCTCTCCATCTTAGGATATTTCATAGAGGTGCACAGAGAGAAATTAAAGAGAAAACAATTTCTATTTCTGCTCCTTGCTTTTCCTATGTGGAATGTGTTTGGAGAATTGTTTACCTGGAGTGAGTGCTTGATTGGATTGTGGTGAGGATTGTTTGAGCCTGATGGCCAATCCAACCCACCTGGGGCTGGACTCTGGAGAGAGGGTCACGAGTTGTGAGAGATAGAGAAAGTAGTATGTAGTTTTAGTCTCTGCCTTTTTATATAGCATATTAATGTATTTTAGCCATAGTTATAATAAAGAAATCATTCAGCATTCTGAATTGAGTCAGACATCATAATTTCTTCCCATTGGGATAGCCTGCATTTACAATACACCGGATTTACTATGGAACCATTTTATTGGCTATCATTTTCAGTGGGAACACATATTAGTGCTGCAAAGCACTCAATACTATGTTATTTCCTACAGTTACAATTCTTTAAATATTCTTTTATAATCTGAAATATGGTGGGTTTAGATTGGATATTGGGAAGAAATTCTTCCCAAAAGGAAGGTGAGGCCCTGACACAGACTGCCCAGAGCAGCTGTGGCTGCCCCTGGATTCCTGAAAGTGTCCAAGGCCAGGCTGGACAGGGCTTGGAGCAACCTGGGACAGTGGGAGGTGTCCCTGCCCATGACAGGGAGTGGGAATAAATGAGATTTAAGGTCCCCTCCCACCCAAACCATTCTATGTTAATCCTAGTAATCTAAACCAAGCAACTCTTCTCTTGGTATATCTGTGAAAATCACAGAATTGTAATGGTTGGAAAAGGCCTCTAAGATCATCAAATCCAACTGTTAACCCAGCCCTGCCAAGGCCACCCAGTAAATCACATACCCAAGTGCCATATCCAAACACTTCTTGAACATTTCCAGGAATGGTGACTCCACCATTGCCCTGGGCAGCTGTGCCAGGGCTTGATAACCCTACTAATGAAGACTTTTCCCTACTATTCAACTTAAACCTCCCCTAGCATGACGTGGGGGCCATTTCCTCTTGTCCTGTGGCTTGTTGCCTGGAAGCAGAGCCTGATCCCCACCTGACTGCACTCTCCTGTCAGGTAGTTGTGGAGAGCAAAAGAAGCACCCTGAAAGGCTTGTGCATGTAAAGCCTTTGCTGAATTTCACTGTGTGAATTTCTATTCCCTACAGACCTATTCCTGCATCTTTGTCGGACCAGCTGGCACAGCCGTCTAGCACCTTTAACAAAAGGTACCATGTGAAGAGATTTGGAATTAGGTCTCTTTTTTCCACTGGGAACTTGCCACCAGCCTCAGAAAAACAAGGCTTTGAATTCAGTGACACAGCCCAAGTCCAGTTTTCCAAGAAAACAAGTGCTGGCTGCATGACAGCTCAGAAAAACATGACCCCTCTTACTTAGGCAGAGAGAACATAACTTAATTATATTTAAGTAAAACAATGCTCTAAATAAGGGAAAATTGTAAAACAAACTTACCATCCTCATGCAATCCAGGTCCTTGCAGTGCACCACAGGCAGCCTCCTGAACTGGGAAATAGTACTGGATGTAGCAGTCAGCTTCTCCCCAGAGCGTGGACTGTAAGGGAGTGAGTCCCTTCACACTCTCTACATGGATCTCAAACACATGCTCCACCAGGTCTTCCCCTTCTGGCTCCAACTGCTAACAAAAAAAAAGGGGGAAACCACATGGAAAGGATGTCTTTTAGGAAACTGGGAACATTTTAACAAGTTGCCCAGGGAAGTGATGGAGTCATACCTGGAGGTACTTAAAAGCCATGTGAATGTAACATTTGGGGACATGGTTTAATGGTGGCCTGGCAAGGCTGGGTCAGTGGCTGAGTTCAATGAGCATAGAGGCCTTTTCCAATCTAAACAATGACATGTGATAAGGATCTAAGAAGCCTGAGATGGGGGACAGAAAAATCACATACTATTCTCCTCCTAAAGCTCACAGAAACATCTGAAAAAATGTTTTGGAAGTCTGAAAGAAATTTTTTTTTTTCTTGCAAAGTACATAAAATGCATACAAGTTTCTACCTATCCAACTCCAAGGCAGCGGCAAAACCTCCACAATAAGGCTGTGAGAATTAAGATTTTCTGTAAATTTTGCTGTTTTTTCGTTTTTATTATTACTAGACTTGTGAAGATAGAAACAGTGGATATGCAAAGCAACAAAAAGGGCAATAATATCAAGACTGGTGAGAGCAAGCTGGTAAAAAAAAAAAGAGTATAAACAATATAATTCTGTGTACAATTCGCAGAATAGAACAAAATTTGCTACAGCTTCAAGAAGAGATTGGGGATCATTCATCTGTTAATGAGCCCACTGATAAAACCCTTTTGACATGTCCTTAACAGTGAGAATGGGGAGCATGAAGAGTAAATACCACTGTGGGCTTTGTAGCTGGGTGGTCCAGAGAGTGGGGAGGACGTGGTGTGACTGGAGGTGCCATTCCTTCTCCAGTTTTGAGCCTCTGCAGTGCCACTATCTGATCAGCTGAGCCCATGGCCAGGGTGACCCTCAGGCTGCCGCTCTTGCTGCCACTGAAAACGTCCATCACGGGCACGTGGCCATCCACAGCCACCACTGGGTACTGAGCCTGCAGGAGCAGGTGGGAAATCTTGGGATCCCTACAGAACAAACCCAAAACAAACAAAAAAGCCCCAGCATGAGCCATCTGAATAGAAGCAGGATCACACAGAACTCATTTTAGATGCGGCTTTCAATGCTGATAAAAAACAATCTCTCTTCCTCTGAAATTTGTCTCGCATCTCATCTTCACTCAGCAGAGATCCATGAGCTGCTGGGTGCAAGAAGCTATTTTCAGCAATGACAAAGGGCAATTTCCCAAAACCTAACAGTACTTCAGCTATCAGACAGCCTAGAGATCTGTGAATGAAGGGACGAGTGAGAACAGGACTCCACTTAACACCCTGTAGCCATATTATACTTTTATGAGGTAGTTATGTGCCTTTGGGCATGGAAGAAAAGAAGGAAGAGTGACAGCCTTCCAGAAAGATGTAAAAATCTCCAATCAGTCACTGAAGTTACCCAAGGCCAGGTTGGATGGGGCTTGGAACAACTTGGTTGAGTGGAAGATGCCCCTGCCAATGGCAGGGGTGGCATTGGATATGCTTTAAGGTCCCTCCCAAGCCAAACCACTCTGGGATTCTAAGATACACACAAATAATCTAGAGTGGCTTACTAAAAATATGATACAAATGACAGAGTAATAACTAACAAAGTAGTGACCAGTTAGCTCCAGCACCACCTGATTTCCATATGTCATTAGGTCTGACCAAAATAAATCCTTTGCACTAAGAAGAATTTCTTCTGTCCAGTATTTCCAGCAATTTAAACTGTTCTAAGCAGGTATGTTACTTAACTGAACAAGAAGCCAATAGATTAAACCCAAAAAGAATAAAGAACTCTGGAGAATCCCATCAGATAAGAACACAGTTAAAAGATGGTTTTAGAGACTTTTTGACACCCAGGCTGTGCAAACCGACAGCATCCCTGTGGGATCTCTGCAGAGCATGATTAGGGGAGAACCCAATCAGTCACAATCTTGGAAAATCACTGATGGAAAGCCACACTTCATTCTCCTGTGCAGTCACTTTGATTTCTTCTAGTTTTATTCCATCATAGGATCACAAGTTAGGCAGGCACCAACCCTGATGCACCACAATGACTTATTTCTCACACTCTATCTGTACTTCTGGACCAGGACAGTGTAACTTACACCCTGCTCACTGTAGGAAAGGGCTATAGGAAGCCTGGCAGGGCAAAAATGCCTTTTGCTACGAAGTGTAGCTAAGAATGCTTCTGCACAACCCCCACACACCATCACTGACTTCCTTCTCTAAGCTTTAGCTAGGATGTTTCCCAACCCAATTAAAAATGGGGAAAAAACCAACTTTACTTGAACGAGATGTAAAACTGATGCAGAGGGAGTTTCACTAATCCCAGCAACTTGTCACAGCCAGGGCCTCCCAGCTTGCTCCATGCTTCAATAATCATTACATTGTTCTTCAGCCGCTCCAAGTGTTTGGAAGTCAATGAAAAAGGCATCACCTGAAAGATTTAAAATCAGAATTAGTACCCAGAATACACTGGAAAGTATTGGTTAAGTACAGAGTATTCTGGTAAGTCTACTTTATTCCAGTCTTCAGAATTGCGCTTTTTAGAGATAGAAGTTAAAAATTAAATGTGCATTCAATAGAGCCAAGCAGAGACGTTTCTATGTATCTATATAACTGTGACAGGTATTTCTCAGTGGTGAATACCACACTTCCACCAGTGTGAAATGGACAACACGTGACTTGCCTGAGAAAAATTAAAGGCAGGCTGCGTTGTGCCCCAGATGACAGTGGATCTCGTTGCCTCCTCAGTGCTGAGCAGTTTGCAGTTTAGATACACATTGCAAGAAGTGGGGCGCCCACAGCCTTCAGCAAAGAAGTCCTTTCCATCAGGCACCATCAGGAGCACGTGCAGCAATAACCCATCCTCCTCAGCTGGGGCTCTGCGTGCCAGCACATCCCAGGCTGCAGCAGCCAGCTCAGGGCGCAGTGGCTGCACCATGTCTCTGCTGCTCGCTCCCGGCTCTTGGCAGTCCTGGGGGCTCCGTGTGGAGCAGAGAGGGCTGGCTGCATTTACACTCGTCCTGCTGGGCTCCTGCAGCGCCAGCTGGGCACCTCTCAGGGTGTGAGCTGGCCTGGCAGCGACGTGGGCCAAGTCTCTGCTGCTGGCTGCAAGCTGCAGGGACACCTGCAAGGCAAGGCAGAGCTCGCCAGATGTGCCCCATCTGGAAACAAGGGATGCAACAGGCACTCAGCAAAACAAAGCACACCTGCTCCAGAACTCACCCTGGGGCATTATGCTGGTTGCAAGCTACAGCTTTAGCTGTTAAATAAACTACCATGGCTTTAAGAAATAAAGTGGAACCTGGAGTGTAAAACCACACAATTACAGATTAATTATTGAATGGTCTGGGTTGGAAGGGACCTTAAAGCTCACCCCATTCTTAACGCTTCACCTGCTAATACAGGGAGCTGTTTATCCTCGGAACTGTCAAATCTTTCAAACTGTTAGTGCTTCTCATTCAGAAGCTGAGCAAACTGGTAGAAACTTTGGCTGGAGAAAATAATCCCTGAAGTGACAAGGACAGGGAAGATCAGGCCTCCATAGCAGCAGAGACCTCAGCTCATGCCATATGTAAAGAAGAAGCCAAAGCTCCAAGCCCTGAATATGTGCCACTCAAAATTTGCCTGTAGAGTGGTTTCTGTATTCAAGTCCCAGCTTATTGACAATATTCCTAGACATGCAGGAGTTTCAAAAGTATTTCTCCAAAACCCTAAGGGTTCATTTTATTTTACAGTGGTCTTGCAAACCTTTGTATCCAAGATTTGGTAAATTGTAACAAAGAGAGAAAAGAGGAGTTAAAAATAAGAGTGTGCAGCCAAAATCAGTAACAATTCAAGCCTGAGCTGGTAAAACACATACCTTTAGTGGCCCAACTTGTGTGTGATCTCCCTCCTTTTCCACAGGTATATCCTGGCTGACACTGAATAGCTCAGCCTCAATCACCCTGCGGAGCTGAAGTGCTGCTGAGCCAATGGCCACAGCCTGAGGGCAGGCAAGGAGTTAATTTTGCAAGATTTCTCAGATTTAAAGAAGTTTTGTAAAAAAAAAAAAAACCAAAACCAAACAAACAAAAAAAACCAAAAAAAAAAAACTTTCTGGGAAACCACAAGCAGCCATAGACTCTCCCACTCCCACCATCAGTTGTACCAATAGGGATTTGGGAAATCTCCTTTACTTCCAATTTCAAGTCTCACTAGAACAGTAAGACAAATTTTCCTGGAACCTACTGCAAAAAAAATTATAGTAAATCAGCACAATTTCCATACTGAAAGATGCAATTTACTCCCCCATTAAAAGAAAGGCAGATATCCTTGGTGTTGATTTAAATAACAAGCTGAGTTACCCCCTCTCACCATCTTCATCACAGGCAGATGGTTATGGAAATAATCTTATCAGATAGAAATATACCTTTTCCTCCCCCAAAATGCACAAGTTCCAGCTGTTCTTCACAGCTCACATTACCTCCCTTACGCTAGGCAGGGTAAAGATATAAAGTGCAGCCATGTGAACTCATCCTACACTGCTAAAGGAGTTGTGTTCTCATTGAAGGATATATTGTTATAGCTGATCCAATGTGCTCAAACAACAAGAGAGCAGTCTTAAAGATGAGGGAAGTACAATTTTTTTTGCTTGCCATTCTCGATCTCAGAAAATCCTTTAATGAAGTGACAGGAGTGACAAGCCTGGAACAATGAATGGCTCTGGCCCCAGGAATGCCAGGGCTCCAGCATTTGGACACCTCTCTCAGGGATGCACAGGGTGGGACTGGGCTAGGGGTTGGACTCGGTGATCCTGTGGGTCCCTCAGAATATTCTGTGATGACTGAGCAGCAATCAGTAAAAAGTCATTTCCCTCCTAATACCTGACTGTCTGCACTGACTGTCTGTGGGAAATGGAAATGCAAAGAATTCCATTGCTTTTCAATACACAAAGAAGGAACAACCTCTAATAAATACCTTTTTCTGTGTGCTTTTTCTCATGTAGATTTTAAAAGCCAGGTCAGAGCTCCACCAGTGCTCGATCATCGTTCCCGTGAAACACACAGGGAACACAGACTGCTGCTGGAATTTCACCACTGGAAGGAAGAGAGGAGCAACAAATATCCAAATTACCTGATATAAATAAACTTTCCACTGTAGAATCATTTAATTCTGCATTGTTTATTAACACCAAGGCTGAAGCAGGCTGGTTTTCATTTTTGAAGGCCAGCAAACAGCTGGAGTCCAGCAGGACAAAATTAAGATTATGAATTAAAAAATAATTAAGAAATTATTAAATACATTAATGTAATTCAACATGATAACAGTATTTAAAGACTTCAGGTGACACCAAGTCTCTGCTATTCTAGCATGCAGTAAGACCTGCCCTTCCTCAGTGGGAGATCCCTGCCTCATTTTAACTAACACGGTTCAAGATAGCTCTTGAGGAAGTAAAATCTGAGCTGCAAGAAAAATCACAGCTTCAGGAGAACAGCAGTATCTGAAAGCAGAGACAGAATGAATTCACATTCAGTCTGGAAAGGAGTACCAGAAGTACAATAACAGTGCTCACAAAGGATAAGGAGTATTCTTGTGATGACAAAAATGCAGGTTATACACAGATAAGGAAACTTCCAACTAGATGCCCTGCTCTTCCCCACCTTGTCTGGGATGGCTGTGGAATCTTCCCCATTAGGCATATCTAATAAATTACATAAACAACTCTCAGGAAGAATAATGCTACAGTGGATTGAAGTCTTCTGCAAATTATTTTCAGCCCAATCTATTTTTCTAGGTCCCAAAGAGCTGGACTCTACACAAGGCAAAGGGCAGGAAGATGGATGAGCTTTGGATTACAAAGATTGTATTACAAAAGTTCAGAAGAGACAGATGTTTTTTCTGGCCACAAATGGAGGAATATACAAGAGAACTCAAAATCTCTCAAGTGCCACTCAGAAAGATGCAAAGCCAATGAATGACCACATTTGAAAGTCACTCTTTTTGGCATTCCCGTTTGTGAGAAGACTAGGCAGAGAGCATCTTGCTCATCCAGCATTCTCTGCTCAGTGGGAACAGAAACAGAAATTGTTCTCAGGGATACAAACACCCGTGACTCTCAGTACAAAGATTAATGTCTGTCGATTTAAGCACAGGACTGGAGATCCCTTGGATCCAGCAGATTATGTGAGCTATTGGAGATACTATATGACATACTTCAACATCTGGGAAATTATTTATTTGGGCTATAAGTATCTCTGATATTCTAAAAGTACTTGATCATCCTCCCACTATTGCAGAAAGAATACTGGTGTTATGTTCAAATGAAGGAATGGGTTTACTAACTTGTTCTTTCCCTAGGAAAAGAAATTTGAAAATCCCAGTATGAATATTTTTAGAAGGAAAAAAATAATGAAAAAATCCTTTTGGCTTCCTTCTCCCTGACAGGATCTGTAAAGACGTTTGAGGATTCGTATCCGAAGTTGGGCGCCAGTCTGTAAAGACGTTGGATGGGGTTTCCACGGATGGATTGGGGTGAATATAAGCGAGATCTCTGTTGGTTGCTCTTGGGGGATGAGGTTTATTCAGGATGCATTGTGGCCCTGCCTTGTGCTGTGCAGCAGCACGTGGCTGGGCCTGAGGTGATGGGGAGGGGAGAGACAAAGGGGGGAGCAGGGACTCCCGGAGGAAGTTCCAGGAGGAGAGGGGAAGATCCAAGAGCGCGTCCGGCCCCCCGGAGACCCCTTATCAAGGGGGGCTTCGGGGTGGGCTGGAACAAGACTTGGGCCAATGGGTTCATAGACACCTGATGGTTCAGGGGAGGGTTACAGATGTGGGGTGAACCATACATTCTGGGGGTGAGATGGAACAGTCCATTTGACTTTTGGACCCCTCTGTAGGTGAGGGTTATTGTCCAGCCAGTAGGGGGCATGATATTCATCCTGGCTGTACTATTGTGGTTCTTAATCATATTTATCTACTCTTCCCAACATCGATCATTCCCCCATCTGCAGCACAGCAACTCTGGGGCAGAGGTGCCACTGATCATACTGTGATTTTCAGGCAGCAAAGGAAATATGAGGAAAACACTACTAAATAATTTCTAAAAGATGAAGTCAACAAAATAAATCTAAGGGGGGAAAATGACGCTCTTACCATCATCTGTGATTTTACTTGAGGCTACTCGAATTGCTTCTGTTGCTATGGAAACCTGTCCTTTTCCATCCTTGGAGACTCTCACAGGAAAGTGGTACTCCACAAAGAAGGTGCTGTGAATAAAAAAAGGGGAAGGATGACCACAATCCATCAAGAATCTGACGTGAGTCATGAAATTTAACACAGCAGGCAAGTTCCAGATTCACAGTTGACTGCAACACTTTTTTTTTTTTTGGATAACTGAAACACCTATCCTACTAATTCTTTCCATAGAGTACATATAGGCCAGATTCTCCTCCAATAAACCCCCTTTTATTTTCAGTGTACTGCTAGGCCCAAAGTACATCTGCACCTCCCCAAAACCCTGGGAAAGGCACAGCCCAAAGTGAGCCCACATCAGGATAAAACAGTCACACCTCTAACTTTCCCAAGTTCATGGGATACAATTTCCTCAGAGGAGCAGAGGCTCCAGAAGCCTGGAGAGCTTGGGGAAGCTGCACTACACAAGAGAGCTCAGGGAAATCTCCCCTGAAGGCACAGTAAACCAACCAGCAAGAAACAATCCCCCTTACCACTTATGAACAGACAGAGGCCATGGAGGTTTCCCCAGTAAACCTTTCCTCCTGGAGGAGATCTCGATGCTCTCAGGAGGGATTTTCAAGCTCTCTATCGTGACTCTGGCCAGGTGTATTTGCTGCAGCAATGCCAACCTGTCTGTACCCAAGGATGTGAGAAGAGCCATTTCTCTGTGGTCTTCTGGAGGAGCAGTGGGAGAGCAGCTGGAGACACAAAACTGAGGTTCAGGACTGCAGAAACATTCTTGACATGATCACATGAAAGCAGAATTGTATCTTGGTGGGATGTTGCTTTAAAATAACCCAAGGTTCGCTAAAATATACATTTTTAACAAATTTTTACAACAAATTTGGTGATCTCTGTAATTCTCTGTAACAAAAAATCTTAAAATATCTGGGGTCCATAACTGAAAAAAAAAACCAACCCAGAAAGTGCATGTTATGCACTATTGATCTTAAAACATCTTATCCTAACTCTTCAAAAAGAAAAGCTTCATTTAATGCCATGTACAAAAGCAGGGAGATGATACAGTTATACACAAGGACAAGTCTCTGCTGCAGAGGAACAGCAACAAGATTTTTGCCATAGTTTTAAATCTCATTTGTGTAATTTGCAAGACTTGAATTGCAAATGATTTTGTGTTGGTTCCTCTGGGGATATGAATTTTACCTGATGTAAAAACAGCAGTGTTAGTCAGAAAAATAATCAGAAATAATTGTTTGGAGCTAAAATAGAAAAAAAATAGTCACAAAACCTTTACATTCACTGTATTGTACAAGTTAAGCTTAATAACTGGATCTTTAGGGAGACTTTTATTGGTTCCATACGGAAAAAAGGGAATACAATTTAGACGAGGTCAGAACAAAAATCACTGATGTAACTACCTGGGTTTAGTTTCTGTCACATTCTGATCAAAGGCATGAAAATCCTTCTGTGGATTCACTGGACCCGCTTTTTTGAGAGTTTCTGTCTTGGATGCTTTTTTTGAGGATTTAACATCATCCTCACTGAGGAAATCGCTCAAACTGGAATCAGATTTCTAAAGCAGAAATAATGCACATAAATAAGAAGTTAATTGTCATTGTACAGAGAGTTCCATAATGGTCACAATACATAAATGGCAAACAACTTGTGCAATTAAACAATTAAAATAGTATCAAAATTTCAGGGATTTAAAAACCAAAAAGTCTCCCTGGACAGCCTCAATCACAGCAAATTCCAAACTTGATGCTTGATTTTGTAGTCATAACAATATTCTTTTAATAAAATTAATTTTAAGCAACGTATACACGTACTCCCAAGCATTTTATGATACTCAGTGGTTATTCAGCTTTAAAAGACTGAAGTCTGTAGTTCTGATCACGCAAATTTCCGTTGTTTTGCACATTAGGGAATGCACGTTTTCCTTTGACTCTGAACTTACAGCAGTTGTGTAAAAAAGCTTCTCCAGCAGACTCTGGTCGTAATGGGGATCACCGACTTCACTGTCATACACCTCGCTGCCAAGGGAGAGAGAATCCCACACGGAGCCTGCTTGATCCCAAAAACACCCCGGAGAGAAATCAGCACTGTGGATACAAGACAGAGAAATGCACCTTAGCGTTCCAGGTTCTGCAGTCAGTCTCTAAGGGATGTGAACAATACTGCCTACTTCATCCTGGATTTGGGCTATGCTGGCTCCAGCCAGGGGCAAGCTGAGCTGTGCTCACACAGCATGTCTGTGAGCCAGACAGAAGGGTTACCTTGGGACAACGCCTCTGCCCCAGCAGGAAAGCAGTGCGTGTGAAGTGCGAGACAGCTCGGGCTAGAACAGATCTCTGGTGATCACTCAGCCCAACCTCTGCTCAAAGGGAAGGGATGCAAACAAAAAGTTGTCCAGTTGGATTCTGGGTGTCCTGAAAGCTGCAGATTCCACAACCTCTTTGGACAACCAACTGCAGACCTTGATGATTTTCATTATAAAATATACCTATGAATATCAACCTCTAATTTTTACCCTTCGCTACTTTATAACTTCTAGAATGCTTTAAGATACCAGTAATACCTAAGGACAGTTTACTTTGATTAAAAAAAACCTCCAAGCTATACCCGAGTAGGTGCAAATCCAAGTATCTTTAAATACAAGCTGGGGGTAGTTTGGTTTAAGGGTTTCCTGTGCTGTGAGTTTAAAATCATTTTATGATCTGCAACACTACAGTGTTATCCACTGATAAACCACAGTGAAAAGGTAAGTGCAGGGCACAAGAACATGAACCATATCTGACCCAGAAGCTGTGTGTTCAGGATGCAGATGTAGACACAATGGAAGCATCATTTATGCTCCCGCTACACAAAATTCGAGGAAAAGGTGCATTTAATATCTGGAGAAAGATTTAAAAATAGCTGTAGTTTTAATTTACAGAGTGTGTCGTCTTCCAGGAAACATGGCACTTGTTTTATGTGCTTACTTTATGTAATATTTTAAGCCACAACACTTACAACTATTAAGTAACTTAGTTTTATGAAAGATTGTGGCTAATCCTTCTGACAATCTTTCTGTCACTTTCACACCAAGTCGCTTGGAGCTATCCAAGACATCATGCATTAAAGCTGAGCTATAAAGCACCTGCATCAATTGCACAGGAGTGACTGGTTACATTCCCAAAAATGTGGACAACTTGAAGGGTCAGGAGACATTTTTCCAAATGGTCAGATTAGGACAATTTTGCAGAAGCCTCCAGTGCATCACACTCACCTGCCCAAAAGTAACTGGATTGCTCTTTGTTCAGAGTTTAGGTCAAGTTGCTGACCTGAAACTTCAGATCCAAAGTGATGGGAATCTTCAGGAGTGTGCACAAAACTGGACTTCAAGCCTTTTGGGCTCCTGGGTAACAGCAATGGAAGCAGAGACAGCAGAAAAAGGACAAATAAAGACATTAAGGCATGCTCAAGATTAATCCATTAATTGGTCTATCAGTGTCTTCTGTGAAGTCCAAAATAATCCACTTTAACACAAATGCAAATAGCTTGTGCAGAAAGAAATTAAATTGAGTTTGCAATAGCATCACTGACTGCCAAAGACAATGACATCGCTTTCTGGTTATCACAGAACAACAGGTAATATTCACATTTTTCCAGAGGAAAACCAAGAAATCTAAGTTTATTTTCTCCTAAGGGAAAAAAAAATGCATTTAGGTCATCAATTACTTACACTTCTCTGAAAAACTGCTCCTTGTGATGCAGTGCCATTTTACTTGCACTGTCTTGCACTGCTCTTATTCCCTACCAACATGTAATATTTCCTTGACAAATAACTTAGAACTAAATACAAATATACTAAGAAATTAAATTAAAATCAAATACTTAAATCAAGGCTTACTACATGAAGATTAAAATGAATTCACAAAATTCGGGCATTTATTCACAGCTAGAAATTAACTTCCTATTTGAATGATGTGCTGCTTTCACCCTAAATGAATCCTAAAACACATCCTATGAATCTCAGTATCTACAGTTTTCTGGATAAAGCCTCAAAATTTATGGTTTGGAGCTTGCATCTCACTTCCCTCAATCCAAACTCACTTTGTTGGTGCTTTAAAAGCATCTCTCTCTATAAAATCAGATATTTTATTCAGTTCAATCTCCATGTCTGGGCTGGACTTCATTGCAGAAACAACCATGGCATCACGGAGTTTACTGCCTTGATCCAAGAGAGCTGGGAAACAAGCAGAAGGATTACATTTCAGCATTCAAATGCATTTTAAGAGCAATGTGTAGACATAATCAATGTGTCAGCTACAGTCAAGAAACTTGTTTTCTGCTGTTAAAAAGAGATCTTGACTCACTGGGGATTAAATATGCTTTATACACCAGAAAACAGCTCAGCTGGGAGTGAGGGAGAGTGGAAGAGTGATCCTCCATCGGTCTCCCACTCCACTGCACAGGGAATTTCTCTGCACACACAGGGTCAGGTATTGGAAGGGCATTATTAGGATACAGAAGCAGGACTAATTTAGGGAAGAGCAGTTTGCCACTTCAAGATGTCTAATTTTTGTTCTTTTCTGCAAATATGGAACTGAAAAGACAGCACATATGGAAACATGCCCTACTCCAAAGCTTATTTCAGTCCAGCCCGGGCAACAGCGGGTTTTAAGACACGGCCTTTTTGGTATAATGCAGCAAGAGGGTGTGAAGTCTGTCTTTCCCTTCAGAAAACCTCATCTCCAGACAGGCAGACGAAATAGCATCAAGAGCTGTTTGCAGTGAAATCTAAAAGGTGAAGCCATCTGCACACAAACCTGACAGCAGGTCTTTTGTAGCAGCGTTGTGCATGGAGAGCACCCATGTGCTCCTCCTGGGAAGCGCTTCGGGATCGGCGCTGCTGGGAAACGACAGGGGCTGACTCGCAGGATTCATTTTCAAGTGTTCATCTGGTAAAATCACACCGTGACAAGAAGCAGAAAAGGTGTTCTTCATGTTTTCAGAATTCTTTTGGTAGAGTAAACCGTCCCTTCCTCTAGGGAAAAACAGTGACAACTCATGAGGGTGGGTAAAGGGATTCAGAGCTCTGCAAATGCTCTCTTCAAGACATGCTCCAACAGGAAACATGACATGTTATTTTAAAGATTCCTCACCTGCCACTGAGACCATTAGAGAGACCAACCCAAGCTGCAAGTAGAAGATTTTTTTTAAAAAAAGCTTTTTAAAAGATCTTTTTTACAAGAGCATGTTGTGACAGGACAAGGGGGAACAGATTCTCACTGCCAGAGGTAAGTTTAGATTAGATGCTGGAGTGTGTTTTTAGTTCCCCCATATTATGGTTTCTCCCTCTCCCCCTCCTTATGTTACATGGTTCGTCCCTCCTTCTCCTCCTCCCCCTTTCGCCTGTCAATCTCCCTTGACCCCACCCTGGGGCCTGTCTGTCACCCTGAGGCCTCTCCCTTCTATCCAGAACCTTCCAGCCAGGGCCTCAGGTGATAGGCTGGTCCCCAAGGACCCCTCCCTCCCTCTCACCTTATTGGATCCCTCCCTTGATTGTCATTCCCTTCACCACTCCCCGGTTATTCCCCATTGGCCCACAGTTGTTCCCTCCCCACGTCGACACCCCCTATTATAACCCCTTGCTAGCTGTATCCCTTTGCCTTTTGGGGCATACCCTATTCAGGTTGAGGTGGGTTTCGTCGACCGCCAATAAACTTGGAGTTTTGGTACCCCCTTAAGGACGACTCCCTCGTCTTTGTTTACGTCGCAGAGGGTCTCTCTCGGGTCTGTGCAGCAGGACTCACGGGTCACACCCCTCGCCAGCGGTCGCCATAGGGGGTGGCCCTTGTTGTCTAGCGTGCCTGACATCTGGCTAGCTGCTGACCACCAGAGGCACCGCGACAATTAGGTATCAGGAGAAAGTGATTTGCTGGAGCATGGTGAGACTCTGGCACAAGTTACTGAGAGAGGCTGTGGCTGCCTCATCCATGTCCAGGGCCAGGCTGGATGGGGCTTGGAGCAGCCTGGGATAGTGGAAGGTGTTCTGGCAGCAGGGCTGAAATGAGATGAGCCTTAAGATCCCTTCCACCCAAATTATTTGGCGATTTGATGATTTGAGGCACCTCTTGTATGAACTTGCGTGACTTGAACTAAGTCAACCTAAGAAGCAAATTTCTTATCAGACAATAAATTGTCCCTGTCACCTTGGAAACCTCCACATCCTGGATTTCATATAAAATGTATGTCTGAAAACATCAAGCATCCCATAACTCACAAGTGTACTGCCACTACTTAAAAATTCTGTGTGAACTGCAAAATAAACCACAGTTTTGTCATGAGAGAAAAAAGAAAACAAACGGATACCTAGGAGATGTGGCTTTGCTGTTGTCAACACAGTCCTGTTCAACAGTCACCTGTGTGTGCCTGGGCTGCTGGGATGGAGCAGGAAGCTGGGACTTGCTGCTTCCCTGGGCAGCAGCAGCAACTGAACCTCCTTGTGTGGTCAGCACACAGCTGCTAGTGTCATACAGCTCTGGCAGAGGTTCTAGAACCAGTGAGACCTGGAAGGCAAGATGTGAAAATATTACTTTGTTCTCTTCCTAACTAAGTGCAGTAAACACTGCATTAAACTTCACCTGTTGTGCAATGGAAAACTGCTGCTTTTCCACATAAAGTAATATTTACATTACGCAGCTAGGTCACATATTTACAACTATTTGTTTCTTGTTCCATGTTTTCAGACCCAGTCAACTGCCTTTCATAATCAATTTTCCAGAGCCAGGGCTGCAAGACAGAATTTTCTTAATTCCAGATGTCAAATCTTCTATTATCAGCCCAGTGAAGTGTAAGAACCAAGTATCCATTTAAAATCCACTGTTAACACTCACTCTTGGTGATAGAGATGACCACATGTTCCTCATTAAGCTCAACTACCCCACATCCCTTGGAACAAAATAAAGTCAACATCAAGTATTTGGTTTTTTTTTCATTTGTTACCTAAGCTCAGAAATGCCCTTGACAGAGAGCAAGCCTGCAGTGTGCCATGTACAGCTTGACCCTGCACCTGATTATACCAGTGTCACAGCACATAATTTATGATAATGAGCAAAGACATCAAGACTACCTGCAGCTCTCCAAGTTTACCCGATGTTGGTGACACCACAGGAAAAGACCCTTTGATGGGATGGCTGGGAGAGAGCTGGGACAGCTTAGTTATCTGTGCTCTGCCAAGAAGGAGGTGGTCAAGTTTGGTTAGAACCTCCAGGACCAGAACGCCCATATCTGCAAAAATCAGGAACATCTTCAGGTCAGTCTCGTGGTCACAACTGACACTTTTTGGCTAAAATGACAGCAACGCCAGAGATTAACGTTATGTACTACAAGGAAATTACGATAACGGGGCAGCAGGTGAAGAAGCGTCAATACAGACATTATTACTAGTACTAAATGATGATGAACGAGTACAGGATTACTAGGAAAGGAACGGGACACAGGGAAGTGCTTACCGCTGCTCGAGGGTAACCCCCTGGGCAACCTGCCCACCCTGCCCGTGAAGAAACTCCTCCCGACGGCCGACCCCAACCTGCCCCGGCACACCTTAACGCTGCGCCCTCCCGTCCTACCCCAACCTAACGCGGCTGTCCCGAGGCGCAGCGTCCCTACCTGCCAGGTAGGCGGCGAGCTGCCGGGGCCCGCAGCGCACGGCGAAGCGGGCGCTGGTTCTCCCTGCGGGCTGCCCGGCCCGGCAGGCGGGCTGCAGCACGGTGCCGCCGGACGTCTCCCCCCACCACCGCAGGCGCACCACGGCGGGCGGCTGCGGGGCCGCCCAGAGCACGCGGGGCACGCTGCAGCGCAGGAAGCAGCGCGCCGGGCCCTGCACCAGCGGCGGCAGGCTGATGGCGGCGGCGGGCTCGCCGGCACCTGCGGGGACAGGCGACATCAGCGGCCCGTACATCGTCCTGAGCCCCCGTGCCGCTTCCCGTCCCACCGCTGCCCGCTTCTGTCCCCGCTGTATCCCCCCAAGCCCCGCTCCGCCGCTCCGTCCCTCTCCGCACCTCCCCTCCGCCGCATCCCGCCCGCGCCTCCCGCCCGGCAACCGCCGCCGCGGCGGGGGACTACAGCTCCCGTCCTGCCCCGCGCCCCGCCGGGCAGAGCGGGGCCGCGGACTACGTTTCCCGTGGTGCCACGCGGGCGGGTGCGCTCAGTGCCGCGTGGCGGCGCTGTTGGGGGAGCTGCTTCCGGCGAGGCGAGGCGGGGCGGAGGGGGCGGCGCGGGGGGTCCCGGTGTTCCCGATGCGTCCCTAGCTGTCATGTCGGCCCTGGAGAAGCAGCTGCATCTGGGCCGCCTCCCGCCTCGGCCCCCGTTGCCCGGAGGCGGCGGCCATTCCGGGTCGAAGATGCGCATGGGGTAGGCGGAGGAAGGGCAGGAGCGGATGCCGAGATCGGGGGGCAGTTTGGTGGGAGAGGTTACCGCGGAGCGGAGGCTCTGCAGGGAGGGGGAGCTCGTGTTGGGGGTCTGGAGGGATGGGTGGTCTTTGCTGGGGGGATCTACAAGGAAGGGAGGTACGTTATTCCGGGGTCTGGACGGAGGGAATGGTCACTATCGGAGGATTTGGGAAGAGGGGAGCTCGTCCTGGGTGATTGGGACAGGGAATGGCCATTATCAGGAGATCTGGGAGGAGGGGAGTTCGTCCTGAGGAATCGGGACAAGGAATGGTCATTATCGGGGGGTCTGGGGGAGCTCGTCCTGGGGGATCGGGACAGGGAATGGCCATTATCGGGGGGTCTGGGAAGAGAGGAGCCCGTCCTGGGGGATCGGCACGGGGAATGGCCATTATCACAAGACATACACAGAGGAGAGCTCGTCCTGGGGAATCGGGACGGGGAATGGTCACTACTGGGGGATCTGGAGCGAGGGGTGGTCATTCTTAGGGGTCTGGAGGGAGGGCTGGTCCTGCTTCCCAGTGCTCCAGGAGAGTGATACCTGGATCAGGCTTCTCCAGCTGCAAAGGTATCAGTGCCCAGAGTATCCTCAGGCTGGGGGAAGGTGGCAGGGGCTGGGATCAACTCCCCAGCCCTTTTCTCCCAGTCCTTTTGCCATCAGTGTTTGGAGGAAGGGTCAAGCACCATGTCTGGGTGGTACCTCAGAGTGTGGCTGGGGGGAGAGGTGTGTGGAAATTCTCAGGAGCTGAATCCCTAAGCTGGAGTTGGACTTTGATTATGCTTGTGGTGGGTCCCTTTCCGAGTCAGAATATTCCGTGATTCTGTGAAATAGAATTTCTCAGCTCCAGGCACCTATGTGAAGTAGGTGCGCTCTGCCAAGTGACATTAATCCCTGCTTAAATCTGCATTTTGAGATGATGGAAAAGTCTGGAATACTCTTTAATCTTTTAAGCAGGGTTTGAGAGCACATTTTGGGAGCTGTGGGAGAAGTTCGACCAGTGTCTAAGGCTGTAACATGTATTAATTTATATAATTCTTCCTCTCTTACTATGCATTGGAGGGGTTTTAAACTCTCTCTGGGAAATTATTATGAATGAAACAAAATCCAGTGTTGCAGTTAAGGATCAAGAATTCCCCTGGAATTCTTCCCTTGGAAGCAGTGGGGAGTAGTTCATAATCATGTTGTGGTTAGATTTACTGCTCTGCCACCCAGTAAATCCCTTTACAGGTCATGTTCCTGTTGTGGGAGATGCTGCACATCCAACATGGAATGACCTCATCCAGAGGGGCTTGGGGCTTCTGTGAAAAGGAGACAAGAGGAAGTGGGATAGAAAGTTTAACTTAAGCTGAGCTTATCCTTATCAAAGTTCAGTTCAGTACAAACAAGTGCAAGATTCCCCCTGAAGAGAATTCCACCAAAAGAGAATGGAATTAGTTGTACAGGGAAAACAGTGTGATTTACAGTGCTGGCAGATATACAGGGCTGCACTGAAATAGTTTGTCAAAATTCAAAGGTTACAGGGAACAAAAAGAATTAAACTTAGGAAAATATTTATTTGCTGCATTAAGCATCTCACATTTATAAATGTGATTTATTTCTGCACTTTCCAATTTCTTGAATTCCAAGCCAGGCTTTTAAAAAAATGCGTTTAACCTTAATATCCAAGAATGCCAGCAACTTGATTTTTCCGTGGCTAAATCCTCTGACTGGTGTGCTGGGCACTTTCTTTTTATTCCCTTTTTTTTTCCACCATGCAGGTCATCTTAATGTGACTGTGGTATAGCTGAAAGCAGATCTTGAGAAGCAGAGGGCCAAGCATGTGAGATTGCTGCAGAAAAATAGAATTTACTGAGAACTTCTTAAGCAAAATAAAGTCTTACATTTTTTGGCAATATGCTGTTAAAAGGTTAATGTGTGTTTCAGTATTTCATAAAAAATTTAAGTATGTGAAAATAAACTTATTTCTAGCTTTTTCTTTTAAAATTATTATTTTCTTGCTAATTTTTCAGTACAATCACTTCCTTATGTCTCTCTGTGGGAGAGTTTCATTTGAGAAGTCAAACTGGCCGAAGCAAATTGAATCATGGAATTGTTGAGGTTGGAAAAGCCCTCTAAGATCTTGGAGTCCAGCTGTTCCCCCAGCACTGCCGAGGCCACCACTATCCCACATCCCCAAGTGCCCTATCCACACAGCTTTCTGCCCCTGCAGGGATGGGGATCTGTGCAGCTGTGCCAGGGTTGGACAGCCCTTTTGGGGAAGGAACTCTCCCTGATACCAAACGTGGCCCTGCAATGTAGTCGGGAGTGGGTTTTGCGGGAGCATGGGGTGCATGCTAGAATTTCATTCTATTTCACAGCATGTGGCATTGATTCCTGCTTTGCTAGCACAATCCTCTTCTCCCTGGATTTAAGTGCTCTCCAGCAGAAATGATAGTTGCAAAGGCCCTTCCCAAAGGAAGCTGGAGCTTCTCTTCAGCTCAAGCAGTTGGTGAAACTCAGCCACTGGGAGGAATTCCATGTCCATTTCTTTAAGGAGCACCAAGGCTGTGTTGGGAATTGCCTGCGTGTTGCAAGTGATTCCTTCCAATTGCTCAACTGATGAAAATCAAAAACAAAATCACAAAGTAAAACAAAACCAGGCTTATGGCCTGATTCTGTGTTCTGTGGGGAAATAAAATAATAGAATTTGTAAAGGTCACCAGTGGAGCAAGAGGCCCCACAGCAGCAAATTCCAACAGCTGTAGCAGCTTCTGCATTTCCTGTCTTGTTTTTTGCCTTTTGTTTTTGGCTAGTGGCTCATTCAGAGTTAAGCACCTGGATGGGATTTAAAAGTGAAAGTCAGTTTGCTGTACCTTTCCAATGTGTGAGTAAAAATCATGTACAATCTCTGAAGATCTTTTAATTATCTAGAAGGGCATGATTGGATCAGATCTGTGTAGTTCAGTCATGGCAATTCCTACTCACTTTTTCCTTTTTAATCCATTTTTTCCCTTTGGAATCCTTTTAGTGAAAAAACATTTTGTGTTTTCAGCATCTCTAAGGCAGAACTTAAGACTGTCCTTGTCAATTTTTAGAATTTCTAAATACAACTTGTCAGCCGTGGCAGTTCTTACTTGTAGATGATGTTTGGTTTGGTTGGGTTCAAATACGATGCCAGAATGAAATCTCTTGATCAATGCTCTTGTTCTATATTTGCTTTAGTAGTTTTGAATAGGGGCTCTCAGCAGAAAAAGAACTTTCTGAAAATGGTTCCTTCTGCTGCATCAGTGTGGCAAGCTTCTAGGGAAGGGCTCTTCCTTGGTTCCTTGGGTTCCTCTTGTAGGTCATGAGATTCTCTCCATGGATCTGCCTCGGTATTTGCATCTGCCTGCTTCTTGCATGAAAATTCTAGCACTGGATCTCTGCTCTCAGAAATGGCATTTGAAGGAGACACAGAAATACTCATCCCTGCAAGTGTCCAAGGCCAGGCTGGGTGGGGCTTGGAGAGGCCTGGTCTGGTGAAAGGTGATTTCTGGGCACTAGCCAAGAGGCTGCTGTGCTCCCCTGTGTAACAGTAGCTGTCTATCCTGCAGCCCTGCTTCGACAAAAACAGGTTCATTTGGCACACAGCCACTTCCCCATGCTCTGCCTCCCCTGTAGGTAGGAGAATTCCCCTGCAGATTTCTGGTGTCACAGTAGTGCCAGGGCTGGGTCACCAGGGAGTCCTGCTGCTCACCAGATGTATGGATTATGTGGGAAGGGGTGTAGCCAGGCAGATGACAACATTTACTGATCACCTGGAACTGCTCAGGGCAGTGGAACCCAAAAGCACCTCTAACAGGCTGTGCAAAAGTCTGACTGCAGTTGTTGAAATGCTGCATTTTGAAAGGGTGATGGAACTTATTTTCACTAACTGCACATCCTACCTACTCAAAAACCAGAGAAGGGAAATCATCCAAGCTGTGGGCAGTTCTCTCCATCTGCAGAAAGAACCAGAACTGGTATGGAGAGAGCATGTGATCAGGGCTGGGATGGATTCCAGGGAAAAAATTAAGCTTTGAATGTGATATTTATTTCGTTGATCAGAGAATGAGATTAGGCTGAGGCAGTAAAAGAGATTAATATTTCTTGGATTTATGTAGTTGTGTGACATCTCATTTTATTTAATTGAGATTTGACAAGAAGTCTGGAAACCCACAGAAGGGAATTTGGTCCGTGCAGAGGGTGGCTGTTTATGTTTCACATCCTAGAAACACCAGGGGAAACAGAAATTTTGTTTCTGCAAAATTGAAAAGCTGCTTTGTCTGTTATTTTCTATTTCTTTAGGAAGCCAAGAATTCAGGAGAAACTTCTTCAGCAGGGATTTTTCTGCTGTGAAGGTCTTTCACCCCTCATGCCCATGCTTGATTTTAATATTCTGTGCTGCCTGCCTGCCTCCCCCAGAAGAGTTGAAGTGCAAAAACATGGTTAAAATGGTGCACTGTTACTCATCCTGTATCCTGGGCTCAAATTGAGCCTAATTATGCCACTTCCAAAATTAAGCACTACTCTTTTAGCCTTACTGAGTAAATACCAGCCTGAGAAACAAATTCTGCATCAACTGAGTCATCAGGAAAATTCTGATTGCGGAGCCTTTTGTCAGTAATGGGGGTACAAGGAGAGGGCACAGCTGCACCTTTTGAAGGAAGCAAAAAATAAATTGGTTTATCAGCTGGGCACCTTTTGTCTGTGGGTCATTGCAAACTCGGAGGTTGTACTGGGACAGTATCACTGTTCTGTTTATTTTCCCTTGGCTTGGGTCTGTGTTCAGTCTTCCTTGGAATTACTTGATGAGGAAAAGACTTTTTTCTCTGTTTCCACTACATTTCCTCAATAGGAGCAACAATTAGGGAGGGGAAAAAGGTGAGGATTTCTTCACTGACAATAAAATTCTGAATATTGTGGTTGTATGGGAATTTCACTGATGAGTCGTTTGCTTCCAGTCGGAACTGTTGTGTAACACCAGCATGTTCTCTTCAGTGAGAGGAAGCCTGGATGCCATTTTCAGTGGAAGACATTAAAAATAACTCTTTCTTACGTTTTTTTTTTCTGTCTTGCAGCCCTGGAAGAAAGCGTGATTTTTCACCAGTGCTTTGGAGCCAGTACTTTGAGTCTATGGAGGATGTTGTGGTAGAAAATGACACTGGCAAGGATATATCCTTTTTTTTTTTTTTTTTTTTTTTTTTTTCCCTATATTGAATTTTTCATAATCTCAGAGATTGGGGAGGTATCACCATTTGTTCAGTTTATTGGAATTCTTCAGCTTTTTCATGTGTTCCATCTTGTCTTCCATTATGTCTCCTGCAGGGCTCAGTGTCAGTAACTGTAACTATCCCTTCTAGGCTGACAGTTGAACTAGTTGTACCTAGCAAGGCTAGTTCCTGATACTGCTTCTTTAGTAATCATTAATTTCAAAAAGTGTTTCCAACAGTCCAATAGCATACTTTGCAGGGAAACACCAGGTTCTCATAATGAAAACCATGTTAGGCCCAAAGCTGTTAATTGATTTTTATTAACTACAGTTAAACACACTGGGAAGTATGAGATCTCTTTCCCTATCCCAGGCTGCTCCAAGCCCCAGTGTGCAACCTGGCCTTGGACACTTCCAGGGATCCAGGGGCAGCCACAGCTTCTCTGGGCACCCTGTGCCAGAGCCTCACCACCCTCACAGGGAGTAATTTCTTATGAACATTTAATCTGAATCTCCCCTCTTCTAGTTTAAAACCATTCCCTTGCCCTCTCATTATTTTGTCTGTGTATAAAATAACTCTCCCATCTTTTTTCCTAGTGGATTTCTAGTTTTCTCTTATTTCACTCCCCTGTTGTGCCCAGGGAGAAAAGGAAATGAGTGAATTATAGGCGGGGGAGAAAACCTGGGCAGCAGGAATACAACTCTTGAAGCTTAAATTGATTTACATTTTTGTCCAGGTAAGGCTTGAAAATATCTGTTGGTCAGATAAATGAAGGGTAGAAATAAAATACTGTTTGGTATTGCAAGCTCCAAAATCCATTCTACTCAGCAACTCAGTGAAATGTCCTTAACTGTTCATACACTTTTCGAATTTACAAAAGTGGCTTGGAGGGGCCTGTCTTGCTGCTGTTACACGGTGGAGGCCACTCTGCTCTGTCCTGGGCTGTGTTTACTGTAAGTAAAGCCGCTGCTCTGTAGCAATAAATGTGTGGAGATGGAGCTCTCTGAGTGTGGAAGGAAGTTATCCATACACCGCTGGGAAACACAGGAAAACAGTGTTCTAACAGACAACAATATTATCTTTGCGTGGTTGGGGTTCTTGCTTAGGTACTGGGGCACCTTGCAGATGGAGGGTTTGGGCTGTCTTTAGGGGCTGGAAAATGCTATCCTCTGGATTTGTTTGGTTTGGGGAAAGCAACTAATTGCTCCAGTCATTTAAGAACTGAATAGCTGCAAAATCAAAATAAGAGGACTGGGTAACTTTGAGGTCTGGGTAGCTTTTGCCAGTTGTGTAGGTGGTTCTATTAAGAATCCCTCAGCAAATTCCCCACTTCTGCTGGGCTGTTATTTAAATAATCAGTGATTCCTTAACACTGAAGTCTTCCCATCAACAAAACATGCCACTTCCCTGTGCTGCCTGAAATAACTTAGTTAAATTGATCTGTCTGGGAGAAACTGAGGCATACTTGTGTTGCAATTATTATGCTCTGCCTTACCTTAAAAAGATTCCTCAGCTGTTTCCCCTGACCTCTTTGGACTTTGGGAGTGCTTGTTGTTGCTAATCCCACTTTGCAAACAATATTCTCTCTGTCTCTCCTTGCAGTCTGCAATCATTAACAGGATCCAGTGTAGGATTGTGGCCTTAGACCTCCGAGGCCATGGTAAGTCAAAGAAATAAATCTGGAATCAAAATAGCGTGTTACAACCTCCCATTTTTTAAAGGAGATGCAATGAATTCCTCTCAGGGTGACTAGGAAAACATCCTTAAGGCATCCCAATTTGGATTCAAAAGCAGCGATGGAAGACTGGCTTCTGTCAGAAGCTGAGACCCCCCCTGAACTTCTGCGTGAGACAGTGGTGGCCTTCCACCATGCCATCTTTCATATTTCCATAACCTTTAAGTGGTCTTTGCCATGGAAATAAGGCTGTTCTTTCATTTTAAGATCCATAAAGAACAGTTATGGGCAGTGTTTCCTACCCATAGTACCAAGTGTTCCTGTTAATTCTGTGGTTCTTAATTATTCATGTTCATTGCAGTAGGCTTGCTTTTCATATCTATGCCTAAAAGCTTTGTACCCTTGCTGCTCTAAGTCCTGAGGGGGCCTGAAGTTTTTCAACTTAAGTGAACTTAACTTGGGTTGGGTTTTTTTTTAGGAGAAACGAAAGTAAGGAATCCTGAGGATCTGTCTGCAGAGACTATGTCAAAGTAAGGAAACTTACGCTCGTTTCCCTTTTCACAAACCTCCCCTTTCTCTCCTTGGCTGAACTACTTGAGA
Organism: Taeniopygia guttata; assembly: GCF_048771995.1. Lineage (NCBI taxonomy): Eukaryota > Metazoa > Chordata > Aves > Passeriformes > Estrildidae > Taeniopygia > Taeniopygia guttata. The sequence goes on along the minus strand of NC_133024.1, from coordinate 19,341,960 downwards.
GCAGACAGCCTTCATTCAAAGGAGCTGGAAGATAGTTTAATTTTACGTGACTCTGGTAGTTATCCCTCCTTTCCTTCCATTCTGAGACAGTTTGAAATGATGTCTCTCCCAACTGAGTCAGATTCCAAGGACTGGAGTTGTTCTCCCAGTACCCTGAGTTTTTAAACAGTGAGCAGTTTAAACCTTCCACATGCTGAAGAGTTTCTGATGGAGATGGAATGCTTCCCTTAGACATCCATGGGGTATTTTAGCTTGAAATCACGAGTTTGACTCTTCCTCAGCCCTTGGAGTGAGTGTTTAGAGCGGGCCCACATTGGCCTGTTAACAGCCCCAAAGTCTGGGTCCCAGACACAGGATTTTCAAGCATAGAATTGCTTTTTCAAGCTGTCATGACCTGCTTTGGCATGCAAATCCATCCCCCTCTTGATAAAACTGTAAGAAAAGCAAATACCCACTGCTGAGCACATTATGTTCTGCCCATATTTAGTACAAAGAGACTCTTTGCTGTGACTACAACTGAATGATGAAGGATTTTGTAGCCTTCCCATGGACAAATCCACTTGGTTTGTTGAGGGGAGGCCATGTGTGAAATGTATTCTGATTTCCATTGTATACCTTATTCCTGCTGCTTATGCCTTGTCAGATCCTGATGTGTAACTGTCCTGAGGAAATGCTGGATTAAATAATTAGAATATTTTAGATCTGGAGCAGCACTGCTGTGGGGGGAAAGAAAGTTCCCTTTGTTTTGAAACCTTCCCCTCTTTTTAGCAATGAGCTAGAAACTTAGTCCTTTTAAATAGGAGCCTTAAATTATAGCTGGTGTTTCTGTTTATTTTTTTAAATCAAGTCCTCGAACAGTTTTCTCTAGCAGAGCAGACAAGCTGGTCAACCTGTTCATTTTTTTCACTTGTTTTCCATTTTCAATACTGCTCAGTTCTCAGGTTCCTCTGAATGGTTGTAGTCAGGAAAGCCAGATGGGGGGTCTTTAAACTGCTTTTTTAAAGCAGTCTTTAAACTGCTCTTCAAATTTCAGTTGTTAGCTCTGCTGCTGTTCTGAGGTTTGAGAATCCTACCAGCCAGCTTTCCCATCCTGCGAAAGGTGTCAAGAAGTGACAGCTTCAGTTTATCAGGAGGTGCCTTTTGGGAAGGGTGGGGAAATTGTCCCTTGCCTATCTGTGCTCATAGAGAGTTTCAGTCTTTTTGCTCATGCTCAGTGTTGTTCATCTTTGCCATGTTCAGCAGGGCCCAGTTATTTTACTCTCTCTAATTCCAGTTTCTTCTTTTAAGAACAATGAGTTTCTTGGTTTGTGCTTCCATGCAAGATGATTTGATAGGATTTTCTCACCATTTCCACCAGCAAGTGTCAGCTAAAATGCTTTCTACAGGGAATCACAGAATTTGGGAAGGGACTATAAATATTCATCCACATGGGCAGGGACACCTTCCACTAGGCCAGGTTACTTGAACATCTTTTAAATTAAGGCTAGAGAGATAAATAGAAATTACATGGATGTGCAGGGAAGCCCTGCTGGCAGGGTTTCCTGCTTTGGTGCAGGGATGAAGCAGTGACAGCAGAAAAAGCTTGTCTGTTGCTTGCGGGTTGGAGGAGGCTTTGAGGGCATGTCCCTGCTCCTGCCGGAGGTGGAGGTGCCATGCCGGCTTCACTGTCCCTCTGCAGAGACGTGGGGAGCGTGGTGGAAGCGCTGTATGGGGACCTGCCGCCGCCCATCATGCTGATCGGGCACAGCATGGGGGGGGCCATCGCTGTGCACACGGCTGTCGCCAACCTGCTGCCAAGTCTGCTGGGGCTCTGCATGATCGACGTCGTGGAAGGTGAGTGTGCCTACTGCCGAGCCTTCCAGCCCCTCTGCTGGGCTGCTGCCTCCCAGCTCTTCTCTTAGCCCCAGATCCCTGAATACACAAGGGTTTGCCCCAGTTTTAAACCCATTCCATCCTCCTTACAGATCCTGCACACACAAAAATCTTTCCAGTGTGACCCCTCCTTTTCCTTTTTTCCTTTCCCCAGGTGTACTCTCTGTTTGCTTTTTTCCTGCTACTGTCACAGAACCAGAGAATCAGCTAGGTTGGAAAAGACTTCTGAGACCACGGAGTCAAACCTATGACCTAGCCCCACTGTGCCAACCAGACCACGGCACTAATTTCTTTGAAACACTTTCTTGGTGGGGAAGAGGGTGGCTTTTGCTGTAATGCTTGATGCTAATAAATGACTGCAGCTTTCTCTGATGGTCTGAACATCCTACCTATTCAAATTGTAATTTTGCGATATGACTGTTGGCTTAGAAACACTAATCTGTACTTTCCTTAGCAGCATTAAAATCACTGGGGAGCTCCAGCTCTCTGTGAGGGTGTTGCAGACAGTTTTTTACAGAGGGATGTGACAGTAATTTCATCAGATGCCATGAAGTTGATGAAGATGATGCCATTTGCTTTTAGGTACAGCCATGGATGCCTTGAACAGCATGCAGAACTTCCTAAGGAGTCGTCCCAAAACATTCAAGTCGCTTGAGAATGCCATTGAGTGGAGGTAAAGCCTGGGCTCCATCTCACATCACTGGTCTTTGTAGCCTGACTCCCAAAGGAAACAAAGTTTATATAATTTGGCTGTTTACAGGCCTTGTCCCAGCCCCTTGCCATGGGTTTAACCCCATTTCACTGTTTCCCCACCAGCACTTTTCCTTCTTTCTCACAGTTACAGTGACAACGGGAGGTTTACATAAGTTTAGCTTGAGCCACTCTGTTCAGTCTGAGAGCAGGAGCTTTGGGAATAGTTTGGGGAAATCCTAAGCTGTAGAGGAGTTTAACTCATTTCTGGGCCTGCTGATTCTTGAATCTCTTCAGTAAATATTTCTGTTTTATGATTATTTTTGTTTTCCCTAGTGTAAAAAGTGGACAGATAAGAAATCTCGAATCTGCCAGAGTTTCTATGGTTGGTCAAGTCAAACAGTAGGTGGCCTTTGATTTATTTATTATTTTTAAATCTTTTGTTTCTGTTTTACAATACCATTGCTACATATGTGCAGTTGAAAATGAAAATTTCTTCAAGCAAAATTGCTGAACACCTATGGTTTAATCCTGAGTGGTGTTTCGGTTTGGATTCTTTCTTTTGTCAGGGAATCAGTTTCTGATTTTATTTTCACAGGTGCGAAGGGGCTGCCAGTCCTGAATGCCCTAAAGCCATAGTAGAGGGAATTATTGAGGAAGAGGAGGAGGAGGATGAGAATGAGGAAGGAGAAGGCTCTGTCAACAAAAGGAAGAAAGAGGATGACACAGAGGTTGGGAGTTTGTTGCTGTGTTTTCAGCTTCCCCTGCAAGAGCTGTCACCTGTGGTTATCCAAATCATTCTGATATGAAAGGGCGCCATTCCAGAGAGAGAAAACTGGATGGGAGCCAAGCCCAAATGTTCAGACAATTTGTGAGCTATTTGTGTCAGTAAAAAATAGCAAATTGATTGCCCGGAATCATGCAGACTTCTCTTGAAGGCTTTTCTCCTCTTGGTGTAGCTCTTTCTGACTTTCTTTTTCCTTACTCATGTACCTTGATTGGGAGAGAGATTTAGAAGCAAGGAGGGTCATCCCTGGAAGTGTGTAATCCACCAGAGAGAGCCAGAGTTTTTTTATTTTTTTATATCTATGTATTTATGCATTTCCAGGTGACTCCCTGAGTTAGTTTTCTTTCTGCTGTTTTACTGATCACTAATGCAGAGCTCTCTCTCCTCCCTGCAGACAAAGAAGGAGCATTTATACACGTGGCGAATCGAACTAGCCAAAACAGAAAAGTACTGGGATGGCTGGTTCAGGGGTTTATCCAACCTCTTCCTAAGCTGTCCGACTCCAAAGCTTTTGCTTTTAGCTGGTACGTGTCTCTTCCAGTCCTAGTGTGCACCTCAGTGATGTCTCACGTGCATTTTAGAGAACAGGGTCAGCAGTGGGCTGTGTTTCCTGGGAATACCTGGGCTTCTCTGTGTCTCCTAAAATAGCATGGTGTGAACTTCTCAAGCGAAACTCAAATACAGCTTTAAGCCCTTTTTGTACCTTCATAGCAAATACAGTGTGTAAATATCCTTTTAAGTTGTAGGGAGGGCTGTGCTCTTGCACATTTTGGCTGTGTTTCTTTCCTGCAACTTTACTCTCTCAAGGTGCAGCAGTGAAATGTCCTTGTCATGGGTGTCAGAGGTGTTTATTTTCTGTTTTTCCAGCAAATGTCTCTTTTAAAATACGGATTAAAGCCTGGCTCAGGGAATTGTATTCTCTCTGGCTGTTTTCCAAAACATTTGTTTATTTGATTGTAGGTGTTGACAGGCTGGATAAAGATCTAACCATTGGACAGATGCAAGGTAGGTATTTAATACTGTTCCTTCAGCCTTACTGTAACGCTCTTTTTGCATGACAGCTTGTTACTATGGGTACAGTCAATATCCAAACAAATGGGCATTAAAGAATTTGTCCATCCCAATGTGTTCTCCTGCTGTGTCCCATCTCACAGTGTTTCTGACAGACAGCAGACCAAGATTAAGCACCTTCATTCATGTTTTGGGGTTTGGGTTGGATTTTTTACCCCCATCCTTGCTTTCCAGAGCAACCAGTACTGGAAAGTAGTATTGGATAGCAGGATAAATGTTAACTTAAGGTAAATCTCGTAGGAGTTCTAACTGTGACACTTGCCTGCACGGAGAAGCTCTGAGAAGTCCAGTTTAACTTTAACTCCTGGGAACCTGTTCTAGTTACACCTGGAAAAGGTGAACTAAGCAGCTGGTCCACATTTTCTTTGGAGACCATGGGCTGTGCATGGTGTGGAGTCTGCTGAGACTTCCTGCCATCCCTGGGGCCTCTTTTCCAGCTACATTAGTGAGGTCAGTTGGTGCAGAGGGTGAGATCCATGTGCTGACTCTCTCAATCCACAGGGAAGTTCCAGATGCAGGTCCTCCCACAGTGTGGCCACGCAGTCCATGAAGATGCTCCGGACAAGGTGAGCCCCACCGTGGGGTTGAAGCTACATAAGCCACGATCTGAAATGCAGAAAAGGATCCATTCCTTACCATGCAGCAGAGATCATAATTCAGGGGCATCTTTTGGCACGACAATTGGCTTTCACAAGCAGCTTGGATTTTTTAAGTGTCTGGAAAGCCCTGGCTAAGATGTTACATGCCATAGGGCTGGGCTATGGATTTAACTCTCAGGCTCGTGGTGATGTACCTAATTCTACCCATGTGGAGTTTGGATTTCTCTTCCCTTCCTTTTCCTCATGCAGTTCCCCACTATCCCTTGCACTAAGCTGCAGCCTTAGGGGTTGGTCTGTGTTTTGTTGAGTAGGGTGGCTCATATTTTCCAAATAGAAACCAAATGTTCCTGAAGCAGCTTTGACAGAGCAGTGCTGCTTCTGGGCACTGCTGGGGTTTGTGTCCAGATGGAAGCAGGAATGCAGTGCAGCCAGTGGAGCCTGTGGTTGGAAGCACATCTGGTTTTAAAGCTCATTCTGCACTAACAGGTGTGTTAAAACTCAGCCTTTTTGTGCTTCACTTTACCAGTCTGAAATAGGTGACTTTATCTAAACATACTGAGTTCTTAAGTTGTTACTCTTTTTTATACATTCTGAGCAATATTGACCAGGCCGGACTGGGCTTGGAGCAGCCTGGTCTGGTGGAAGGTGTCCCTGCCCATGGCAGGGGTTGGGACTGGATGAACTTTAATGTTCCTCCCAACCCAAACCATTCCAAGTTACTGTCTTGCATCCTGAATTTACCTTTTCTCCCTGCTAAAATTAGACATTGTTTTAAGAATTACTGAAATGAGTGGATAAAAAGTTTGGTCACTTCTTGCTGGCAGGCTCAGTGTCAGACTAAAGCTGGAGGTGTGTTACACAGAACTCTTGTTTTAAAGGAGCAAATGCTTCAGCAGCAGACTCCTGATGACGTGAATTGTTGTTGGAAATACTGCAGGCTTTGAAAACTGACTGTGTCCCTTTAAATCTTGAGCTATTTTTTTTCCCTTCTCTCAGGTTGCTGAAGCTGTTGCAACATTCCTGATCCGTCACAGGTTTACAGAGCCCATTGGTGGATTCCAGTGGTAAGGCTCCATGGAGCTGTGTCCCTGAACAGAGCTCCTGTTCTCACTGCCTGTTTGGCTCTCGAGGTGGGAGGCTGGAATTTTAGCATGGTACTAAAAACCACAGATAAACAAACAGCTCTGAATCACAGCCAGTAATACATTAAGTGTTTGTATTCCTTTTAAATTTCTCATGTATTTGTATGTGTTAATGAAAATATATATACACGTGCTGAGCAAAGCAGGTTTCTTTCTTTAGAGCCTGCCAGAACGCAAAATGACAGATTTTATGGCATTTAGCTTAAATAATATTTCATTAAGTAACCAAGGCCCTGTGTTGTGGTAACAACTTGCATCACACTCCCTTGGCCAAGAAATACTGGTAAGATCAGGCAGGTAAAGCTATGTGCTTCACTTTGCAGACTATCCATACTTATCTCATGTGTTTTCTTATCAAAATGGTCTGTGGAAGCCAGGCCCCTGTGATCAGCTAGGCAGTAGGCAGTGAGAGAAAGGTGTGATTGATAAGCTTGATAGTGTAGGTTGATGTGTAAATAGGGAGAGAGGGAGAAGGCCTAAGGACTTTACAGCTAAATTAGGTTGTCGCAGAGTTTGCAGAGAATACCTCGATGCTAACATGGAGTCTTTCTTCCATTCTCTTTTTTGTTTCTTAGTGTGTTTCCTGCTTGTTAATATCCTGGTGTTCTCCAGCACTAATTCCCATTGTAAATAAACTGCACCAGAGGCCACTGTGATGTATCCATATTCTCTCATCTCCCAGTCCAGCAGCAGTGAGAAGCTGGTGTGAGATTCATCCCCTAGAACTAGCTCTCCAGAATATCTAAATTCTTAGGGACTTCCTTAATGGGAAGCAGCTTCTACTGAAGACCATGAAAAGTCCTTCAGGCCCTTGGAACTGGGATCCTCTTCTCTGCTGCCACAAGGAAAGGCGTCCTGGAATCCCATGTAGTCAATCATACCAATCTCCACTGATTCTCAGGCTTTCTTGGACCCAGCTGCAGTCCAGATCCACTGAGGGCATTGCAGCACAGCCAAAGGCTTCAGGATTTCTCTGTGGAATTGTAGAATCATCTTGAAAGTGCCCCTTAGATTTTGGTTTTATATAGACACTTTTTTTCCCCCTAAAGCAGATGCGGAATCATCTTCATTGGAAGCTCAGGCTTCATCTCACCAGCAGCAGCCTTAGGGGTTAAGCTGTGGGAAAAGCCTGGAGGCCACTTTCCTGGGCAAAGTTGGATGGGATTGTAAATCAAAAAGGAAAGGGGGGACTGTGAGCTCCATTTCAGAGTCTTGCAGTTTTTCAGGTGCTCGTTTCAAGTCCTCTCTGGGAAGAAGAGGCTGAATAACTCCATCTACTACAGACGCATCCCAGGCCAGAGGACTCTGAACCTGCATTTATGGGGAAGACCCAAGAGCAGCAGGGACAATGTGGTCAGCGGGCAGTTTGGCTGTTTTCAGCTCCTGGAATGTGTTTGTTCTTCCCTTCTTGTAGCTGCCACACACAACTGGGTAGAGATCAGTGCCTTTGGGATGGAAAAACATGGAATGGGCTGTAGGAAAAACCCTGGGAGATATTGGAGTCAGTCCTGCTGATGTTGATACAGAGGTGTAGGCAGCTGTTCCCCCCAGTTTTAGAGGAAGGACCTTGTTTCCACTGTTGCTTCCTAGATAATTTCATTGCCTGCCTTCCAGAACTCCATGTGCACAGCAAGCTTTTCTTCAGGGTTCAGTTATCCACAGACAGCTCCTGGGCTTGCTTTCACCTAAGAGTCACTTTTGAGTGTAAGAGCAGACATGTTTTGGAGCAGTTTTCCTCAATATTTTGCTGGTGGATGTGTGAAATCCCTTTTTTTGCCTGGTCTCTATAACCCCTTGCTGCTGTCTGATGATTTTAACCCTGCTCTGCCAAGGCAAAGTTCTGTGGTGATCTGGGAGCTGCCCCATGCATCCAATGACAAGAGCCTTCAGGAATTCTTGGCACTTGAGAGGTGCAGATGGGGCAAAGGTTTAACCATGGCCTTGGGCCTGGTGGAGCTCCACTTAGCTGTGATTCACCGGGCACAGCAGCCATGGTGGCCTTGCTCCCTGTCCCTTCTCTGACACATCAGGCTGGGAAGCACGTGGATTAGAGACAGGAAGGCCTCATTCCAAAGAGGAATGCCCTCCTGGCACTTTGGCCGTGGCACTCAGGTGTTAAAAGAGCAATTGCTGGCTCTCTGTGCTTCCCACTGTGAGTCACCGTTTCAATGCATTAATTTGATGTAGCATCCGCCCTGGTTTAGTTCCTGATGGATTCAGTGGATCTTTAGTAGTCAAGATGCAAAATAGTTTTTTCCCCAGCCATATCCCCAAAATGACCAAAATTGTCTTCTGCAGGAGACCCCTTTGTTCAGATTGTTAGGGATGAACTAATCTGTTGTGTCTATCCAGAGTCTCACTTCCCAGGATCATACTCATGAGTGATCATGGTGAAGTCACATTCCTCCGTGCTGAAGTAACCTGGAGAGTCTGACTTGGAGTGATTCCTCATGTTATCTATCCCTGTGATTTGTGAGTTTGTAAAAAAGCCCAACCAAACAGAATCCTCCGTGGAAAGCCAATCAGTTTTGTATTCTGTAGAAGTACCACTGCAAAAGGAATTATTTCTGAAATCCTGTGGGCTGCCTGGGATTCTGTTTTGCTGTTAACATTGAGTGAGTGAAAAGAAAATAAATATTTCAAGAGCCTATTTAATTGAATGGTGCGTCGCTCCATGCCAGCTCCCAGCCCTGCCTGGCCCTGGATCAGTGTCTGTTCAGGGACTCGTGTGGTACTGGATTAAAAAAAACGGATTCCAGGGACAGCAGCAGTACTGTGGGGGTGGGTGGAAGGGAAATTCCTTTTGGCTCTGTCAAGCTATGCCCATTTTTGAGGCTGTCCTTTTGTCTGAGAAGTATTAATGCTCCTGCTGCAGTTTCCAGGGGGCTGCAGCTGAGATAAATGGCATTGGGTGAAGGATACACTGGCTGTGGTAAAAGTAACTGCAGCGAGAAAGAGTCTTCTCTTTGGCTCATGAGAAACAGGGACACACAGAAATTCCACCCCAAAACTCCCAGCTTTGTATTTTTCCTGCAGCCTTTTGATTACTTAGAAACCTCTCTTGGTTTTGTTTCACTTGTTGGATTGAGGATCAGTGGCAACTTTCCCAGTGGAGGATCCTAAGGTTTGGCAGGAGCAGGAGATGCACTTTGGGATGCTGGTCTGTTGCAGGCTTCATTTAAATTTAATAAATAAATAAATAAATATCTAAGACCTAGGATGAGTTTCGCCAGATTATGTGTACTGGACAAAGACATCAGGGACTTACAGATGACTGGAGCATTGGGATTGTTGGAAAAAGATTATTTCCTGTATTGCCGAAGCAGGTACTCTTGCTTTGAATAAATCAACCCTTGAGTAAGGAATTAAACTCAGGCCTGGGGCTGTCCAGCCAGAATTTTTCCCTCAGATTGTGACAGGGGGTCTGCAGAGGTGATGCAGCAATAGGTAAAGTTATTTTTCCCTTTTTGCCAGGGAAAGGCTGAGGAAGCCCATTCCAGCCCTGCTTTCCACGTTTTTATGATTTGCAAGCAAAAAGCAGAGCTGGGCAACACAGACCTTGAAGAATCCTCCCCTCCCTCCCCAGGAGATTCTATTGGGTATTAGGAAGAAGTTCTTTTACAATTTAGGCCCTGGCACAGGTTGCCCAGATCCCTGTGGCTGCCCCTGGATCCCTGGAAGTGTCCAAGGCCAGGCTGGACACTGGGGCTTGGAGCACCCTGGGATAGTGAAGGTGTCCCTGCCATGGCAGGGGTGGCACTGGATGGGCTTTAAGGTTGGTCCCTACCCAAATAATTCTGATTCTGTGACTTCAGCACTGCATTCTTCTTCTCCCCTACTGCCTTTTCTTTTGGGAGCAAAGGCCTGGGAAAAGGGCAGTGTGGAGGTACCTGAAAACCAGCTGTTCACTGGTTTGAACTGGTAATCAACACTTTTGGAAATCTAGACCTGGATCTTTAGGCAAGGTCAAAAACTTGAGTTTATAGCTTTTCACTTCCAAGAGCTCTTGTCCCTAGTGCATTCTCCCACCCGTTCCTGAGCCTGGCGCTCTGCTCACAGGCTGGAAGTGTCCTTTGTGTTGCCCAAACCTGCATCCCTGGGTTGTGCCGTCCGACGCTGCTGCCCCCTTGGCACTGTGTCCATGTGGCATCCAACACAGTGGGAGTGGGACTAAATGTTTGCTCCAAGTTTTGCTGCCGAGTGCTTGGCCAGTTGTGGCTGAGCCTTCCCAGTGTGGCAGGGTGACCTCTTGCCACGTGCTGCTGTTTCCAGAAGGAAAATGTGAATGGGTGTGGGCATCAGTTCTCTGGAGACCACATGCCATGTCCCGTGTCAGCCTCGTCCTGATCTTGTCTTATTCTGTGTCCATTGCCCTCGCCTACAAATATAGCATTTGTGAAAAGGCTGCAGTAGGAATTCCTGCTTTCCCTTTAGCTGTGATACTTGGGCTCCTTCGATCCGCCTGTGGAGGAAGGGGTTTGATCCAGCTGTTCCTGCACCAGAGCCAACCATTGGGTTTTTCTGGCGACTCATGGAAGCCTCTTGTCATCCAAAATGCTCCCCCATCCCTTCACTGCACCACAGTGTGGAGAGGAGGGGGGAATTTAGCCACAGCTTTCACTTTCCCCCCTCCTTTCTGTGACCAGTGACTCCCATATGTGCAGAAACATCTGGAAGTAATAAACTGGAGAACTGGGGCTGTTGAGTAATCTGTGCTCTGTTCAGCCTTCTCCGAGTCCTGCGGTGCTTGTTACTGACTGAAAAGCAGGAACTGGGAGAAACTAGACGTCTTCCAGGCTGTTTTACATTCCAGCAGGTTTAACAGCCCCAAAGGGCTGCTGGAGCCTCTTCCCAGTGCTCCAGCTCCTGCTGGCCTGCCCAAATGCTCCCTGCAGCTCACCCACTATCCCTGTGAGCCTATGGAAGGGTTAATCCATGGGTGGATGGAGTGATAAACACATATCTGGCCCCAAAGCAAGGAGAGCCTTGGGAGAGGTCTGCCTTCTGTTTCCATCCCCCTCCCAGATTTCTGTCATTTCTCTTCCAGCTGGGAAAGACGCAAGGCCAGGAGGTGTTATGGTGACCTCTCTGGAAAGCTGGCTTTCCATCCTGGAGGATTTGAATCTCATTCCACATGTCACCTACATGAGTGTCTCGGTTTAGAGACAAGTTTAGGAGAAAAACGCTCTGAAATGAATACTGCTTCTAAAGAAAGGGTTCCAACAATCCCTTTCTGCCAATAGGAGGTTAACAGTAGCGGATGAAAGTGAAAAAAACCCAATCGTTTTTTCCCAGAGTGCCCACACAGCGAGGGAAAAGCAAATGAATAAATGCTAAATATTGAATTGTCTGACCTTAACACCACTGTGCTCCCCCCGCCCTCACCACCCCAACCGAATAAAACAAAACAAAACAAAACCAAAACCAAAACAAAACAAAAACAAGAACTGAAGCGACATGCGGAATAAATAAATAGACTCCACAACTCGATGTAGTTATGAAGTGGGTATGTATGACAGCGCCCGGCACAAGTGAGATAACTCTCCGAAATCTTGTGCCCCGAGCTGAAGTCTGCCCCCCAATTTTATTCACAAAGGTGTTCCATATGCAATACATTACACAACTTTTCTATGCATATTCAACCCCTGGCCCCGCCTGTCTTCGCCTCTCATGCTAAATAGGTTCACGCCCTTCTGGGCATACGTGGTTTTTTTGTGGGGGCTTTTATGGGGGTCCCTGGTAGTCTTTGAGTCTTAGACCATCATCTTCCTCTGCATTGAACTTTTGAACTCTTCTCCTCTGCGCTTGCGCTTTTGGTCCTTTGCTATCTTATCTGGATAAGTCCATCATCCTTGACATGTTTGGAGACAGAGGGGCTTCCGTGTCTGAATTCTTTGCATTCCTGGTCTTTTCCGGTATTTGTCTTTTTGCAAGAAGCTTTAAAGATCTTTGTTTTCTTTCCTATGCCTTTTGTGCAGAGGTTTCTTAAAATTCAACACATGATTCTACAAACATGATACATTCATTTTTGATATATTCATTTTTGATACATTCATTTTTGATACATTCATTTTGTTAGCTCAAGTGATCTCTGGAAAATCTTTCATTTCAGAACAAACAAAAAACTGCAACAAAACAAAACAAAATTCCAGAGAAAGGGAAAAAAGCCCACAACTGCCGCAACGTGGTGAGGAGGGAGAAAAATGGCGGCCGCTGCTGCCTCAGGGAAGGGCAAACACAAAGGGTGCACGCAGCAGCTCGGGGAAAACAGGGGAGGGAAACTGCTGGATTTATAGCGGGGTCCCCTCCTCGCTGCAGATGAAGCCGCTGGGTTTGGTTGGCTCGGCTGTGCTGAGGTCCGAGGCCGGGCACGGCCGGGCCTGCCCTCCCGTCTCGGCCGGTGCTCCTCCCACCGGCTCTGTGATCTTGGACCAAAACCGAACCGAACAGCTCGGGGGTAAAAAAAAAAAACAAACGGCCGAAGGATTGCCCCCACAATCTCCTAGGCCAGGATAAAAAAGGCCAACCCGATTGCCTAGGCTAACAAAGCCCAGGCCAGCGAAGCAGGCTGAGGGAGCCCGGGCCGCACGGCCCCGCGGACCGCCGGGCAGGGAGGCTTTGGGAAAGGTCGCGGAGGCTCCCTGCTGAAGCCACAGCCACAGCAGGCATGGCTGGGCACGGAGCAGGGACCAGGGAACAGGAAACCCGCCGGGACAATGGGGCTGGCCAGAGCTGGGCAGCTGCGGTGCCGCAGCCGATCCCTCCCTGCTCTCGGGCAGTCGCCCACGGAGGGGCCGGCTGGGCGCGGGCTCCTGCCCGGGCCCCGTGCGCTGCCCACCCCGGCTGCCTGCCCCTTGCTCTTCGACTTCCAGTCGCGTCGGGGCTGCGGTCGGGGTGCAGGAAGGAAGCTTGTCTGCAGTCAGGTGTGGGACCAGGATGGCTGGAAGGAGCTGCCTTCTCCCTGAGACCGGATTTTGGCATTCCAAAACAGATGGGGAGCCCCAGGCATAGGGCTTGGCACCTCAGGACAGACTCCGGTTTAGTGTCTTTTGACCTTATTTCCGCCCAGTTTGGCCGTGGTTGAGCAAGCGCCCCTCCCGATCACCCCCTGCTCCGCTGCTACCCCTTCCCTCCCTTCTTCTCTCCGCTGTGCCGGGGTGGCTTTGCCACCTGCAGATGTCACATCTGTGATCCCACGGCGGCTCAGTCGTGTGGGTCAGCACTGCACGGCCGCTGGAACTCCTGCCCGTGTTCATGGATCCACTTATTCACCACTGGAACAGACAAGGACACGGACCCCTGTCTGTTCCATTCCCTCTGCACCTTTCTCATTGGGGAACTTTTTCCCTGTTATCCAGTGTATTTGTGCATTCCCAGTCCCTCTTGCCTCCCTGTCAGTGGAGCTCAGCCTCATGTCACCCCAGGGTGACACCTGGTAGCTCCTCTCACCCCACTTGTCCCCGGCCAGGACGGGGCAGCCGGCGTGGAGGGTGTCCCCATCACCATTCCCATTCCTCCGCAGGTTCCACCAGAAAAGAGCCGCATTCTGTGGAGCAGAAATGGGTTTGGTACCCTAAAACAAAGCTGGGATACCCAAGACTGAATTTTAGCACCCCAAAACAGAGTAGGGAGCCCAGGGCTGAGGTTTGGCATCAGGAGAGGCTTGAGCACAACTCCCTGTGAGAGCTGAGATACAGAGAGCAGCACCCTCCCTTCCCTGCCCTCAGCGATTCCTCGTGACCCCTCACCTTGACCACAGGCACGCTGAAGTTGGCATAGATGAAAGCAGTGGAGCCTCCAGCCTCCACTGCACTCAGCTGGAAAAGGAGCAAAAATAGGAGCCATGGATCCCCTCTTCCCTGTAATGCTCCTTTGCACAGGGAAACCGAGGCACAAAACCTCTCTTGGGCCCCAGCTCTGTTCCCCTCACTTTGGCACAGCACAAGCTTCTGAATACTCCACAGACATTGGCACTTCCCAGGCACTCCAGTGTTTTAGGGCTGCCCTCACCCACCCCATATCCTGTGAGGGCCAAGCCAGTGCCATCCCTCCAGGCTTGGAAACGAGGGGGGACTCACATAGATCATGACTGTGGCAATCCTGTTGCCTGACTTCATTCTGTACAGGGGACTCTTCGTGGACTGCTCCAAAAGGGGAGATGGGCACAATCAGCCCTGTGGGGACAGTCAGTCCTGCACTAACACAGTTCAGCCCAGAGGCCCCTCACACCCCAGCAGCTCCAAGCTGCCCCACATTGTTCCCCCCACAGAAAATCCCTCCTTCTCCCTTCTTTTTTTGTCCCTCCTTCACTCCCTTCCCAGGAATATCCCAGACACCCACCCAAGCATCATCATCCTCAGCCCATCCATCCCACCCCTGCCAGGGGCCATCCCAGGCTGCATCACTAGGAACATATCAGGGAATAACCTAGAGATCACCATGGGGACATCCCCAGGGACCCTTTGGAGTCTTCCCTTGGGCACCATCCCAGCGGCATCATGAGGAGCATCTCCAGGAATATCTGAGGGACTACCCAAGAGTTCTCCTTCAGGAACATCTGAGGAATCACCCTAAAGGCCAACCTAGGGCCCATCCCCAGGAATATCCCAGGGACCACCCCCTGAGTCCACCCCAGGAGCACCACAGGAACCACCCTGGGTGTCACCCCATGGTCCCCCCACCCCCTGGCAGCTCCCTGACCGTGGCGTGATCGAAGTGTGGCTCATAGTGGCCTCCCAAGCCATAGTTGACCACCTGCAGGTACTCAGCATAGGGTGGCCACAGGTCCAGGCCAGTGACAGCGATGATGCGCTGATCCAATGCGTGCACCACAGGGTCGACCGTGTCCTTCAGCCAGGTGCTGTGGGACCACCACTCGTCAGCTACCCGAATTCATCTGTGGCTGGGCTTCACCCTCAGGGCACTGCTGCAGGGGCCAGGCCTCCCCAGCATGGCTTCACTGCCACCTCACAGGTGACCACGGAGCCACGGGCCAGGTGCCACTGGCTGGAGGATGAGGGAGGGGCGGTTACTACCTCTTGCTTATCCAGTATTCGGCTTTCTGCTGCTTCTCCCCAGAGGCAACCACGGATCTCTGCAGCTGAAGGACACATGGGGGGTGCATGTTGCCACACATGGGGACCCTCACACTGAGCAGGGGCCATAGTCAGGGTGGCAGTTGGTGGGTTTGAACCAGCTGGTTACCCAACGTCCCACCCCAAGGTGTCTCGCTGGGGTGAGGGAAGCAGTGATGGCAGGTGGAGTCACCGAGTCAAGCCTGGTTGGGAAGTGGTTTAGGTGCATCTGTGGATCTGGTTTCTTCCGAAAAGTCTTTTGAGAGGTTCACATGGAATGGGAGTCATTATCCTCAGGGTCTCATTTAATCCTAGAGTGCTTTGGGTTGGAAGGGGCCTTCCAAGATCATCCAGTTCCACCCCCTGCCATAGGCAGGGACACCTTCCACTAGACAAGGTTGCTCCAAGCCCCATCCCATCTGAACTCCGGCTTTGGCCCTAAAACCCCTCCTATCTCTGCATTCACCCTGGATCATGATCTCCTGGGCTGCAGGAAAGGGACATCCCTGGGGACGGGGATGGCTCACCCAGGGCCCTGCCAAGCCCTTAATAGTCTCAGCCTCAGCATCGGTAATGAAATCATGGTACAGAGCCACATGGGGCTGGATCCAGACCATCTCCTTCTTGGCAGGCTGGAGGAGGAGGAACGGGCTGTCGTTGGTCTCGTAGGAGCAGCTGAGGTGCAGGAGCTGCTCTGGGTCTGGCTGAGGAGGAAGAGGAGCAAGGAGGGGGTGAAAGGGGGACAGTGGTAGTGGGGAACAATGGCACCCCTGCCAGTCCCACCTGCCCCCTGGGGTGCTGGCACAGCTCCTCGTAGGCGTCACGGGTCTGCAGGTGGGTGCTGTTGGGGCGCTGCAGGGGCCTGGCACTTGCCCCCATCCCCATCTCCAGCAGCTTCTTGTACTTGGCCACGTTCCTCGACACCCTTTGGTTACTGGGATCTGCTGGGGAGATGGTATCACCCAGAATGCTCCATCCCCATCAACCCCCTTCCCTGGCATCGGTCCCTGGACAATTATCCCAGATGGGGGCAAGAAATGGGGTGAGGGAGGTTGTTGCCATGCAGAGATGATGGGGACATCCCAAGATCTTTTCCCTCTTCCTGCTGCATCCAGGGTTGTCCCACATACCATAGCGGAGAAACTCCCTGGAGAGGCTCAAGGCATGAGAGATGTTTTCAGCCTGGATGCGGGAGTGGAGACCCCATCCATCCTCCCACACATGGTTTGGCTCTACTGGACACTGGGGATGAGGAGGTGACTCGTGGTTGTACCATGAAGTAGGAGAAGGCCAGATGGTCCAGAGCATCCTCCAGGCTGCTCCGGTCCTCCAGGTTCCAGCTGCCATAGGAGAGGTGGAAGAGGCTGACAGCCTCCTCCAGCCATGCAATGGAGTGGTAATAGTCACCTGTGTCATAGGCCACCTGTGGGGCAACACGTCACCTGCACCTGCCAGCTGGGCCATCCCATCCCATCCCATCCCACTGCAATTCCCACCCATACCATTGCATCTATTGCTTTCCTATTGCCATCTCCATTCCTGTTCTCTCCCACATCATCCCCATCCTGTCCCATCCCTTCCTTTCTAGTTCCATTCCCACCTCAATCTCCATCCCTGTTTGCACCTGCACTTCCATCTCATGTAAAGAAACCCCCATGTCCATCCCTATGGAAGCAACGCCCCAGGCTGGAGAAGCTTTGTGGAGGCTTACGGGGCTCTCCCTCACCTTTCCCACGTGGAAGCAGTCGTCGGCAAAGAGGGAGGCGCGCCAGCCAGGGCTGTAGAGGGGTGGGTGCCCAGCTCTCTGGAAGACGCCATTGGCCAAGCCCTTGACGCTCAGTTGCGTAGACGTCCTGCAGCCACATCAGCGCCCTGGCTGCCCCATCCAGGTCCTCAGCTCCAGGCAGCTCCTGCTCCACTTCCCTGAGGCCAGCATGGAGTGCTGCAGGGTGGGAAAGAGGTGAAATTAATGAAATTATGAGGCACAATTGCCCTTATCAGCTCATTTCCCTGGGGATCCCACATCCTGCTCATCCATCCATTCCGCTCCTCCAACAATTTTCTTGCTTCTCCACCTGTTCCCCAGCCCCTCCATCCATTTCCTGGCCTGGGTAACAGAGGGGACACAAAGCTGAGCATCTTCCCTGTACCCTGGGTGTTCCTGGTGGCCTCATCGTTGTAGATGATGTTGGGCCAGTCAGAGTGGAGGCGCTTGATGAGGCTGAAGGCCAATAAGGGGTTGTCCACCGAGGCCTCGGGGTCCTGGTGCAGTGCCTGGACCTTCTCATAGAACCTACAGGGCACCCACAGGAGGACACTTTGATGCTCCTCAGTGTTGACACTGCCCGGGTGAGGGCTGAGTGCCCCCGTTGTTGGGCAGCTTTGCCTCAGCGTCCGCTCTTTGGCCAAGCCAGAGCTGAGGGATTGTCCGACCCAGCCCTGGTGGGACTGTGGGAATGGCCCATGCCTTGGGGACGCTGCCACCCAGATCCCTATGGGTGGGGGGACCATGTCCTCCTCCTGGGACACAGCTGGGGGAAGGGGGGGCCTGAGCCACGTCCAGTCTCAGCTTCCCGTCCTTCCACACCCTCTTATTTAGGGCCACCCCCAAAAATTGGGTGCTGCGGGGAAGGTGGGGATGGGTTAACCCCTCCTCGTAGCCAGGGAACCAGCCACACCTGGAGCTGGGGGGCGGGATGGGTGGCTGGAGGGTAGCGGATGCTGCGGGTGCCCCACCCGTGGCCGCGGCGCGATTGGGGGGTCCCGGTACCTGCGGAGGGGGCGCAGGCGGGAGCTCTCGTCCCGCAGGTAAGAGCGGAGCCGGCGGAGCTGAGCTCGGCGCCCAGCGCTCCCCGCACGCTCAGCATCGCAGAGAACGTCTCGGCCGGGGCGGGGGGCGCCAGCAGCGCCCCCAGAACCCCCAGCATCCCCAGTCTAGCGCCCCTAGTCCCAGCAGTAGCCCCAGCACCCCCAGTATCCTCAGTGGCCCCGGTGCTCCAAAGTATCCCAAACACCTCCAGTATACCCTGTACCTCCGGTCCCAGCACCCAACTACCTCCAGTACACCCTGTACCTCCGCCCCCCGAGCCCCCAGTAGCCCCAGCAGTGCCCCCAGCACTCCCGGTGTTAGCCGTGCCCCGAGCCGCAGCGCCCGCAACCGGCTGCCACCGCCGCCGCCGGCGGGAGAAGGGGCGGAGAGGCCCCGCCTTTGGGGGGGAAAGGGTGGGGCGTGCGCCAGATCCGCCACGCCGCCTGGGGAGGACGGTGTGGTGCTGGTCGCCGTCCTACTCGTCCCTGCCCCCATTCCAATCTGCCCCTCTGTCCCTATCCTACTTGTCCCCCTCTTATCTGTCCCTGTCCGGCCCCAGCCTCATCCTGTCAGTCCCTGCCCCTTTCCTTGTTCTGTCCTGGCCCCATCCTGCTCTGTCCTCAGCCTCATCCTGTCTGCCTGCTTCTGTCTGTCCCATTTTATCTCCCGTTGTTCTCTTGTCTGGCTCCATCCTGCCTGTCCCCATTACATCTTGCCCCCATCCTGCCCATCCGTGTCCACGTCCTGCCTGTGCCCGTCTCGATACTGCCCATCCTGCCTTGCACTCATCCTGTCTGCCCCCATCCCGCCTCTCCACACACAAAACACAGCACCAGATTGGAGTGCGAGGTGCCACGCTTGGGGCCATCCTGCATCTTTCTGGAGCAGGGTCAGCTCCGTTGGGATTTTCTCTGTATTGACTGGATTTCACGTGTTTTGGGAGAATTTTATTTGACATCGGCACGGGGATGTGAGGTCACTGTCACTGTTGGGATGCTACAACCTGTTCCCTATGGAGCAGAATGAAACACCTCTCAACACTCCTCTCCCCCCCCACTCAAACAAGATTTGAGAGCTTTTTCCCAGGAGGCAGGGAGAAACTCAGTCTAAGCAGTCAAGTGAAGAAAACAGGATAAAAAATGGTAAAAACTGGGAATCCTTTGCCACCTTCTAACTAAACCAAGATTTCTGGGTACTTTTCCCTCAGGGAATCAGCTGCTCTTGCTGGCACCTTCTGCTTTTCAGCTGCTACCAGGTGAAAAATGCTGATTTTTGGAGAGGCAGCGGCACTTCCTATGCTGTGCTGGCATCCCTCTCGGCCAAGCCAGAGCAGATCCTCCACTGCCGCAGGTCACCAACAACATCTGACAGGTGATTAAAAAGACATAATTAAATAAAAGGTACACGACGCTGAGCCTCCGGTGCACTTGAAATATCCCAGTGAGCTCTCGGCACTGCCGCGCTCACTGGATCCGGCTGCCGATGCTCAGGAGTGACCGCACTGCCTAAAATGGGTCAATTTTAGGGAGCCTTGAGGTCCTGATCGCCAGAGGGGTCCAGAGTGAAGAGGCAGAAGGTGATCTCCTCGCAGGCGCTGCTGGCGCCGCTCTCAAACAAGCACCCAAAAACGCCGCCAGGGCAGACGGCCAGGTCGGAGTAGCCGGCCGGCCCGGCGTGCAGCACCCAGGGCTGCTGCCAGCCCGCCCCATCCAGCGGCGAGGGGTTGACATAGAGGCCCAAATCGCGCCGGCGCTGCCGGTCAGTGGGGTGGGAGTAGAGCAACCAGGTGGGCGCCCCGGCGGAGCGGGCAGGCGCAGCGAAGCTGACCACGCTGCCCTGGCAGCCCCCCGGCGGCTCGCCCAGTGCCACGCATGGCGCCGGCTGCTGGAAGCTCAGCCCGAGGTCGGTGCTGAGTGCCACGGCCCGGCAGCCCCGCGGCGCCCGGGCGCTGCAGTACAGCACGGGCTGCCGCGGGCCGCCGACCTCGGCCACCTGGCACTCGCCCGTCCGCTGGCCGCCCAGCAGGGCGCCCTTGTGCCAGCAGCGCCCGCCGTCGTCGCTGTAGAAGACAAGGGAATGCTGGCAGGTGAAGCAGGGCAGCCGCAGGGCCCCACACAGACAGCCGTGCACGTAGTAGGTATAGGCCGGCACCACCAGCCGCCCTGAGTCCAGCTGTAGCCCGTGGCCCGGCCCCACGGCGAAGGTGGCCCAGCGGGACAGGTCAGCGCCGATGGCCTCATCCGTCACGTCCCGCAGCGTGCTCCAGCTGCGGCCGCCGTCGGCGCTGATGGCGAAGCAGAGGCGCGCGGCGCTGCAGCCGCTCCAGATCTGGCACCGCTCCGTCTTCCCCTGCTCCACGCAGATGCAGAAGAGGAAGACGGTGCTGCTCCTGGCATCGTAGAGAGGACAGGGGTTCATGGTGCGGTGACCGGGCAGTGCCAATGCCGACAGCTCCTCCATGGGACCCCACTGCTGGCAAGAAGGGAAATGGGGCTTAGCCACGGGGTTGCTGCACCTTCGAGCCACCCAGCATCGCGCCCATCTCTTGTTCCTACAGCCCAGGGGGATTTTACCTTGACTGAGGTGCCATGCTGGCAGCCTCGCCGCAGCACCAGGTACTTGGCATCCTCGTCCCGGGCCGAGGAGCGTTTCTCGGCAAAGGCCAGGAAGGAATCATCTAGGGGGACGTAGAGCAGAGCCGGGATGCGGTAGGTGACCCCACCTGCCTGTCGGAACAGCGTCTCTGGAGGGAAAACGTGCAGGGATACTGGTGGTGGTGGCAGCGGTGGAGGGCTCTCCCCGCCATCCCCCTGCTGCTGGAAGGGTGGGAAAGCCAGATGTAAAGGACTAAATCCCAGCAAAAGAGGGGGTGACCTGTACGGCGTGGATAGGGATGAAGGCTCACCTTGAGGCAGGTGGTGGTCTGGGACATGGTGGCTGCCCTGAGGTTCCCCCTGGGACCTGAGCAGGGTGGGAGAGTGGGGTGAGAGCAGAGCGCCTCCTGCCTGTCTGTGCTGCTCCCCTGTACTGCACAGGCTCCCCTGCTCCACCCACGGTGCCACCTCCCGCCTCTTCCCAAGGGCTATGCGCCTCCTGCACCACACCAGGACCCCCGAGCTCCCAGTGCCTTAAGCTCCCCCGGTGGCAGTAGCCCAGAGTCCCTGTGCCCGTGCACCCCTCCGTTCCCCGTGAACCCGCAGTCCCCCACGCATCCCTCCAACCTGGATTCCACCCTGCACCCCCCCATATCCCTACGCTCGCCCACAGCACAAACCCCCTACAGCCCAGCATGCACTGACCCCCGCAGTGACAGACACCCACTCCGTGCATCTCCCTTCACATGTCCTGACCCCCTTGGTCGCCCCCATCCACCTGCAGTACCCAGATTCTCGCCGTGTACCACCCGACACCCCCGCAGCCCAACTCCGCTACACTCCGGTGACCCCCCCAGCCCCAGTCCAGTCCCAGTCCCATCCCCCTGCACCGCCCTGCACCTCACAAGCACCGACCCTCCCATCTCCTCCGTGCCGCGGCTCCCCCGCACTCCTCCATCCCCCGCACTCCCCCCTACATTGCCGCATCCCCCCATCCCCGCACACCCCGCTCCTCTCGCCGCCGCCGCGCCGGGGCCGCCCCGCTCCGCCTCTTCCTGCAGCTCCCGGAGCCGGGGGAGGGCCGCATCAGGCGCTCGGCGGGCCAAGGAAGCGGGCGAGGATCCCGCTGTCGCGATACCAGAGCCTGGCGGGCAGCAGGGACAGTACCTGTGCAGGTGCGAGCGGATGATGTGCTCCTCCTCCGGCGCTCCTGCGGAATGGTGGGATACCAGGAGGAGACTGACTGGTGGAGCCACTGCCGAGAAGTCCCGACCTTCTCCCCAACAGGCGGGAGGGGAGCCAAGAGGAATGCCAGGAGAATCCCCTGCCGGGCGCCCCCGTGGGACACGTGTGCAGAGGGAGGGCCGGAAAAGCAGGAGGGTCCATCTGGGGGTTCCTTAAGGTAAGGCAGACAAGCCCAACCAGCTCTACAAGATAAAAAGAGGAGTCATCCTCATCCTGTGGCACCTGGGGATGAGGTTTAGGTGACAAGACTGTTGTGGTGCCATGGGAATGCCAGGATTCTTCCAGCCTTGAGGATTTTGTGAACTGGGATTCCCTCCCCAAGCGTCAAACACCCCAGAGATGCTCCAGGACACGTTTGATGTCTGTTCTTCCCTTTTATTGAAAAAAAACAACCCCAAAAAAAAATCTCTCTTTTAAAAAATGCCAGTTTATAGAAGGGACACTTGGAATGGGAGATGCCAGAAGGTAACCGCGGGACAGACAGACACAGCTTGGAAAATCTTTTACACTTTCTGAGAAGCTTTGTGGCTGAGGACACAGAAGTAGCATATTTGATTCTCCCCTCCAACACAGAAAAGGGTTTTTTATAAAACAACCCTCCACCCCCACTTAGATAAATACAAAAATAAAGCAAACTTGGGTGCGAGGGGATGGTTGTTTCACAGAAGGGTTTTGTCCTGAACTCCTACAGACAACGGAAAGTTGAGATGGGTAAAGCCCCCTGGACACAGAGCCATGGGTTAAAGCACTGCCAGGTAAAGCAGAGGACGCTGGGGCAGCATTGATGTGTTTCCCCTCCTGAGGGTCTCCAAAATCCAATTTTGGAGTCCACCTCAGAGCTTGGAAGGCAGGCACAGACACCAAGCTTAGCCATGAGCTTCAACAAATCTTGGGTCCAAGATGAAAATTCCTGCTTATCCAAAATGGAATAGGACTTCAGGACAAAAACAGAGGCCATGATTTGCTTTCTTTGCCATTTGACTTTATTGGTGTTAATTTAGCAGGCTGCCAGGAGGTGGTGGGCTCTGAAATCATTTTGTTTTCCTCTCCAGGGCCAGGCTGTCGTGCAGCTTGGACACCTCTGGCTCGTAGGCCTCCATGACTAACGTGCCGTTGTTATCGAAGAACTTGGCAATGGATTTGGTGAACTCGGCTTCCCTCTGCTGTTTGGTTTTCCCGCTGATGAAGGTCAGCTTCAGGGTGTACTTGTCATCGAACCTGTGGGAGGCAGACACACCTCAGAGCGGGATCTCAAGAGCCCCTTCTGGCTGAGGGGAAAACCCTCCCGGGCTGGAGGTCCTGACTGGGCACTCACAGTTAACACAACTAAAGGACTTTATACTCCACTTTAAAGAGAAGTTAAACAAGAACACTGGTGGCAGAAAACCACTTGGGGCTGCTCCCGTTCCTGGACCAGGACATAGTTTTTGATGGAGCAGGATGGGTTGGTGGGTTTCAAAAGAAAAGGCAGTATTTTGGGTGATCTCTAGGGAGCCCGGGCTGCCAGAGCGAGCGATACCGTTTGAGGCTGGAGGAGAGCTGCCAGACGTCGTCGGGATCCATCCCGGCTGGGTCCTTCCTGTGAGCCACCAGGAAAATGCTCTTCTCTTTGTATGAGGTATAAATGGTCAGGATTCCCATCATCACAAAATACGTGCAGAGGAAGTTAAGGAAATTGGGAAGGTGCAAGGAGAAGCGGAAATTAGGCAGAGAAGTCGCTCAGATCCCCTCAGACACTGTGGGGTTTGGCCGATGCTTCATCAGCATGAGAAATTAGGTAATACATTTAAACTTTAATAATTCATTACTCACTCCCTGGAAGTGTCCAAGGCCAGGCTGGATGGGGCTTGGAGCAACCTGGTTTAGTGGAAGTGTCCCTGCCCATGGCAGGGGGTGGAACTGGATGAGCATTAAGGTCCCTTCCCACCCAAACCAGTCTGGGATTCTCTGATATTTGCTGGGAGATAGTGGGAAAACTTGAGACTGAACAAGGCACAGAACGAGTGGGCATTCCTCCTAAGCACAGACCGAGCAATTCCTCTTTCGCTTTTTGGAATTAAGTAATTTCAAGTGCTGCAAGACAAGTCACCCATTTGTTCTGAAAGCCACCCAGAACAGCCAGGAACAAAGAAAATCCTTAGGATCACAGAATTGTTTAGGTTGGAAAACATCTCTGAGACCACTGAGTCCAACCATTCCTGAGTCCACCATTCCTCCAGCCAAGGCCACCACTACTCCTTTGCATTGCTGAGCCTCATGGAGTGACCTCAGCCTGTGGATCCAGCCTGTCCAGATCCCTCTGCAGAGGCAAGAATTTCCTCCTTCCCTCTCAGTATTTGACCTGTGGTATTAGGGAAAAGCAAATGTGTCTGTAACCAGACTATGGATAGAATAATAAAAAAGGATCTGCTTCAGACCACCCAAATTTAGGGGCCAGACAGGCAGGAATTTTCCCATCACATGAAAACTGTCTGACTGTCAGCTGATCTCCACATGACAGGAAGTCTAATTCCCACAGGTCTGAAGATGGGAATATCCAGAAGGGAAAATCAAACCCCTTTCGTATAACCATGACGAGGTCTGCAAAGGATATGAGACAACACAGAAGGCAAGAACTGGTTTGGATTCAGGAAAAGGGTGCAGGTAATCCCAAATCAGAGCGACGACAGCGAAGAGACAAGAGATTGTGCAGATGATGAGGCGGCCATCGATCAAGTGGAAATTTTCCACGTATTTGTACTTCTCCAGGAGCACCTGTGGGAGAAACAGGCAGCCGAGCCTATGGCGAGCTTTCCAGGAATTTGGGAAGGGGTTGAAGGGAACAATCCCAGTGACACAGGCAAACTGAGCAGAAGGTTTGTGGGGAATTAATGTCTGCTTCAGACATTAATTGATGATTAGTTGATCCCTGTCAGACACAAACACATGGGAATCACAAGAGATGATACAGACCTGCCATGGCTGTGGGCACAACCAACCCCCAAAAAGCAGGAAAGAAAATCAGAGAGCTTCCCAAGAGGGACAACTCAGCAGAGAGAGAACCTACCTTTTTGGCAGAGTCGTCCAAGGAGTTTTTCACAGCTGAACCATCCCATTTGTCAATTTTTACTGGCTTGTCATCAATCTTCCACTGCAATGGAAAGTGTGGGGTGAGGGCAATTTCATCCCAACACGGGCACCAGGAGAGGGGGCACACCAGACAGCGGCTGCCTATTTGGGAAAACCTGGCCGGACAGAGGGAATCTGCAGCCAAAAGCTGCCTGAGCAGCACCGTGCCTGTTTCTGGGTGGGTTTCAACGTATACACCTTCTCTCAGGTTTCATTTGGTTCCACAACGTGGCAGCAGGTTTCATTTGGCTCCCGCTTTTGCTGCTTCTGCTGCTCTCCCCAGGAAGTGACAGCTGGGCTGGATTCCTGCCTTTGGATGTAGTCCTGCTTTCCGTGCCACACTACTACACACAGACTCCTGGCTCATGGAGGAAACTTTTGAGAATCCCCAACTATCTTGGTACGAGGGAAGATTTAGAAGGCATAAACAGAGAATTTCAGTTAAAACGATTCTCTGGAACAGAAGCAGAGGACTCTGTCACGCTTCACATTTATTCAAATCTCCTGCAGGAATGGGTTCCCGCCCCAGTAACAATGGACATGTACAACAGCTCAGCTTTTCCAAGGGGCCCACCTTCCCCTGAGCTACACTGTTTTTTGGTGTCACATTAATCTGAGCCCTGAGTATCCTAAGTCGTCTCTTGTTTCAAACGGATCAGTGCCTGGAGCTGGAATCTTAGCTGTCAGTAAAGCAACCCTCAATTTCACTCGTGTTATTTCCCCGCTCCGGAAGCTCCCAAGCTGGATTGATTAACAACCAGTCCAAAAAACTCCTTTCCCTCCTCTGGAAGGAGCAAAACCACTTTAAAATATGATGCAGAATTCTATCTGCTCCTCCTGCAGCCGCAGAGGGAAAAGCCCAGCTATCCCCCAGGCCCGGCACGTGGGAATTCTTAGGCACACAGTGAATGTCACTGCGTGTCCACGAGCTTCATGAGGCACAAAAGCAGCGGCCAGAAGGATCTAAAAATCATGGAAAACTGGGACAGAGCTCGCACACCAGCATACGGTACTAAATATTTTAGCTGTCTGCTTCTGAAGCATTGTCTTCCAGTGTTAATTAGCACACATGCTAATTGGAAGCCACAGCCTTTGCCGTAAGAGAACGGGGTCGAATTCTTTTCACTATTTATTTTTGCTTATACAAGCATCTACAGCAGTTGGAGGGGCATGACCAGGGCTGGAGGGAGGATGCGGAGGGGGGATGCTGAGGGATGGGATGCTCAGGGCTGAGGGAAGGATACCCCGGAGTGAAAGGTGGAAGCCCGGGGCCGGCGGGGCGCTTCCCGGGGCCCCGGCCGGGGCAGAGGACGCTCGGGGCGGCTCAGGAACCCCTCGCACGGTACCTTGTCCAGGAGCCCGTTCCGGCCGCTCTTGGCCGCCATCTTCTCGCCGCCTCCACCCCCGCCCCGCCCGCGACACCTGGGCGCCCCTGATTGGTCGTGCGGGAGGAAGTCCGGACGCTCGCGCCGTGCGGCACGCTGGGAAGTGCAGTCCCTATCACGCGCAGAAGGTCTTCGCATCATGGAATCGCAGGATTTGGGTTGGGAGCGACCTTACAACCCATCCAGTCCCACCCCCTGCCATGGCCGGGGGAACCTTCCAATAGATCAGGTTGATCCAAGCCCCGTCCGACCCCAAAAGGGCTGTCCAGCCCTGGCCCAGCTGCCCAGGGCAGAGGCGGAGTCCCCACACCTAGAGAGATTTAAAGCCGTGTGGATGTGGCACTTGGGGACATGGGTTAGTGGTAGCCTTGCAGCACTGTGGGACTCAATGACCTTGGAGGCCTTTTCCAGCCCTACCTATTCCATAGTTCTACAATCTCCAACATGGTACAGCAGCCCTGTTGCGTGGCTGAGCCATATGAGGATGCTACTTATTCCTCCTTAATTAGACCCTTATGTACAGCTTGGCCCCAGCTGCCATGACAAGGAACCCTGTTTTCCATTGCAGGAGATGCGATGCTAAGCTAGGTGGCCACTGGGACTGATCCAATTTAGCTTTGGATCTGATCCAAATCAGATCTTTGGATCTGGAGCTTTGGACTGATCCAAATCCCGCTTTTATGCAGGATATCAGTTTTTTGTCAAAAGAATCAACCACAGCCCCACTCTGGCGGCCTGGCAGATGCATCTCCCTACAGCGAGAGCAAATGAGGGGTTTCCACCTGTCTTTGCTTGAGCCTGTTATTAATGAGCCTCTTTGTACCTTTGTTCCTTTTGGCGGGAATCGGGTCTGGCTTGCTGCCCTGGCTGTGCCAAGACATTCCTGGAGGAAACTGCATGGGGTCCTCAGTGTTTGTGAGAGCAGACGGGAGCAGCCTCTGGCAGCGTTCCCAGTCACACAGAAGTGCCAGTGCAGCTGGAAGTGGAGAAAGGGCAGCTTGAGTACGTCCTGCTGCAGACACCAGGGATGCGCACAGGGTGGGTGGGCAGCTCCTGCCACTCCCTGCCCACATGGAAAGCACAGGTGTGCTCCAGTGCGAAAGAGCTCTGCTCTGCCAGGGTGCCACACAGCACGGTGCTGGGCTCCCTGGGATCTACAGCTGGATTTACCCCAGCCCAAACCCAGCTGCTGGGAGCTCAGCCTCAGATTAAAATGGGTTTGTCCCCAGAGGAAGCGGAACTCGGGTCTCTGAGCTTTTCCAACCAAATGATTTTGTGATTCTAAAATTACTGCACAACCTCCTTTGGACAGAGGCAAGTGTCACCAGTCTGGGACAAGCAGCGGTAGGATCCTGCTTGTTTCCAAGCACAGCAAGAAGCAGGGAATTTCACTGTCAGAATCTGGTTTTATTCTGTTTGAACCTTGGCTTTTGCCCTGCAGTTCAAGTCCTGGTTGCTGTTAAATCAAACACCGTTATTTGTACATGTTTGTTGGCGTATTTCTGGTTTGCGACAATTGTTTCACAAGCAGGATTTACTCTGTTTCAAACAACAGAAGCCACAACATGACAGATGCCTGCATGTCATTCCACTCACACATTTCACACATGCAAGTCAGTGGTCCTTTGGTGCCTTCCATCGCTTTGTGACACATTCAGGTGAAGCCACATTCAGGTGAAGCAGCGGGAGGTCAGCAGAGGCCAGAATGACTGTCAGGGTCCGCAGCCAGCCGGTGCTCTGCTGGCAAGCAGAGAACATGAAAGCACGACAACTTAAAGCATTACTGGAGGGAAAGGGCAGCGAGATCCAGGCTGGTGCTGAAGTATTTGACAGCGAATACCCCGTCCGCCCGTGACTGGCTGGAGGTTTTCCCGTTTGCATAGTGAGCAGCTAACCCCAGAGCGGGCACGTGGCGGTGTTCTGCAGACACCGGGAGGGCACAGGGCACTGCCAGGAGCATGTGGCACGCGGGGATCACCCAGCTCCACGCTTCCCTCTGCAGGACAGCCCGTGGGGCTCTGCCACAGACAGCGTGGGGGTTCTGTCCCGTGTCCCCCACCGGGCGAGAGGGTTCAGGTTCTCTCAAAACGCTTCCCCCCAGCCGTGGGACAAGCTCTTTGCCAACCTTCTGCTGGACAAGCGGGAGACAGGACGGGGCTGTCCTGTCCCAGGGTCTGCAGCATTGCTAAAGGCTCATTTTCTAAAATCAGTGAGAGTCTTTAAGGCTTCGATCTCCCCCTTTGCTTTCACCGAGAAAATACAAAGAAGCGCTTGTTCAAGCTACACTTGGTGACTACTGTGCACTGCATGTACAATAGCATTGGAAGAGAAACACTGACAATATAGAACAACGTCATACAATCACCTGGCATGATCACTTTTGGCACTTTTCCTTCATTTGTCTCATCTGGCTGACTCTGAACACAGACCTTTCTGTACGGCTTTTTCTGGGCAGAGAGCTCCAGAGGGTCAGAAAGCAACTTTCTGGGAGTCGGTGGCATCTTTGGCAGATACGGTCCTTCCGTCACGGAACCAACCCCAGCCCCTCCAGATGAGACATTCTGGGAGGACACTCCCATGCCTGTGCTGTCCCACAGCCAGCAAGGAATGCCTTCATCCCGGAGGGAAGGCAGCTGAGGGTTACAAAGGACTTCCAGAGAAGTGTGAATAAATACTTGGTTTATTCTCATGCTGCATCCACTGTTCAGCAGGAGGTATTTTTCTTCTCAGCTGGCATGATTTCTGGCAAAGGTGGTGTAATTCCTGACCTTTACAGGGGAGAAGCTGGGTACTCCTGCTCTTTTGAGTGTAATTATTTACAATTTTTGTTGATTTTTGCAAGCTTACACAAACTGGGAGAGTGTTAAATTAATAAAACATTCATCCTGGCTTTGCATCACTGCAACCCTTCCACAACATGATTGTGATTCCACATGCAAAGGTCTCCTTGAATGCAGATGCCATGGCCTGTGCATGATATCTGGGGAGTTGGGATCTCTGTTTTGGGGGCAGCTGGGAGCATGAGGGGTCCCATGAAGCTTTTTTTGCCCAGGGATAAGCTCCAGCCCAGGCACTGCCTCCTACACTTCTGCCCAGCTTGGATTTGGGATCAGGAAATTAATGCACAAACCCCTAAATATTTATGAAATCTTTTCAAAAGAAGGTATTTAAGACACTGGTATAGTGCATTGGGCTGTGAAATCTGTTTTAAGAGGGGAAAGAAAAGATACATTCAGTGTGTAAATCTATTTTTTTGTGGTGTAAACAGCCCAGGCCCAGCTGAACTCCCACAAACACCATGAGAAAAAAAAGGAAACTGTTTAGGGAAGTCTGTTTGGGGCTCCAGGGATAAACCGCAGGAAAGGGGGCCTGTAAAAATAATTCCAAATCTAAATGCACCTGGGAAGTGCATATTGTAACTCAAAATGTTGGGAAAACCAGCACGGATTCTGAATTAAAGCTGTGGCTTTCCCTCCTGAGCTCTGAGGGCAGATCAAGGCCATCACTACTTCTCTCTGTGCTGCTCTTCTGGGTCCAATCAAGGCTCTAATTCACAGCTGGACAGAGGAGCAGGTTTTGGTTTGGGTCAAAAGCGCCTGCTTTAAGCAGCACCTGCCAAGTCTGCGGCACAAGAGAGGGCCTGGAGCGCCAGGAAGGCAGAGCAGGCCAGGTGTCACCAGCCCCAGGTACAACTTGAACCATCCAGTAGTTTGTGTGGCAAGGAGATAGAGAGATATATATTATGGAATAATTGCTATAAGATTTCTCAAAACAAAAGTGCTGATCTGTTGAAATATAGTATTTAAAATATATAAATTTTACCCAGTAAAATATAGGATTTCTTTTTTTTTTTTTGGTTTTTTTTTTTTTTTTAAATCCAGTTCAATTACGGGAAAAGAATCCTGCCAAGGTCCTTACAGAGAAAAAGAAAACCAGTTCCTGTTTTCTTTTTGACTGTTTAAGATGGAGGGAGAAAATTCAACCATTTTTAGATATAGGAAATTGGACAGTGCAGTTGTCTTAGATCAGATCTGTCTATTTATGTGCACTGGCTGCCCTCCCTGCACAGGATCCATAGGGAAGTTTGCCCCTGCACTGTGCTCATCCCAAGAACACCCCTGCCACCTGGCACACAGAGGGGCAGGACCGGTAATGCCACAACCCCAGACAAAGGTCCCCATGGGCCTCGAGGGTCCCTGTGAATACCCTGCAAGGCAGCTGCCAAAGACTGAGTGGGAAGGGTACTTTTTCATGGAAACAATCCATGAAATTAATCCATGGAAGAGGGTTAGAGACACTCAGAGGATGGCCTGCCACATCTGGGCACAGAACACAGCTCCACCAAGCCCAGGCTCCGAGCCAGCTCTGCTCCAGGCAGCTTCATGCCTAGAAGTTTTTAGTGCATCACTCTCCTGAGCTTTCTTAGTGGTTTGAGCCTGAAGCCAGGAAGCTGGAGCAGGGCAGCCTTTGGGACAGCTGGTCTCCTGTCCCTTTGGCTGCCTGGAGAGCACAGCAATGTGCCAGATCTCTCGGGATGTTCCTCTGGGATGTGCAAGGACAGGCCTTAGCTGTGCTGAGACAGCTCTTAACTGAGCAAGGGACGTGGCAGCTGGGAAGATGTCCTTCCAAAAACTCCCTGGACACTGTTTCCCTTTCTTCAATACTATAGGGATGAACAGGAAACGTGGGAGAAAAGCTCCCTGGGCCCCAGTGTTCACAGCGTGTGGCCCTAGCTGCTCCACCTGAGCTCTCTCCCCTGTCACAAACATGAAATTACAAACCCCTATCAGGTTTTTCAGTAAAATCCTTATTTTAGGTCTTTCTTTTCACTGCACTTGGCTTTCTGCTTCAAGAAAGTGATGAATGATCTGTACTGCTGCTGCAGACAGTGAGATACATTCATTTGCAAATACTATCGGAGAGCTCTGTTTAGGACTCCCCAGGAGAAATAAAGAGGACGGATAAGAGGCTGACCCCACAACCAGACGTAGCCTGAGGGAGAAAATGGGGCAGGCAGAGAGAAGAAGACTCTCAGACAGTTTCTATGAGCAGAGCTCAGATTTCTCCTGGCAAGGGATGGTCCTCATACCCCACATTCACAACCCTCCTAGCTGGGGATCCCAGGTGTGCCCGACTGCCTGTGGAGGTCTTGCAGTGTATTCACAGGGACAACAGACAATTCCTTCAGACCAACGGACCAGAGAGGAGGATTTTTTTTTCTCATTCTCTCTCTTTTTTTTTTTAATCTGAAAGGACGCTGGCTTCTCTCTGAACTGGACCTAGAAATGTCTTACCACCAAAACAAAAAACAATTGCATGGGTGAAGTAGGGCAAAAAATAGTTTTCGTATAAGATAATCTGATAAATCTCATCATCCTGTAGAAAGGCAACATCGTCCAGCAGTGCTACTTGGCACCCAGAGTGCTCTTGGACCGCAGGAGATACCGATCCAGACGGATTTTCCGCCTATCCACGGTCCTGTTCTCACTGTCGAAAATCCGCTGCAGGTGCAGGGCCAACCTCCTGTCCTCCTCCTCTTGCTGGAGCTTCTGCTCCACGTCCCGAACCTCCGGAGGCAGGCCCACCTCCCCTGCCACATGCCTCAGTCTTTTGACAGAGCCGTTGTGCTCCAAGTGCTTTGTTTTGCAGCGTCTCTTCCGGCCCCGCCGCAGCAGCGGTGGCTGTTCCCCGATGATGTTCTCCACGGAGTTGCAGGTGCTGTTCTCTACATTGATCAGCTCACTGTTGTTCAGGTATTTCAGCTGCTTTTTCCCCGGTGGCTTGATGGGGACTGCGAGCGTGCTGTTGTCAGGCAGCGATGCGCTGATGCCCATGAGTCTCCTGCTCAGCGTTTTTGGGCCCAGACTAAGACAGGATTTGTCCATGAATGCATTCACTTTTAGGTCAGGGACTTCAGCCACTCGTGTGTTTAGGGAGGTTACACTTGATCTCACATCTAGTTCAGCAGCACCGTCATCAGTGGTTAAGGCCTGTGAACCCCTGTTCTTCTCACTCCCCCTTCCCAGCTTCATTTCACTGACTGACGGGAAGAAATCCAGCTCAGGGCGAGGCTCTCCTGTTGTGTCAGGTGGAAGGTGATCCTCCTGCGCTTGTGGCTGCTCTTTAGTACAACTGCTTGAGTTGGTGATGTCAGGAACCACAATGTCTTCCCCAGGCTCCGAAGCCAAGGACGTAAGGGTTGCTTTAGAGAGAGTCTTTTTGATCTGACGCTCCTGAAATATCTGCTCCCATTTTTTCAGTGTTCTAGGACTGGCCTCGTAGGTGGTTGGCTTCTGCAGGCTCCGGCTCAGGTTTCTGGGGGTGGATTTGATGATGAGTGGGCTCAGGACTCTGCCGTCGGGAAGCCTCTTTGGCGGGGTGCATGGGGAGCAGACGATCGGCTTGAAATGGTTGAGCTCCTCTGAGATGCTGTCGTTGCTCTCGGGGCTGATGGAGCGCTCCGGCCTGTGCAGGGCCGACAGGGAGGACACGGTGCTGAGGAGCAGGCGCTTGTCGGCCGTCAGGTCCGGGGCGGACCGGCAGCGGTTGTTCTGCGCGCACGACAGCACCCCGAGCAGCGGTGTTGATGCGCCTCCTCCGGGCAGCACCTGCAAGGCAAGGCAGCATGGCTGGGAATGGCGCACAGAGCAGCAGGCGAGGGCAAAGCGGGAGAACAGAGGCTGGCTGTGTGCCCGACAGCCTCTGCTGCCCACAGCACCTTCCACGGCCCAGGTGGGGCACGACCCCGGAGTCCAGCACCATCTGGGCATCAAATTTATTTCAGTCTAAGAGCTCTTGCCACAAATAACAACCACTCCAATGGCAAAATCACACAGTCACGGGATTGTTTGGGTGAGGAGTGACTTTAAAGGCCATGTCATTCCACCCTCTTCCATGGGAAGGGACACCATCCACTAAACCAGATTCCTATAAGCCCTGTCCAACCTGGCCTTGAAATGTGTTTTCTCTTTACCTGGATAAATCTGCCCATTTAGTGGTTAGATTGATGGCTGCACTAGATGACCTTAAAGGTCTCTTCCAACCTGGATGATTCTGTGCAGACAAGGAGAAGCCAAAAGGCACTGCACTGCCCAGGCTGAAGGAAACCATGTTCCTCAAGGAAAATGATCTCCAAATTATTTTTTGTTCCCTTCTGAGCTGTGGGAGAGAAAGAGTAAGGACTTGGCCCAGATATAAGAGGTGCCTGGATGTGGTCCTTAGGGATGCAGGTTAGGAGTGCTTGTGGTGCTGTGTTGACAGTTGGACTTGATGGCCCTGGATGATTCTCTCATTAAGAGCAACATTTCTTGTCATCTCTAACACAGTCCCTGAATGCTGCTACACTTGGGCATAATCCTGGCATAAATAAATCAGAGAGGAGACAACACATACATCTACAAATGGTCTTCTTCTTAGCACTGAGATGAAATATTTTTATCCAGCAGCTAGTGTGTACAATAACAGCCTTTCCATGCTTAGTCCGAATGAAGGTATTTTCTACTCATTTATTTTGAGGTCAAAATAAGCTTTTGGAATACCCTGTACTGGAAATCTAATTGGTCATGTCCATAAGGCATCCTCTTAAAAAAGAAGACAGCCCTTGGAGGGAAGGAAGTTATGGATGTTCACTCTGGGCTCAGTCCAGCTCCCATCAGCTCAACTGCACAGGTGTCTGTTCCCCACGGGATATCTGGATCTGAACCCTCTCCTTCTCCATCAGGAATGAAACCGATCCCAAGAAGGAGGGGTGTCAGAACAAGGAGGGGGAACATCCTAGCAGGAGCAGCTGGGTGGCTGCTGGGTGACCTTAGAAGTGTTCAAGGCCAGGTTGGATGGGGCTTGGAGCAACTTGGGATAGTGGAGGGTCTCCCTGCCCACGGCAGGGGCTTGGATGAGCTTTAAATTCCCTTCCAATCCAAACCGTTCTATGATCCCATGAAGACCAGGCCTTTGGATTTGCTATAGTACGGAAGTGCCAATGTACCCTGATGTCAGAAAAGCAATGAGTTTTGCTCTGTTTAAACAGCCTTGGAGAGAAAGGGAAAGGAAGAGAAGATTATTTTCCTAAACGTCTAAAAATTTTTTCTTTACCTGGCTGGGGATTCAGCTTTGAAAAGAAAATTAATCACAAAACAAAAGCCTGATGAGAACCCTTTAACTTCCAATTAGCCTCCAATGCTACACAAGAACCCTGACACCTGCCTACTTTTCTGTTTAGTAATTCCTACCCCAGCAGGTTTTATTGGGAGCTGCAGGGAGGTGATTGGCCCCATGGCGATAACACAGCACCACAAAGCCCATATTTTGTATTTCCAGATTACTGGCGCTGTGTAACCTCAGATAAGAACATTTACACATGGGAACCTGTTTCCACATGCCGCTTGTACCTTTGTTTTGGCGGCTGGGGCTGATCTCTGCCTGCTCTTGGATCTCTCCTGAATGGTGTCGTTGCAGCTCCGACTCCTCTTCACCTTGGAGGTTAAATTCCTGAAAAGCAGGCAGGTGAGAACAGGAGACTGTTTGTGACCTTAGGAACAACCAGCTCAACAGCCCTGGCAGTTGCTACCTGTGGGAGAGGTATCAGCCTTGGCAGCACCTGATTGGCAGAGATACTTCCTGTACCCTCGGGGAAGAGGGATCCAGGACTCCTGGATTGGTGTTCAGGAGCTCCACACTGAAACATGGACAACTCTGCCCATGGCCCATAATGAACTGGGGTCAGTGCTGAGCTTCCTTCTGCTTTCCACGTGGAAACACACCTGGTTATTCAGCTGCTTCCACTGCATCAGGTAGAAGCCTTCTGGGGAGTTTGGGGCTGATGCTGTCCCTTCATATCTGTGCTGCAGAAGGGAATCAGCACTCCTGAGTTCATCCTACAGAATTTTGATTTCTGAATAATGGTTTAAACCTACAGGCAATGATTTTTCTCCTTCATGAGATGAACATTAACTTCCTTAACTTCCAGGTAGGAAGTAATCAGACAGACACCACGTTCTACCAATGAGCCTGCTCTAAAATTCCAGAAAAAAAAAAAATCACTTATTTTAGATTGGAACCACCATTTGAATTAGAGCATGTCAGGTGTACTTAAAACAAGTAGGAAGAACATCTTTAAAGAACATTAAATAAAGTCTCAGCATCTTACCCTGAAAGGAAAGCAAAGGAGTAAGCACTGGTCTTGGAAACAAAAGCTGACCGATGTGTTTGCTTGCCCTGGAATGGTTCTTCATTCTCGGAATCCGAGAGACGTTCAGGAAACTGAAGTCAATCAAGGAACAGTTAGCTGACATGTACAACAAAAAGAATAACTTGGAAAATAAAGCTCTTTCTTGCAAAAGTGTTGAAGATCCCCAAATCCCCCATTTCTGATTATTCTGAGAGGACATAAGGCATAAATATTACAAAAACAAGCACATGGCTCCTATATATAGCTGTTAGTCATCAAGTAAAGGTAATTTATTGATCAAGAAAATGTGGGAAAATTCTAAAATACAGGTTACTACAGGGTATTGGTTACTCAGCCCCCATGGGTCAGCTTATTAAATGGAAATTTTAAGAGCATTTCCTGCAGAGCCTCCCAAATGAAATGGGAAATCGGCAGAAGTCAGCATGAGGAATGTGTTGAACTTCAGTTGTACAACTTCACTGAAGAAGATTCATGGAAAGATATTCATGGAAATGCATATAAGCCTGAAGACCAAGGATATCCCCAAAGCTGTGGGGATCTGCTGTGTTGGGAAGAGTCACACAGCAGAGGGTAAAAAGGGGGACAGAAACTTCTGGAAGAACACCTGCAGTCATAACAGACCTTAGATGACAGTTCTCATTAACAAGGATCTTCATAATCTGCCAGCTCATAGCCTTCACAAACTATAAAAACTCAGTCAAGGAATCCTGGAAAGCCAAAGAATGAAAATTTTGGTATGTGGGCAGGAAGGAGAAGCATGAGCTCACTTACACGGTCTTGGTTCCCTTTCAGCACTACAGATTCATCTTTTTTCTGCTGTTCCTCCATTTTTCTTTTCCCTACATCCATGTCATCTAGGATGAACTTGTGAATCAGATCCTCAGATGTCTTTTCTTCTTGTAGTTTCTCTTCTCTCAGCTGGAACCAATGACAAGAGAGGTAGAGAAGTTATAATTTGAAGTCCTACACTTACAGACTGGAAAGACCAAGAGTTTGGTCACATCATTTAATTTTGTGCCTTCATGTCTTTACTCCAGGGTAAAGCCACTGCCTCTCTCTCACAATAATGTGAAGACTGGTTTGCTTTTATACCACATTTATGTTTTATACAAAAGTATCATGGATTTTATCTTCTTTGCAAAACAACAAAGGCACCATGAGGCCCAGGGCTGGACAAAACCATCTCTGCCACTGTACTTTCTAAAATAGAGAGACAAAAGCTTTTCTCTACTTGTAGGTGATCATACTACACACAAAAATGTGCAACATTAGTTCCAAGCCAGCTGTTATATTTCAGTTTTAGCCTTCCAATGGCCTGACACACAGCACACATAATTTGGCAGACACACAACCAGCAGCATCTAAAATAAAAGGTGAGATGCAGCAATTCCCACATTGAAAGCTATGTGAGAGATGAAATCTCATTGTTTCACCAATGTGTTGGGATGGAGGAGATCCAGAGAGGCTACCTTTCTCCTGACAGCTGATTCCAGGCTCAAAGCCTGAATTCAGTTTCAAACAGGGAATGCCAGGATCTGGGACACATGGACTCTGATGGGCTGCCTGTCCTGCTGCACTATTTTGCTCCTCACCTAAGGAATCAAACTCCCCTTTTTTGCCAGGTTGTCTTTTTTTGCATACTTGTTGTCGAAACCAACAAGACCCCTTTTCTCCTCCTTTCCACTACCTTTTCCTGAGGAACAGGCTTGGTTCTGATTGTCCCTGCCCACGGTAACCAGCTCCCTTCTCCCTCCATCACCCAGCTATTTTACCAGCTTGTGTCTTGCCTCTTCCTCAACTTAGACACAGCACAGGAAAAGTTTACATGTATCTGCATATAGAACAGATCCTCCCTCCTTCCTCCAGCCACCCTCCATGCAGAAGCTATCCAGACCTCTGACTGACACCTCTTTGTCTTGCTCATGAACCACAGCACCAGGAATTCATATCTCTGGGCTTCTCCTCATATTTGGGCATAGGCAACTCAGGTGCTTAAGAAGCTCCCTAACTCAAAAAGGCAGTGGGGGATGATGCAACAACTCCTCTTTCTTCTAAAAGTATTTGGTGGTTTTTTTCCCTCCTGGAGGAAGGGAAAACCTCAGATGTATGGACATAAGGGTGACAAAGAAAACAAGAGTTCATGGGCATGACAGGGAAAGCACATTGTGATTTTCAAATTGGGGAAGACCCAGATCCTACTGAATCCAAGCCCCCAGAGATGAGGAAGAGAGAAACAAGGAGGAAAACGAGGAGGAAAAAAGGCAGAAACCAGGAAAAACTCCACTGTTTGGCTGACTGTGGATGTTCAGCAAATATTTTCAAAGACCGGTTTGACTCCTTGATTAGAGTTGTTTAAAGATGTATCTTTAAATTCCTCATCTATTAATAATCTCAAGCAATAACTACAAGAGTGTCTGACTAACAGAGATTGTGACCACATGATGCAGACACGATGAATAGTCTGCTCTAAGTGAATGGTATTTCTGCCTTTTTTGAAGCATCTGAAAAACAAAATCACATCAAGATTTATCATAAAGATTTTTTTTTTTTTTGGCTGGCTGGCTGGCTGAAATACCACCCACCCACCACTCATGCCCCTCCTGTATTTCTCATGTGGCACAAAGTTAGATGGAAAATTTCACTTTTCTGGCTAAATTATAAAACCAAAAGACTCAAGAATATGTAACAACACACACAAATATTTAAGGATTTTGGGGAAATTCATGGCACAATTAGTGTGAGGTGACAACCCAAGCTTTGCTGACAGTGAAGTCAAAAAGGCAACAACAGGATCCTAATCCTAATTAACAGAATACAAAAAAGAACATAGGTCCAGAATTAATGCAAGCAAAATCAAACTCTAATGATAAAATCTGTACTAATTAAAAAAAAAATATTTTGAAGTACCCCTAATGTCAATTGTCTCCCAGACTTTCTTTCCAGACATGGCAATGCTGTGCTGAGATAGGAGGACAAGAAACTGAAACAATGCAGTGTGAAACATGTAGCCTGGGAAAAGGACCTCATGTTATCTGAGCAGCATCTCTGAAATACTGGAAGTAGGACCAACAGCTGCTGTGAACAGCATGGTTATCAGAAAATGCATTTTAGTCCTTTTGGAGACCGCAGCTGCAGGGGGAAAAACTGCTGTACAAGTAATTGACAATCGTTCACTCAGGACCATAACTCCTGACACTAACATTTAATCCCAAAAGTTTGGCAAACTCACGTTTGGTATATTCTCCTCCCTCAACGAGCAGTCCAAGTCTGCTGCCTCCTGGAGCCTGCTCCGTCTGGCCTGGCTCTGGGAAGCTGCATGTCAGCACATGCCTCAGGTAGGAGTTTCCCTCCCACTGTGTGTGCTTACAGCAACACACTTGCTTGTGATAGAAAGACAGCTGGACAGGATGAGTTAGGGTTTTAGTACACAGAAAGGACAGCCTCCTCTGGAAAAACATAAAATGCAAGAGTACCAAAGGGCACAAAAGAGGAAAACCCAATCCTGCTATCCTGCACAGAAAAAATTAAGCTATGAGATAATCCATGTCAAATAAAATCTCTTCAGTACATAATTATGGCACCACTTTGTTTTCAACTGCGCAAAGTGGGGAAGCCGGTCAAGAGTTCAGATATATAAAACAACTCACATTTGGGAGATGTAAAAAGAGTTTGAAATGCTCCTGTCCCTTCCTCAGGAGGAAAGCCCAGGTTATCCCCATTCCATGGGCAGGGAAGCTGGGATGAAACCCTGCATCTTGAGACAGGGAAGGAAACCAAATCATATACAAGCTTAGATTCCCAAACCTGAGTCCTCCCTGATTCAGAAGTTCAGAGATACCACAAATCTCTTAATAAGTAGCAACAGTGACAATTTTCAGATCAGTTTCCCTACAACTTCCTGACAGGAGAGTAGAGCCACATGAGAGTCAGTCTCTCATCCCAGGAAAGAAGTGACAGGACAAGGCATCAAAAAACCAGGGGAAGTTTAGGTTGGGTATCAGGGTACGTTCCTTCCCTAAAAAGGTAGCCAGTCATTGGCACAGCCCCCAGGCAGCGATGGAGTCCCCATTCCTGGAGGGATTTAAAGCCATGTGGATGTGGCATGAGGGGACATGGGATAGTGGTGGCCTTGGCAGTGCTGGGGGAATGGCTGGACTCCATCTCAGAGGGCTTTTCCCATCTAAAGGACTCTGTGATTCTATTCTGATTCTGTGAATAAGGAAACAGTGTGACTGCGTCATCAGTTG
Source organism: Taeniopygia guttata (assembly GCF_048771995.1). Classification (NCBI taxonomy): domain Eukaryota; kingdom Metazoa; phylum Chordata; class Aves; order Passeriformes; family Estrildidae; genus Taeniopygia; species Taeniopygia guttata. The sequence goes on along the minus strand of NC_133024.1, from coordinate 19,302,150 downwards.
TCCTTTTACCAGCAAAATCTCACTGCCACTTCCTCTTATGATGATTCACAGAATCTTATCCCACATGGCTCTTTCAGCTGAGCTTCACAAAAAGCAAGTTTAAGCTGGCAGGGGGAACAAACCCATCTCCGATCTGGCAGGGGGCAAGAAGAGGAAGGCAGCAGGCTGAACAAGAACAAGATAAAAACATGCCCAAATGCTAGAAACATGGTAAAGTATTTCCTTCTGACTGGAAGGGAAGGGAGAAGGGTTGGCACTGGACTGCACATGGTATATTTTTGCTGTAGATATAAAAACCTCTTCAGCTGCAGCCTGACCATGCTGAAAATGTGCTTCCTTAAATTTCATAGAGAATTGTTGCTGAAAATGCCACGTCCCATGACTTTGCACACACAATTATCCCTGCCGTCCTAGCAAGGCACCTCAACTGGAGAAGAGTTTGCAATTCCTATAATCAGTTAATAAAATAGTCAGCCAAAGCTGTCTTAGTAACCTGCAGTGATGGTGCCCATCAGTGTTACTGCTAATTTCATACCTGGAGAAGCAGAAATGAAGACCCTTCCATGCTTTTTAACTGTCTCCTCACACATATGGGTTTCCCAGACTAGTTACTTACCTGACATATCACTTATTTTCCTACTCAGACAAGGCTGTTTTTCTAACTCAATGAGTGTCCCAGCTCTTTTTAAACTTGTTGAGATCTACAAGTGAAAACCCAAAGAAAATTCTTCAACAATGAAAAACCCCTCAGGTTCCTTCTGCCCAGCAGATAAAATAACCAGTAAGGGGTCGGACCCATCTCAAGGGAAAGCAAGATCCCAAAGATCAAAAATCTAAAAAAAAAAAATTTAATGGACTTTAATTCCAAACCAGCTGAAAAGCCTTTATTCTCGCCTTTTTTTTTTTTTTTTTTTCCTCTAAATGACATTTTATTCTTGGCTAAAAAAAAAAAAAAAAATTAGAAAGCTCTAGTTTGGAATAGTTTGTTTTTGAGGAGAAGGATGTTTGAGGAGAAGGAGATGCCTTATGCTGCAAAAGCCTTTGTGGAATTACATCCACAACCAAACAGTCACTCCAAAGAAGGTATATTTCCATGTTCTGGAAGGCAGACTAAGACAGCAAAATTTGGCTTCTACATGCTCAATTACAGCCATTTCCTTAACTGGCTGAACAGTAAAAAGAGAATAAATGATCTTTGTTAAAGAACAAGAAAAAAGAGCCCTTCAGGTTTCCCTACAGGTAGGATGGCATTCCTGCAGGAAATCCAAGTTTTTCTGGAAATAAAAAACACAGTAACTCAAAATACTGACCTTCCTTAGCTGGCTTTCATATTCTTCTCGGAGTTCTCCTGCTTTGCTTAATTTAATGGGTGCTCTGAATATAAAATCTGGAAAGAAAAAGGGAAAAAAAAAGGAAATATTTTTTAGTGCAGGATAACTGGTTTTGGCTATTATTTCCCAAAAAGAGTGAGATCTCCAGAGGCTGCACAAGAGCTTCTGCAGCACTTTTTTCAAGCCCAGATGTTTATATTCTGCCACTGCTATCACAGCTCTGTTTAACACACAGAAACATCAGGAGGAGGATGCCAAGAAATTCCACTTTGCACTTCCCGAGTTTCCTTTGAGATTCTCAAGAGTCCTTGACAAGCAGTTAAGCAATCGGGGGAGCACGGGGAGGATGTAAACACAGTGGTGAAGGAACAGCCAGGAGATGTCACAGGGAATCTGAGTCCGGGGAGTAAACCCAGGATTTAGGTGCCTGCTGCAGGCAGACATCCCAGGCACACAGGCTGCCAGCAGTCCACCCCGAATTCCCAGCCCTGCCCTTCTGCTGCTGAAGCCAGAGGATCTGGAACGCTCCCTGTTTGCTCGGGAATGCCTCCTTCACATCCCCCTGTCCCATGGGTCCCGAGCAAGCACAGCCTTTCTCCCGCTTGCAGGCCACTCCCCAGACCAGTGTTTTGAAGCTGAGCCGGCAGGATGCTCTGTCTGGCATAAGTTCCCTGCTCCCACTTCCTCCTTCTCTCCTCGGGAAGCCAGAAACCAAAAGCATACTGGCACAGGGTTATAGCTCAGCTTCCATCCCTGGAGTCTCTTATTCCCAAAGGAGTCCCTTGCTTGTATCATCCTCAAAGCTCCCTCCCACATCCGTGCAGTGGAAGTCTGGGCAAGTTGCACTTCAGCTGGAGGAGCCTGGAGGCAAAAGCGAACAACCAGAACAAAACAACCACCCCCGGACAACCATCCTGGCTTTATCCGTATCGGTATTCCAAGCAGGTTCAGCACAGTTCATCATCCCAATGTGCTACGGTCAGGATGGAGCAGGTTCGAGCAAGGAGGAAACATCAGGGGCACCTCCTTTCCCCACCCTGCTAAAATTAAAGGATATAAACTAGCAGCTCCACCAGACGTTTTCACAGAATCCCAAGATTATTTAGGCTGGGAAAGACGTCTGAGACTATTGAGTCCAATCTGACCAATCCCACCTTGTCACCCAGCCCAGAGCACTGAGTGCCCCATCCAGTTGTTCCTTGGACACCCCCAGGAATGGGGACAGCACCACTGCCCTAGGCAGCCCCAGCCAATGCCTGACCACCATTCCAGTAAAGAAATTCCTCCTGCTTCCCAAAGTGAACATCCCTTGGTACAGCTTGAGGCTGTTTCCCTGTTCCCTGGGAGCAGAGCCCAACACCACCCCTCCCCCCGCCCCCCCCCCCCCCCCCCACCAGCTGCCCCCTCCTGTCCGGGAACTGTAGAAAGCCAAAAGGTCTCCCCTGAGCCTCCTTTTCTCCAGGCTGAGCCCCCATCACAGAACTTCCCTTATGTTCTGTCTCCAAATGAAAGGCAGATGGCAGGGTGGGTGAATCCAACACCCAGTGACCAGCTGCTGGCTGTTTTGCTGGGCATCCTCTGGCTCACGGCCACATTTCCCTCGTCCCTGGGGACAGGTCACAGCCCTGGTGCCCAAACATGCCACCTCCAGACTGATGAAATCCCATTTGTCCTGCTTTCCCCTAGTTTCCCCTTCCAAAGTTCCATGAGAGCCTTGTAACTTCAGTCCCTCCTGCCGGCGACGGTGAGTGCAAACTCCACAGGCAATTCTGGAGCTGTGCAAATCATACAGCATTTCTTTAGTATTCAGAGGGAGAGAAAGCATCTCAGGTAAGTAAACATTAAGCATATAGATCATAAGGTCTCTCTTCTCATAAAAAAAACCTGCTATTTCCTTGTGCTCACATGCCTGCTCGAGCCAGGCTCGTTTTTAAAGGGAAAGATCCCAATTGTCCCTACACATGTGATAAAAATCCCAGGTGATGTTGATGCTGGGGAGGCAAGGCTGCATTCCTGCTCTTGCTTCTGCACCTGCAACCAGCCACACTGGAAACCTTCCACAGGCTTCCCAAAATAGTTTTTCAATTGTGTCCTTGAGCGGTTCCAGTTCTTTGTGAACTTTATCAAGCTGAAATTTCCACTGAGACAGTCCCAAGAGCAGCAGCAGTCTGTAACTCGCCTGCAGCAAACTTCAATTACTCCTCAATGTTTAAGGCTTGTCTCCAACTAAAAAGGTGGAGTTTTCCCCTCCAGGGCACAAGCCAACCCGAAGGAAACACCCAGCAGGAAAGATGAGCCACTTCAATTCTCTCATTTGTCACTTGGCTTCAGCAAGCTGGAGGAAATTTTAAATAATGGAGTAACATTTATATCTAAGTTGTGGTGGTTGAGCTACAAGGGTCCAACAACAGGTGAAGACAGCTTTATCAACAGTATCTTTATGTACCAGCTTGTATATTTTACAGATGGGTCAAAAAGAGGTAAGCCCCAAATTTCCAACTCCATACAGAAGAGATGAAAACAAAAATGTATGCAAAGATGTACATCTGCATTTCACAGAACTCCAGAATGGAGTGAAAACCCAAAGGCTGAAAGGGACTACTTATGGGTCACCTGGTGCCACCTCCCTGCTCAAGCAGGGCCATCCCAGAGCACAGGATTGTGTCCAGAGGGTTCTAGAATATCTCCAGTGAGGGAGTATCCACACCCTCTCTGGGCAGCCTGTTCAGCGCTAGGTCATTGCACAGGAAAGAAGTTCTTCCTCATGTCCAGCTGGAACTTCCTGGGCTCAGGCCCTGCCCGTGGCTCTGGTGCCATTGCTGGGCCTGGAGCAGAGCCTGGGCCCTGCTCTGCCCCTCCTGCACACAGGGACACCCAGGGACAGACAGGGCTGAGGCCCCCCTCACTGGGGTTCCTCTCCAGTCTGAGCTGCCCCAGCTCCCTCAGCTTCTCCTGGGCATGGAGATGCTCCAGGCCCTTGCTCAGCTCCAGGAGCTCCAGGGGCAGCATACCCTCTGCTGACAGGGCAGAAAGGTGCTCCACCCAAGGATGCTTCTGTCAGCACAGAACCATTCCAAGTGGAACCAGACCAGTTCTTGCACTGGGAGGAAGCTGAGGTGATCGGAGCATCACATGTCTGGCACATCTCCTGGACCAGTTCTGGATGTTCAGGTCCAGGACAAGGCTGCTCAGCTGGTTCAATATGTGCCACCACCTAGGACAACAGCAAAGCAGGCAAAACCATGGAAGAAAAGGCTTTTTACTTGATTTTGCAGCAAATCTCCTGCTTGCCCTTCCTCTTGAGTGATCTGTGGGTCAGTAGAATTGGTTCCTGAATGAAGCTGACTCTGCTGGGAGGGCTGCTCCTTCCCAGCCTGGCGAGAGCACCAAAACAGTCGTGGTGGCCAATCAAACCTGGCATCCTGCTGTTTTATGCTGGCAGTCAAGAGTTGCATCATATTGTGCTCAGTCTTGGAAAAAACAACTGATTTCTGCACTATGTGAGAGGACAAAGGATTTTCTAATTATTTAACACTGGTTTTCTTTATAAGAGGCATCTGACTTGCAGCCTCAATCCCCTTGAATGAGTCCATCCTTTCCACACCAGCATGGAAGTGTGTCTTACACCCCATCTCCATGGAGTCGCACTCTGGACCAGCACATTTTAAATTTACTGGCAAGAGATTCAGAAACCTCCATCTGGCAAATTCAGCAACATGGGCTGACTAAAAGTAAAGCTGAACTTGATTCAGAACCTTTCGGGTCCCTGTCAGTCATTCAGAGGCTCCTGAGTTTTGCCAAACTGATGCCATCAGGCAAGACTCAGCTCTGCCACCAGCAGCAGTGAATCCCCCTCACCCGCAGCTTCCACAGAAACTTTCAGGAGGCTCTGCAGCTTACCTTCCCCTTGAGGTTTTCACTACTTTTCCTTTTAACTCCTATCAGTTAACACTTGCAGTTGAGGATGAAATCTTAAATGTTTTCAAATATAAAACAAGAAGTTAGGAATTTTCTGACCCTAGTACAGGTGTAACCATTACTAAACTGGAAAATTTTTTTCCAAGAGTTAATGATCTGCTGCCATGCCTCTCACACTGACCGCTGAGACTAGCTCTGGGATAATTTAAGTATTGTGGAGTGCTGGAGAGAGGACAACGAGGAAAAAAGTAGAGGTGCAAGCCTTCTGATAGCCTTTCAGCACAGTTGCTGCCCCCAGAGAGGCACCCTATCCTATCTTCCTAGGAAATCTTAAATTTAACTCGTCCCACCAGAATTACAACATCCTGACAAGGAGGAAAAAAGGTATGGTGTCAGTTTTAATCAGTTTGATGTGGGGTGCAAATCACTGCTTTTCCAGAGACAGGGAAAGGCTTCTTTGGGATTGCCACTTCCAAACCTGTAGCACTGTGCTCTTGAGGCTACAGAACAACAGAAATTACAGGAACTTAAGGAAACACCAGGAAATGCTCAAGAACTAGACTGGTTTGGTCCAGCGGGGAAAGGGGAAAACCGTTGCCAAAAAAGGACTGAGAGGAAGGAGGGGGAAGTAATTTTACAAGTCTGGCAAAAACACGCCACCCCTCTTGCAAAAGCATCAGTTAGTGATTGTTGTGCATTGCTACTGGGCAGGGGAGAAACAAAAGAAATCTGATTCTCTGAAATGTGAATGCACTTATTTTCTCACAAACTAGGCTGAGCACCTCGCTGCAAACATATTCTGCTCCTTCTCCTTGGCCAGCTGAATCCTCAAACACACACCCGCAGTCTCCAAGCCTCCCATCTGCTTCTCCTCTCTGCCTTCCAAGAATTCCACAAAGCAACTGTTTTAATATAAGAAACCTCACTTAGCAAAGCAGGACTTTCTCATTGCAGCCAGCACTGCAGCTTTAGCTCCAAATCTGACAGTACAGCAGCATCTAGGGCACCTTCCCAAGTGCTCTACAGAACTTGGAAGATGCCCACAGGATGTGGGACCCATGGGCCACCTGGCTCCTTCTGGAGCCACAGCTGGGGCAAGGCTGAAGGCAGCAGGGCAGCTCCTAGGGAATCAGATGCCCAGGAGCCCTCAGGCAAACCCAGCCCATGCCAGGCAGCGAGCGTGTGTCTCTGCTGATTTCTATCCAGTTCTGTGTGACAAGTGCCGTGACAAGGACTTTGTACCTATTTGGTCACTCAGTGCAGAATCCCCAGCCTCAGCCAGGGTTTGAGGGCTCCTTGAGCCCACTACTATGGAAGAATCAATCCCAAAGGGAATAACAAAAACTGGGACATGAAACCATGATAAATGAGCCAGTTTAAGATGGCATAATGAAGGCATGTCAAGTGGTCATACTGAGTAGTTTTAAAGATTTTGCACATTTTAAGAGATTTAACTGAATATCTGAGCTTAATCAGTTTTTGATAACAGAATCACATAATAATATCTTACATGGTGAAATGGCTGGCTCAGTGGATGAGCCCAGAGCAGCAGGTGTTGGAAGAGACTTATAAATCGCCTCATTCCACCTCTTGCCATGGGCCTTCCACTGTCCCAGGCTGCTCCAAGCCCCATCCAACCTGGCCTTGGACACTTTCAGAGATCCAGGGGCAGCCACAGCTGCTCTGGGCAGCCTGTGCCAGGGCCTCAGCACCTTTACAAGGAAGAACTTAATTCCCAATATCCCATCTAAACCTGGTGAGAAGCCGTTCCCCTTTGTCCCACACACATCTCACACAACTCAGGACAAGCAGAGAATTAAAACTAATTCTGCTTTAAGAAGCCCAGCTAAGACACTGCACAAGCATTCCTGCAGCACGGCGGGACACTCTCATCCAAGGATTCCATTTAAGCATGGCTGACACCACCGCCCTGGAGCAGAAGTTGATTCGGGGAGTTCCCACTGTCCGTCCTCCAGAGGAACCGCTCCCACCACTTCAGCTCAGCTCCCCCTGGACAGCCCATCTCTTCAAGGATTCAGCAAATCCTTCCATGTGAAGGCTTCCTAAATCTCTTCCAGGTTAGTGGGGTTAGTTCAAACGAACAATTTAAGCTGTTTAAGCTCATCCTGCTAATTCTTCCCACAGCCAATTAGAGGGTGCTGACACAAGGATGAAGTGGGAGACCAGAAACACGCTCAGAAAGGAATGGGTTGGGCTAAAAGGATGTTTATCTGTAGCTTAAATCCTTGTTTGCCCTACAGCGTTCCCCTCAGCACTGCTATGCTCCAACATCTCTCTAACCAACAGATCCCAGAGCATCCCGAGTTCTGACAGCAGTAAGGTGGGCATCTCCAGCAGCTCCCACCGGGAAAGACCAATGCCACTGTTTCACACGAGGATTTATTTTGAAGGGAACACAGGGAGCAGTTTTCTAGGAGTTGAGAAGGCACTTGGCTTTGGAGGCAGGGAGGAAACGTGCAGCTAAAAGCCGTGTACACAGGGATGATGGACTTTTTTTACATCAATAAGTCACTAGGACTTTCCCATGGTGCAAAACCCTTCCTGTCTTGATGCAGTACAAACCTGCCCAACTCCTGGCAGCACCGCTGGAACCGTTCACTTTTGGGGCAACGTTATCACAAAAACACCAGAGGAAGTGGGGAAACACCCCGCCAGCCGGCATCCCCTCCAGGGCAGGATGTTCTCCATGCCCTGCACCTCCCGATGCCCCAGAGCAGGGTGGCTGAGCCTCAGTGTCCCCTCCCCGCTCGGTCCCCAGCACTCGGGCTGAGCCCCCGCCAGCTCATCCCACCTCGGCGCCTGGCCCCGCCCCCAGGCAGAGCCCCCGCCCTATCTCCGCGGATTCACGGCACGTCCAGCGGAGGCCACGCCCCCCGGGTTGAGCTCATCGCACCTCCCGCCCGCCGGCCCCGCCCCCCGGGCTGAGCCCCCGCGAATTCCCCGCGACGCCGCAGCAGCCACGCCCCCGGCCACGCCCCCGCCCCCGCGCCCCCGTCCCTCCCGCTCCAGCAATGGGGGGGGGGGTGCAGGTGCCGTCGCCGCCGCACCTTGGTCCGGCAGCCGCCGCTCCCCGCCTGCTGCTCCGGCGGCCGTGGTGGCTGCGAGCTCGGCCTGCTGCCGCCGGGCCCGTGTGGAGAGGCGGCTGCGGCACAGCGGGCAGCAGAGGCCCGGGCCCTGCAGGCAGCGCTGGAAGCAGGCGAGGCAGAGCGAGTGGCGGCAGGGCGGCGTCACCGCCTCCACCAGCGCCTGCCGGCACACCGGGCACTCGGCCACCGACAGCACCACCGCGTCCTGCTCCTCCTCGGCCGCGGGCCGGCCCCGCCGCCGCCGCCCCCGCACCACGGCCCGGCCGCCGGCACCCGCCGCCGCCATCTTCCCACACTTTGAAGGGCCGCGGCGGCCACGCCTACCCGCATAATTCATGAGGGGACGCCCCCCGCGGGTCACGGTAAAAAGCGCCGCGCGCCGCTCCCGCCTTTGCGCCGGCCACGCCCAGTCATGAATATTCATCGCTCTTCAGAAGGTCCCGCTCTTTGTCGGGACGGGCTGGCCGCCAGGTTTGTTGAGGACAAATAATGGAATCACAGATGGTTTGGCTTGGAAGGACCCTACAGATCACCCAGGGCCACCTCTGCCATGGTCAGGGACACCTTCCCCTGTCCCAGGCTGCTCCAAGCCCTGTCCAGCCCGGCCTTGGACACTTAAGGGATTCAGCGGCAGCCGCAGCTGCTCTGGGTACCCTGTGCCAGGGCTTTTCCATTCTCACAGGAACAATTCTTTCCCAATATCCCATCCAGCCCTGCCCTCTGGCAGTGGGAAGCCATTCCCTGTGTCCTGTCCCTCCACACCTTGTCCCCAGTCCCTCTCCAGCTTTCCTGGAGCCCCTTTAGACCCTGTAAGGGGCTCTGAGCTCTCCCCACGTGAACACCCCCAGCTCTGCTAGCCCGTGACTGTAGCGAGTGGCTGGTCTCTCTCTCCGTCCTTATTCCAACCCAGGAGCCTTTTGTTCAGTCTTCCCTCCGCTGTCCGGCTGAGGAAGGGAGTGACAGAGCAGCTTTGGTGGGTACTCGGCGTCCAGCCAGAGTTAAGGCACCATGGATGGTGACTCAGAGCAAACCAGAGGAGGCGGAGCCTCTGCATCAGTTGCTATGGAAATCTCTCGCACTTCTCTTCTGCTTTTCATCTCTTTACTGGGCCATCAAACCAATCTGTCTTTTCATCATATTTTAGCACCCTCTCTGATGAATCCTCTCAGCTACGCTGGGTTGACAGAAGAGAAAATGTGGCTGCAGAGGCAGAGGTGAAGCCCTACACCTTTGAGCCTCCCTGAGCAGGCTCCTCACTCCTTGGCTGGAGAGAGGAAGGGGTGATTCTTGCCCAAGAAACAGCCTCTGCATGTGTGCCAGGAACTTGCTGGGGGATATTATTAACTTTGCATCTCACCCACACGTCTATCTTTAGTTGTCTCTGGCTGTTGAATGACTACAAGGATACCAGCATGTGGATCCCTGCTGTTGTGGGCTCCATGAAATGCCAGTTGACAAAAAAGTTGCTTCTTGTGAAACAAAAATCCTGTACTGACTTTATTGAGATGAATTATGGCAGCGGTTTGGGACTGGACTCAGTCCAGCAATTTGTGTGTCTGTCCTGTAGATGTTGCTGCTGGCCAGAGCCAGATGGAGCATGCTGTTCCCGAGTTCCCCACAAAGCTGCTGCTCCCAGGATCAGCCTGGGCTGGGAGCTGGGCACTGGGGAGCCCTTGGGGAGAGACAGAGAACATGGCAGTAGGAGACACTTCCCCATCAAAGTTAGGTGTAGGACAAAGAGCTGTGCAGAACTGTAGCCCTCTGCAGAGTCCCAGGCACACTGGATTTTGAAAAGGATCTCTGCCAGATGTACTCCCAAATTACTTCTGTGCATCCAGCCTGCCCTGGATGGAACTTGGTTTATGTGTCTCCAGCTTCTCTTCCAGCCCAAAGCCCCACAAGCGGCAATGATTTGACATGGCCAGATGGCAGGGTTAAATGGAAGGCTGGGAAGAAATATTTTACAAGAATCATCAAAAAATGGCACAGGTTGCCCAGGGAAGCTGTGGTTGCCACATCCCTGGAAGGGTCCAAGGCCAGGTTGGATGGGACCTGAAGCAGCCTGGGACAGTGCAAGGTGCCCGCGGCAGGGGGTGGCACTGTGGGAATTTGAGGTTCCTCCCGCTCCGCAGCCCTCTGTGATTCTACATCTTGGGATGTGTGGAGCTCAGGGCTGGCCTGCAGAGGGAATCCTAAGCCCGTGGAAGGCTCCAGCCTCAAATCCTGGCGTCCCCAGCCAAAAACCTCAGCCTTGCTCAGCCTGTCATGGAGCATTTCTCTGCTTCTCACTTCTCCCGAGGAGCTGGCAGGGTTTTGCCACTACTGGTTCTCCTCCCAGTCCTCCCAGGGATGATGCTGGCCCTAGCCAGGCTGATCTCTTCCATGGGTGCAGGTGGGACGTGTCATGGTGCATACAGGAGGTACAGACAGGCCCATGACACTGTGCTCTCCCATTTTTCCTCTCTATCCTTCCCTTTCGCTTTAGTCAGCCTTTCTTCAGCCGGTCTCCATGCCTGGAGGAGAATCCCTTACCACTGTCCTCTCTGTATCTCTGGTTTGTACAGATTACAGACTATTCATTTGGGTTTGTGCTTGGCAACATGCTCAGACTCTAAAAGAAAAAATGACCAGCTTTCCCATTCCAGGTTGGACTACGTGCTTCCATCTGTAAATTACCTTCTTAAGCCTCACCGGTCACTGACCGCCTTAAACCCTCAAAAAGGTGTGGCTTTAGAACTCTTCAAAGCCCAACGGCTCTCAAGCAAGGTGGAGTTTCACACATTGGAAAGGAGTTCATGGGAAACACTCTGATGAACATTCCCCAAACACAGTCACCTTCAGGAGACCTCTGAGGCGCTGGATCATCCAGCAGGATGGGAACAGGGAATTGTGGGCTGGATTGGGTTGGAAGGGACATTAAAGCTCATCTCATACTAACCCCCTTCATGTGGGCAGGGACACCTTCACTGTCCCAGGCTGCTCCAAGACCTGTTCAGCCTGGCCTTGGACACTTCCAGGGCTCCAAGGGCAGCCACAGCTGCTCTGGGCACCCTGTGCCAGGGTCTGCCCACTCTCACAGGGAGGAATTCCTTCCCACCTAATCCTGCCCTCTAGTTTTTGAAGCCCCACGTGAGGAGAGGAAACCCATGAGGCTTCAGGCTTAGGATGAGAATTGTGTGACTGTGTGGCACAAGGAAAATATGGGCTTTGCTCCATTTAGCTCTTCTGTGGTGTTCTCTGCAGGGTGATGGGTGATGCATGCTGATAACAACATGATTAGTCGCTGCCTGACCAGCATCCTGGCCTGTCCCAGCACCAGTGGGGCAGCAGGACCAAGGCAGCGCCTGTCCTGGTGCTGGTACTGCTGGAGCACCTCGAATCCTGGGGACAATCCCAGGTCACTCACTCTGAGGAGGACAGCAGCTCCTCTGTTTCCAAACAGGACTTACTCCTGCAGCCCAGTTCCTTCAGACCGGCTTCCAACAATTCTGAGTCCTGCAGGTTTCCAGCTCCGTTGCCTACAGCTGACATCCCTCTCATGTGCATTTCTCCTCGCCCATGCTGGATCAAACGTCAGGGACGCAGGGCTACAAACTTCCAAGGAGAGGTACAGTGTGCAGCCAGCTCCTCCAGCCTCCAGCCTGGCCAGCTCACACTCCAGCCACTGGGCTTGCAAGGTGGGGAATGCTATCAGAGCCATGCTGTTTACTCAGTAGTTTGTAGGAGATTCTGTTTTCATTCTCATTTAAAAAAAACAACAAACATAAAGTGAGTTTGACCTAAAGGCTCAGGAACCAGAAGACAAACAGAACACACCCATATTTTGTTATTTGCAGGCCAATGCCATGTTTTTTGGAGCCCGATTCATGATCACAGATGGATTGATGTTGGCAGTATTAAACTTTCAGACAGATTCCTTCACAGATGAAGATAAAGAGCCTTGGTTTTGCCAAAGGGTGAATGTATTCTTTATGAGACCCAACAGAGATGTAACATAGCACCTTGCTCCTGACAAGGCTGGCCTTTATTTCCTGGGTCTGCACTTAGGACATGCCTCAACTTTCCCATAAGTTTTAGCCCTGATGTGGGGCCAGGATCTACAGTCCTGAATTCAGCTGTTGCTGTTGCAGCAGAGGCACAAAATAACTTAATTTACTTGGACTTTGTGTCTCCATTTTTCTAAGTACTTTCATAACGTGACCACAGCACTGTGCTACACAGGCTTTTCAAGTCAGCCCTGTGCAAAGGAAGAGCTGGGAGAGGAGGTACCAGCTTTTCCTGGTGGGAGCTGGAAGGAGCCTGCTGTTTATCCAAACCCCTTTAAACATCTTTATCCAGGCATGAGGGGAAAATAGAGGGGCATTGCTAGAAAAATTTGCAGAGAGCTGGAAATGAGTGGAGCAGAGAAAAAAGGTAAGTGGCATTAGGTGGTGACAACTTTAATCTCTGGGTCTAACAGCAGCAGGACATGGAGCTGCTGGAGAGAGCCCAGAGGAGGCCCCAGAGCTGCTTCAAGGCTGGAGCCAGGCTGGGAGAGCTGGGGGTACTCACCTGGAGAGGAGAAGGATCCAGGGAGAGCTCAGAGCCCTTGCAGGGCCTAAAGGGGCTCCAGGAGAGCTGGAGAGAGACTGGGGACAAGGTGTGGAGGGACAGGACACAGGGAATGGCTTCCCACTGCCAGAGAGCAGGGATGGACATAGGGAAGAAATTCTTCCTTGTGAGAAGAATTCCCATTTGTGGTTGGCCCTGGAATGTGACAGCACAGCTTGTGCTCTCTGTAGAGGTCAGTGCCAGATGATGTGCAGAGTGTCCCTGGATTCTGGGCTCCTGTATCCTCAGAGTTCCTGGGTCCTTCAGCAGAATCCCACTTGCCATTCCCAGGGGAGGGCACTGAGTGGTAAAATTGTCATTAGAGCTGGTAAACGACAGATTGTGACCATCCCTGCAGATGTCTCAGCCCTGTCCTCTGCTCTGCACACTGGGCTGTGCTCTTGGAGGGTCCCAGGTAATCCTGCATGGGAAGAGCCAAGGTGAGGTGAAGATTCACCTGCTTTTCATCACTAGGGTTTAGTGTTTCCCCCTTTCTTCCCAGAATATATGTCCAGCCCATGTGGGAACAGAAATGGGTCTTGATTTCTTTTGCTTGCAGATTAAAGAGAAAATAACAAAGCCGGTGATTCAAAGGGATACTAAAAGCTTTCTTATTACAAAGATTTCCCTCATATCCAGCTCCAGGAACAGGCACCTGCAAGGATGGTTTGGTACAAGGGCATGTTGGCACCTGGGGTAGAGAGGCAAAATTAGGAGATGGATAGAAATAATATGTTTTTTCTGCAGAAATTGCCCTTGATTTCTTTCATCTCTGCAAGAAATGTGGTTGGTGAGACCAGGATAAGGGGTCTGGGCACACCGTGGCAGACCAGTGGCTTGGGGCCACTCTCAGTGTGGGATGGCAGCAGGCACAAATATCTCACACCCCGGAAAGCCCAATCCTGAGCTTGAATTAAGAGAACAAAATGAACAGCTTGGCTGATGGAGGGGATCTCCTGTCACCAAAGGGATCACAGGTGATGACAGTTCCTTCCTGGCCAGTGGTGTGAGAAAGCCGAAGGAGATAATGGGAAGAGAGAGCTGTAGACATGAAGGCATTTGCCAAGAAGAAGCTCAGTAACCCTGCAAAGTCTGGGAGCTCCATCCAAGCCTTCCCAGGGGTGGAACATGAAGGTGTTTATTGCTGCATTAAAACCTGTGTGCTAATGAAGCGTCTTGCTCTGAGCACCCCTGAGTTGTGAAGGTGGAACAGGAGGAGCAGGTGAAGAACCACACAAAATCTGGTCTAAGGAAGCTGCAGAAATTCACCTCCATCACAAACTGGTGGCCCTGGCTTATTCTGGCCATGGGAAGTGGGGACACAGCTGCTCAGGGAGCATCCGGTGCTGCCCAGCTTCTCCATGAGGATCTCGGAGAGCAGAAAACTGAGCCCCACAGACAGGCAGGGAAGGGCTGGCAGCCCGAGCTAGACCACTTTGTGCAGGACCTGGGAAGCAGCAGGAACAGCAGCAACGTTGTTTGGAGGCCAGGTGGCTTCTCCAGGGATGATGGCATGACCAGTGCTTTTCCAATGATGGTGTTTCATGCCCGTCATGCAGAGCTGGGTGGGAGCACTGCTCCCCACACTGCTGGGGTGGTGGGGGAGGGTTGGAACTGTGGGTTGGGACCAAGGGGCTCCTGAAGGCAGGGGCTACACTGGGAATTTAAAGAGCTTTATGAAGCGGAGGGAATGCCAAGCAGCTGGTGGGGAGAGCCGGGTGTCCAGGTGGCATTTGTTTGGGGCGCTGATGTTCCCCATTAATGTCACCTCTTGGCTCGTAGCCCCCAGGGCGAGGTCCAACCCGGCAGAGTCCCGGCCAGGCTGCAGGGCTGCAGGGGTTAACCCTGCGGCTCCCGCACCACCTCTCCGCCCGCCCTCCCTCCTCCCTCCCGCCGCCGAGGAATTTCCTAAAACACCCCCCCCCAAAAAAAGTGGGAATATAACAATAATTTAAAAAAATTATAAAGTACCCACCCTGTGGTTTCCCCCTCCCGCTTCGATCTCCGCCTTTAATACCAACAAACAACTCCTCGACTCTCCCTAAAGGAGGCGTCTTTGATCGAAGCGAGACGAGCCCCGCCGGGCACCGGCATCGGCATCCCCGGGCACCGACACCGCCGGCACGGGCACCGCGACGGCCGGGCACCCACAGCCCCGGGCACAGGCACCGCCGGGCACCGACAGCCCTGACAGCGGCACCGGAGCGCTTCCGGCACCGGCATCCCCGGGCACTCACAGCCCCAGCTCCGGCACCTCCGGGCACTGTCATCCCCGGGCACCGACATCCCCGGGCAGCGGCGGCTCCGGGCACCGACATCGCCGGGCTCCGGCAGCCCCGGGCACCGCACTGTGCTCCGAGGCGCCCGACCTCGGGATCGAGACCGCGGTCCCGCCGGGCACCAGCAGCGGGAGCGAAGCCCTCAGCGCAGACCCCGAGACGTCACCGGGACAGCGGGCAGCGCGCCCCGGGCACCGGGACCGAAGCCCCAGGGCACCAGCACCAGGTTGCGATGCTTCCCGGGGTGGGTCCCCTCGCCTTCTTCCTCCGGTGCCTCCTGCTCCTCTTCGCCGCCGAGAGCCGAGCCCGGGCTCGTAAGTTTTACCCGCTCTTGTCCCGGCTGCGCTGCTTCCCCCCGTGCCTCAGTTTCCCCGGCACCGGCGTCCCCAGGAGTTTGCGCGGGTGCTTGGCGGGCATGGCTGAGGGCACAAGGAGGTGCCACGGCAGGTGTTGGACCTCGGCGGCTGGGATGTCCCGGAACATGCCACCGGCCAGGTTTGCTGTCCCGCGCTGCTGGGGACATGGCTGTGTCCCCCTCTGTCTGCTGCTGTCCCCGCCTGCTTTGCGGGGCTCTATAGCACCGAGCACTGCTCTGCGCGCTGGTGATGGGGCTGGGGGGCTCCGGGGGTTGGCAGGGGCGGGAGGAAGGTCCGGGACCCCCTTCCATGGGGTAGAAATGCCACAGAGCAGGAGGTTGTCTGACAGACCTTCCTCTGCATAGATCCCACCCTGCACGAGTGCATCTCCCCCCCGAGGGTGGACGGGGACAGGGACAACGCCTCCCCCACCCCAAACAAAGCTGGAGGCTTTCCTCCATGTCCATCCCTCGTCCATGTCCATGTCCATCCCTGAGTCTCTCCCACTTTTGCTCCCAGTGGGCTGACTGAGGCAGAGAAGGTTTGGGATAAAGAAGGGAGGTTTGGCACTTCCCATAGAAAGGCTTGAAGGATTTGGCCAGAGCTGCTCAGGAGCTTGGAAGGTGCTGGACATGTTAATTTGGGCCAGGGGGTGGGCTTGGCTTGGGAAAAGCACTGGGACCATGCCAGTGGGTGCTGGGCAACATCGCAGAGCCATCAGAGCTCAGAGTAAACTGGAGCAGGACCTATTGTGCCCCTACATTTATTCTGCCCTTTAATCTCCTGGAATCCCAGCGGAGTCTGCCGGTGGCTTTGTCAGGGTGATTTACAACTCGCCTGCTGCCAGCAGTGCATTAGGCACTCAAAAAATCATCCTGCTGGAGTGTGGACCCAAAACATGAGCACTGGATTGCTCATCCCGACTGTGGGGTGTGCTGGGGGGAAAAGGGGGTGGATGGATGGGGCTGTGCAAAGCCCTGGAGAGTAAACTCCAGGTGGATGCAGCTCCTTTCCCTTCCCTGGGCTCATCCAAAGCCCACAGCATCTGTTTCTTGAATGAGGGGTGTGGGTCTGACTCCCTGCCCCTACCAGGCTGCCGTGGTAGGGCTGGGAAGAGGATGGAGCCACGTCCAGAAGGTGAAACAGGTATTAAGTGAGGTGTTTGCTCTTTGCAGGTCGCAACAGCCTGTAAGCTGGGCATAAACTATGCTGGATTGGGGCAGTAAGGGCTTGTCTGATTTGGGGGGAAGTGCTGGGGCCCGTTTACAGGACTAAAATGCTGATGAAGAGCTGGTGACTGTGGGATTGAAGCAGGGCTGGAGCAGGGAGGTCCAGGGTCATTGAAATGCTTTCCAGCTTTCCAGCTCTGAAACGCTTCAGCTTTGCTGCAGGGCCTATCACACCACGTGGAGGGCTCGGCCAGTACTTGCCCCAAGGTCAAGGGCAGGCTGGTTTGGGTGACAGAGTCATCATCAAATTGTGGTCTTCTCTCCACCGGCCCCCTCTGCAGGCTCACACTTTTCTCAGAGCTGGGTGTTCAGGGAGAGTGAAGACAGGAATAAATTAGTTACGAGCAGGCTCATCAGCCAAGGGACCTACAGTGTCGTGGCTAAAAATAGGTGAGAAGCAGAAATGCTCGGGCTTGAAGGCAAGTCAGAAAAGAAGAATTTGCCCACAGAAACAGGCTATTTTAGGGGATTTGCTCTCTAGCTGAAGAGAAATATCAGATGCACAGGTTACTGGGACGAATGTGCTGCATTCTGAGTAATTCAGGGGCAACGGTTGAATGCAACAATGTTTTGGCTGGAGGCATCTAAACACCAGCATCTCTGCAGAGCATGGGGCAGTGGTTTTCCCCAGGAGCTTGGAAGCTGCAGTTTCATTTCTTTTTAACGTGGTTGCTGGAGACAAGGGGGTTCCTGGGATCTTTCTGTCCTACAAGTTTGGGTCCAGCAGGGATGAAGGGTGCTCCAGATGGGAAGGACCATGATGGAAAGCGAGTGCTACCATGGCCATGGTAAGGGAGAGGCTGCACACCCTGCTTTACGAAACGGAGCATTCCCTTGGGAAGGAGTGTGGGAAACAGGACCCTGTCTGCTTGGCTTCTCCACTCTGGAGAACTCAGAGATGCTTCATGAGGCTGCATTTCAGAGCCACAGAGCTCTCCAGACTCCCAAAACCCCAAGAAGATATTTCCAGCTCAGAGCTGAGCGAGGCAAGTGTGCAGGAATTGATGTAGATGTGAGCGAAGCCTTTAGGATGCCACATGTCAAGGGCCCCATGTGTTTTAACCAGTCCCTTCTCAGCTAAGTTGCATTTTAAGACCTTCATAAATATAAGGCTGTCACAGGAGTGCCTGGACTCTGTGTACCAGACAGTGCTCTTTACACTTTATTTATGGCTGCTCTTAAAAACAGGTTTGCATGAGCTCCTTCCCTCAAGCCCAGCACAGCACTGGCTGGTAGGTGTGTGACCTCCAGAAAAGCTGAGAGCTCAGCTCAGACATGCCCTGCTCCAGGGACAACTCCAAAGGTGTCATCTGGGGATTCAGGACCACCCTTCCCCCCTCAGCCTCGGGATGAAATAGGAGAAGAGGAGTGAGGGGAGATGAGCAAGACCCCACGACCTCTTATTGAGCCATCAAATTGCTCAGAACACTCACAGAGGCAGAATCACAGAACCCCCTGTGGCTTGGGTGGGAAAGGACATTAAAGATTTAGGATAGGCATTGTGGGAAGCTTTCCAGCTACCAGGAAATAGAAACCTCACCAGAGGCTGTGGCAGAAGCTCCAAACAGCATCTTCATAAAGTGGTTCAGAGACACCAGCTCATGGTGACAAACTGAATGGTGTGGAGAAACCCTTCCTGGGCTGCATCTCTCACACCACAAGAAGGGAATGTTTCCTTAGGATGTGCCTCAGACACCAGCTTCAGACACCAGCCACCAACAAGATGCCACCCCACAATTTTTGACCTGCTCTAGATCCAGTGAGAAGTAAACCCACGTGACTTTTCTAAGTGCGCTGCTGCTGGAGGTGCAATAAGTAAGATCACCTTGCTGATCAGCATGGGAGAAATTCATGCCACAAATGGCTTTTCACTCCAAGTAAACTAGGATGATGTCCAAAGTTTGACCTCTGAACATGAAATTATTAGCCTGGCATGGGGAAAAAATGGTCCAGAGCCTCCAGCTTTTAAGCCTCATCCATCCATGTATCCATCCATCCATCCATCCATCCATCCATCCATCCATCCATCCATCCATCCATCCATCTCCATCTTGCTCTTGCCCAAGCACGCCGGCACCTCTTGCCAAAAACATAGCACTACTGAGACGCCAGCAAGTGTCTCCTGTTGCCCAGCACTGCCAGTCAGCTTTAATTTTACCAGCAGGCCCTTTGCAGACATGAATCAGGCTGCTTTCGAAGGCTGGACCCAAACCAGGGCTCCACTTGTGATTAAATGTTTGAAGGAAGCAGCCAACTGGCATGGTAGCCTGAGAGCTGAGCAGGGCCGCGTCACACCAAGGCAACTCAATTTCTTCACCCTCAGCATAATTCATGAGGATGCTGCAAGCAGGGAGAGATGAAGTCATTTTCTCACCCTTTTGCAAAACTATGATTTTTTTTTTTTGGGTAGTTTTGGTTTTATGTTTGTTTTCAAGCCACATGCTCACCAGTTCTGTGTGGTTTGCTGTAAACTCATGACCTTCATGGCCAGGAACTGGAAGTTGCTGACTCTCAAGAGCTATGGAGGCAATCTGAAGCCCTTATCAGGGAAAAGGAAGGAAAATACTGCTGCCTGTCCCTCTGGTAACACCCACGCCAAAGCTATTGCAAGTCTCCACATCTGCAGATGCAGCGGTGGCCCCATGCCGCTGTGAGTGGGGTACAGCTTGGAGAATCAAGTGCTTAAATACATCAGAAGAGACTCTCAAATATGCTGGCAGGGCTTGAACTGGAAGAGACCTATGAAGATCTTTGTGGACCAACAGGGCTACCTTTCCTGCTGACTAGAAGGTCTGGCCTTGGAAGAGCATCACTGGAGTTCATCCTGAGGGTGGTCATGAGCTCAGGAGGGACTGCAGCCCACCCCAGCATATTTGGATGAATTTTTTCTGGTTGATTGGAGAAATCCATTAAGCAGGTGGCATCTCCAGCTTCGGCAAGGTGGGACAGCACCAGCTGGGCCCTCCAAGCCCCTGCTGTGTCCCGGGTGACAGAGTGGAGTGTGGGATGGCTCTTAGCATCTTAGGGCGGAGTGAGAGCCACTGAAATAATTCTGGGGACCCTCTGCTATCCATTAAGGAGCCCTCCCAACAGCCTGGCAGGGTCAGCACCTGCTGGCTCACCTGAATTCATGCACTGTGTGGTGGGCACCATGCCTTGGAAAACAGCCCTCCCCCTCTCCTGTATCCCCAGGGTGCTGCAAGGTTTTAAAAGACCCATAAATGCTTCAGGAACCGTAAATGTCTCCACTGCCTTCAAGCAACTCAATCACCCAAACTACCAAATTCCCTCGATGACATAATCTTTAAAACCACCTTCAGTTTCTAGAGGGGCTGTGAGCATATAAACCACAAAAATCACCCACAGACAGGTGTGTGCTTAGAAAGAGCTTGGGTCCTGGGGTGACCGTCTGCCTGCTCCATGGGACAGTGGAGGCAACACCCTGGCTGTTACAGGGTCCAGGTTCCTGCAGATCCTGCTGGGTTTGGAGCTCACTGGAGTCAGAGCAGTGCTGCATCAAGCCAGGTGAAGCCAAAGGGCTGAGACCCAGTGGGATGGCACAAGCAGCCCAGTCCTGCTTGTCCATCCTCGAGAGAATGAACTGAAGCTCTTAGGGGGAGCAAAAGGTTTTCCCCCAGAATGTGTTTTCATCCATGATTCCATGATTTTTTTGTTGTTGTTATTATTTTTTTTAATCCCAGCCCTTTTTTTTTTTTTTTTTTGGGGGGAGGGGTGGTGGTAACAGTGAAAATGTCCCCTAAATTCAGGGTCTTCCATCTCTGTCGCCACTCCCAACCTTTCTGATCTCACTGGGGGAAACTCCATCCCGTAGCATCACCCTGAAATGACCTGTCCATCTTCCATCTCTGTTTTAGAGTGAAAACTCTATTTTCTGCCTCAAAACCACCCATTCTGTTCCTTTCTTGCAAAGGGAGTCCAGTTTGCTCAGAGGAGTTGCCACTCGGGTCGGGTGGGGTCCCAGTGTAAAGAATACATGCAAAAAAGAGTATAACCAGGGGGAACAAAATCTGGGTTTAGTGGGTGGGATGTGGGGAACATCGTGAAGGCTGTCCTTGCTCTCATCACAGAGAGCCCTCCCAGGAAGCAGTCCCTTTTCTCGCCTGGCTTCTCCGGGTTATTTGCAGGGCCGGAGGCGTTCTGCGACTTCAACGGCAAGAAGTACAGCCCGGGGGAGAGCTGGCACCCGTACCTGGAGC
The DNA here is from genome assembly GCF_048771995.1 of Taeniopygia guttata. Classification (NCBI taxonomy): domain Eukaryota; kingdom Metazoa; phylum Chordata; class Aves; order Passeriformes; family Estrildidae; genus Taeniopygia; species Taeniopygia guttata. Next base: position 19,281,123 of record NC_133024.1, on the reverse strand, counting down.
CCCAGGGGCTGATGTACTGCATCCGCTGCAGCTGCTCCGAGGCACGTCCCAGGGCGCGGGCTGGCAGGGACCTGCTGATAACGATGCAGATAAGGATGCTAATGATGTTAATGATGCTGCAGCTGCTGCTGCTGCACTGGGGCTTCGCTGGTCACCTTTGAAGCAGATCGGTCCCGTTGTCTCATTTGACCAGAGGAGTTATTTCCTGGGCACGCAGATAATGATAGGCCAGGGGAAGGGTTCTAAACTAGAAGAGAGGAAGTTTAGATGAATATGTTCACAAGGAATTGTTCCCTGTGAGTGTGGAGAGGCCCTGGCACAGAGTGCCCAGAGAAGCTGTGGCTGCCCCTGGATTCCTGGGGGTGTTCGAGGCCAGGTTGGAGCAAGCTGGGATAGTGGAAAGTGTCCCTGCTGATGACAGGAGGTGGAACAAGATCTTAAAAGTTCCTTCACAGCTGAATCATTCTGTGATTCCATGGTTCTGCCTCTGTAGCCCTGGTGGGCAGTGGGTGGAGGTGGCTGAGGGCTACTGTAGGATGATGGGTGGCCTTTGCTGATGAGAGTCCAAGGCTGAGTTTGAGCCAGGGCTGGAGCCATCCTGGTGAGTTACAGGCAGCACAGTTTGTTGTGATAGTGTGTTCATCATCCTGCAGGGGTGGACCATGAACTGAATGTTCCCTGTGGACTAAAAAAACCACGTCTCTCTCTCCCCAGAGCACCAACATCAGATGCTACCGGATCCAGTGCCCAGCTCTGCCATGTGCCAGCCCTGTCACCGAGCCTCAGCAGTGCTGCCCGCGGTGTCCTGGTAGGTGGACATTCCTCAGGGCTGGGGTGACAAGGTGGCCACGGTCCTACAGGGCAGTGCCTCCACTGCTGCCACCTGTGGCAGCGCTGTGATGCCGGCTCTGGCCCTGGTCACGGAGCTCCGGCTGCTTTTTCCCTCCAAAAATCTTGTTTTGATGGAAAAGGCTGCCAGACCACCTTCTCCCCCCTCCCCATCCCAAGAGCTTTGTAGGGATAAAGCATCAGTTTACACTTCAGGGGCAAAAAAAAAAAAAAAAGAAGTTGGCAATTTGTTCTGATCATTTGCCAGCTAAGTGTCTTGGATTTAAAAAAATTTATGGTTTTTTTTCAACTTCCTTCTCTGCACTGGAGACTATCTCAAGTTTTAGCCCCAAAACTTTTTCTACCTTACCACTACTGATTGCCTCATTTTGCCTCATTATGTTCATTCTCACCCCACAGATTACATCAAGATTTAGTTCTAAAACTTTCCCTACCTGAATGCTGGCAGAGCTAGTCAGAAACCATTCGTGATTTGAGATATTAGGAAAAAAAGATATGGAAAAAACGAATTAATTTTCATTTTTTTCTAATTACCCATGAGACAAGCGCTTTTTACCTGACTCCATCTGAATCTGGCAATCGCTACAGCCATGGGAGGGAAAAACGCAAGAATTTTGTTGAGGTCAGACTTCCAGGTCTTCCCTCTGTGCTGAGCTCAGGGCAGTTGGGGCAGCCCCGTCCTCCAACAGCTTTTGGACACTTCATTGCTGACCAGCCACGCAGCACTTCAGAGTGTGAAGTGACTGCTGGTCATCTTGGGGTGGGCTGGTGGTGCATCAGCGCTGCACTGGGGCCAGGCTCTCATCCCGCTCCTCTCTCATCCTCTTTCCCAGAGCCTCACTCCCCATCCGGCCTCCGTGCCCCCACCAAGTTGTGCCAGTACAATGGGACGACATTCCAGCAGGGCGAGATGTTCAGCAGCAGCGAGCTCTTCCCCGGCCGCCAGCCCAGCCAGTGTGTGCAATGCAGCTGCTCCGTAAGCCACCACCCCAGCACCTGGGCCTGGGCTCTCCCCCACCCTTACCGCCCTCGCATGGGGCTGGCCTCCAGCACTCTGTGCTTTGAGTTTGGCCGGGAAATAAAAGAAGGGGCAAAAGAGCCCAAAGCACCTCCCTGTGTCACGCCAAGAGCGCGCGCACACCACACACACACACACACACACACACACACACACACACACACACACAGGGGTTACATCAATTGATGCTGGACAAGGAAGGATCTGTGCTACTGGAAGAGCTACTCTGAGCCTCTGGTGCAGGCACCCACCTCGGAGCTGGGTGACAAGAGGAATAACTGACACATGGAAGTGATGCAGCTTTTGAGGAGGCTGGTTCCTCTCTTAGGGACCCCAGCGGGCGGTGGGAAACACTGGGAAGGAGCCCTCTAACCCCACTGCATGTGCTCATCTGCCACTGTCCCCAGGAGCCCGGGGAGCTCCTCTCAGGGGCTCTGTGTTTTTGTCAGGGTAATGCCTCGGATACAAAGGGGAAAATAAAGGGCTGGCTTTGGAGCCTGCAGTGGGGGAATCTGATGTGGTCAGCTGCTAGAACAGCTGTGTGAACAGCTGGTCTAACCCTCTTTGAAAACTGCCCCAAGAGCAGAGCCTGGGGGATAAATCCTGCTTTTAGGGCACTGGTTGTTCCCTGCCTCGGGCAGGTCATGGCTGCGAGCTGCTGGCAGAAGGGAAAGGAAGGGAGAGGCAGGTCTGGACTCCCCAAGTGCAGAGCAGGGTTTGGTATGCAGTGACCTCTGCCAGATCCTGTCACCCACCAAACTTCCCTCATCCTCCTTGTGTTCCTCGCGCAGCCGTTTGCCTTCCTGATAGGAGAAGAAGCAGCTATGCTTTGGTTTTCTGAGGATATCCTTGGCTGAGCTCTCGGTCTTGGTTGACTTGACTGGGAGCTTGTGGATATCCCAGAGAAAATTGGTGCATGGAGAAGGTGACCTTACTGTTGAGGTCTGGCTGCTGAACATCCTTTTTTACCCTTTGGCAAAGTAGCAAAAACTTATTCCTGCAACAAACTGGTGCAAATCCACTGATTGAGGTGGCACTGGGATGCACCAAGGTCGAGGCTGGCCTCAACCTGTGGTTTTCAGCTTGAATCATCTACAGGAAAGATATTTTCCAAACTATCCACTCAGGTCTATCCCTGCACCTGGGTGTGCTTGGCTCTGGTATTGTGGAATTAACCAAGAGAGAGGGAGGGCAGAGCTTTGGTGTGGACCTCAATCTGGGCTCAAGGTCATGCTTCCCATTTCCACCCATCTCCTCTGGGTCCTTTTCCTGGCAGATGTCAGGGAAAACCTTCTTGGGGGTTGTTCTGCAGAGCTGAGGGGCATGTGGTGGCTGTTTCAGGCCTGACAGCACTAGTGATGCCTGAGAGGGAGGCACTGCCTGCCCTTTTTGAGGAAGAACAGTGTACTGTCCATGGAAAGGCTGTGCCAGGAGAGGACACAGCCCTGCTGTGCCCTGCAGGATGGATGGTGCAGCAGGGACAGACTTCAGCTGTCAGCAGGTGCTGGATGATTGGTGGTATTCTGATCCTGGACTCAGAAAATCCTGGAATGGTTCGGGTTGGAAGGGACCTAAATGGGAGACATACGGCTCTTAATAATGCTGACAATGTGGTTTTTCCTTCTGCTCCCCTAGGAAGGCCAGATTTACTGCGGCTTGGTGACCTGCCCCGAGCTGCTGTGCTCCTCTCCCTTCAGTGCGCCGGATTCCTGCTGCCCGATCTGCAAAGGTAATGAGGCTGGGACTGAGGGCTGGTTGCCACCTGTCAGCAGGAGCCATTTCAAGCCACTTTAGCAGGATTTTGGAAGATTGGGCTGTAAATCAGGCCACTTGTTATCTTTTGGTTGCATTAGGAAATGAAAGCTGAGGGCTTGGGTTTTCCTTGGATAATATGAATTGCACGTGCAAAGCTCCTGTCTCTCCAGACTCCTGGCTAGACCAGAACATGGAGGAGAGCTGCTTACATCCACAGAGAGCAAACCTCCCTTCAGCCCCGCAGCATCTTCCAGGACAGTGTTTTTCCCTTGCAGATGACTCCTTTGAGAAGTCCACAGAAGAGGAACCCCTGCAGTTAAACAGAGGTGTTGTACGTGACTTTTTCATTTTAAAACGCCACTTCTTGCTTCTAGCACAGCCCCCTGAACACCTCACAGAATGCCCTTGCACATTGTCCTCTGCAAAGAGAACAGCTCTAGGACACTCAGATCCTTGCACAGCAGAACCACAGACACCTGATTTGCAGGTGAATCGTGCCATGGGATTGACTCTAGCTGGGAGATATCAGCCTAGGTGAGACCTCAGGCCATGAGGGAAAGACTCTTCTCTCCCTTGGCAGCATCCTGGGGACATGGCTTAGTGGGGGACCTGGCAGTGTCAGGTGAAGGCTTGCACTCGATAACCTTAGAGAATTTTCCCAACCTAAGTGATTCCGATTCTGTGATTCTATGGCATCCTTGGAAGAGCAAAAGACCTGCAGGAACTGGAAATCTGGGACACTCCTCCTCCTTGTTGGCCAGTGTCTGCCAGGTCAAACAGCCAAAGGACGTTGTCAGAGCAGACCCAGAGGTGATCAGCAGCCAGGCCTGATCCTTGCCCATAGAGCCAGGTGTCCAAATCTCTCTTAGGAGGGTTTTTCCTTCAGGAGAAGGTGCCCCCTCTCCCTGTGGGCATCCAGGTGTCCTGCCTCCCACCAGGAGGGCAGTGCTGGGGCTGGCCACCACTCTGCCTTCCCCAGGCTTTGTATCAGCAGCCCCAGCAAGGAAAAAATTACTCCTTTGCTGCCAAGGGTTCCTTCATGGCGACATTTCAGAGCTGGGCAACCCATGCCAGGTCTGTGGGATTTGGTCACTTAGCTCCTGGCTCTGCACTTTTCCATACTGCTCCACTACCTATAAAACCTCCAAAATAGACACAGGGGACCCTTTGTGCTGCGTGTCGTGTCCCAGCACTCTGCTCTTGGAAGCCTGGGATGTTCCTGGCATTTCAGTTTTGCTGGCTGGCAGCCCCCATGCCATGACTCCCCTGGTGCCTAGCAGGTGAGAGAGCAGGATATGGCCCATCCTCACCTTTCTGATCCTGTCTGAGCCACACAGACGCTAGTCCTCATTTTCCCATCTAGGAAAGGCCAGCCTATTTCCCTGTGTGTTTTAGGGATGCAGGACCTCACACACTTCTCTGAGGGCATTGGGTTGAGTTTGGGTAGAGAAAGGTGTCCCAGTGAGGGTGATCCATGTGAGGAGGACACCAGTCTGGGGCACTGGCACCAACTGCTCAGTACCCCTTGGGTGATGGCAACAGCAAGATGGGGAAGGGTCTGAAGCACCAGGAAAGGCTGAGGGAGCTGGAAAGATGCTCAGACTGGAGAAAAGGAGGCTTAGGGGGCACCTTGTGGCTCTGCACAACTCCTGACAGTAGTTGTCAGAGGATCGGGCTCTGCTCCCAGGAACAGGGACAGGAGGAGAGGGAATGGCCTCAGGCTGGCCCAGAGGAGGCTCAGGGTGGATATTAGAGAAGTTTCTTCCCCAAAACCTTGTTCAGCCCTGGCACAGCTGCCTGGCATTCCCATCCCCTGAGGGATTTAAAAGATGTGTGGATGTGGCGCCTGGGGACACGGGATAACAGTGGCCTTGGCTGGGCTGAGGGAATAGTTGGGCTCCATGATCTCAGAGGAATTTTCCAACCTTCATATTTCTGTGATTTATATGGCTTGTGGGCCATTGCTTACCTCTGTGGTCTCCGCCCCTTCCACTCCTGAGGGAAGGTGTGCAGGACACTGCTTGGCTTTTTCCAGCATGCTCTGGAATGAGAACCACTCTGCTGATGGAGTCTGAATCCCCTCTCTTCTCTGTCTGCTCTCAGAGACACTCACAAGACCAGTGCTTGGGAGAGGTGGTGGGGAGGAAGCCACCCAGAGCCACCGTGTCCACGGTTCTCAGCTCTTCCTTGGAGTTAATTCCCAGAAACTTCAAACCCAAGGGAACAGGTGGCACCACTGTGAAGATCGTCTTGAAAGAGAAGCACAAGAAAGGTAAGGGATGGAGAGGTCAGGCAGTCTGTATGTGACTTAAAGTGACTTCTCCAGAGCTTGGAATTCTTCAGAGAATCTCATTCAGCAGCCGGTTTCCACCAGCAAGTCCTTCTCCCCGCTCTTCCACAGCCAGGTATCTCAGTCCTCATGCCCACAGTCTCCTGACTGCACAAACCCACCACTCTCCAAAATGGGTTGGAAGAAGACTGGTCTTTGGAATGTTTTGGAGATCTGGGACTTGGGAAGGAAGGAGCTCAGCTGGAAGATTCCACATGGGCCTTCCAGCACAGAAAGACAGGATATTTCTCCTTGTGCAAGGGCTGGGTCTGACCCAGAACTGTCCCAGGTGTTCCTCCTGGAGGAGAGAGTAGGAAAGTAAGATGAGGAGCCAAGCCCCTTGATCCAAAGAGGGGAATAACAGGTCCTTTCTCCTCCTGGCTGCTCTCCCACCACCGTGCCTTCAGAAGGGCTCTTTCCAGTCCTTGGGCGTGAAGGCCTGGAGGAAATTTTGGGACCCCCAGAAATTTCCGTGGAGGAGTCAGCAGGTGGCACTCTTCACTGTGCTTCATTCCTGCGACAGCCTGGGAGGGACCCGGGGCTCCCAGAGGTTGGGACCCAGATGAGGTCTGGCCCACACTTGCCTCTGCCCCACCAGGGTGGTCAAGCCCAGCAGAGCCATCTCCTGGCGCTGCTCCCTGTGTCCCGTGGCACCTTCTGGGAGTGGTGGCCGTGGTGTCCCGTGCCTGCTGCTGCCAGAGGACCTTGCTCCTCCACACAGCAGGACCAGCCGCGCCTGAGGCACTGAAAGGCAGTGATGCCACTGAGCCTTGGGCTGACAAAGAGGAGCAGGATTTATGTCCACCAGCAGCTCTTTTCTCTCCCTGCTGCAGCTTGTGTTTACAATGGGAAGACCTACTCTCACGGGGAAGTGTGGCACCCTGTCTTCCGGCTCTACGGCCTCCTGCCCTGCATCCTCTGCACCTGCAGGGATGGCGTCCAGGACTGCCAGAAGGTCAAGTGCCCTAAGGAGTATCCGTGTGAATATCCAGAAAAAGTAGACGGGAAATGCTGTAAAATATGCCCAGGTAGGTGGGATCCAGCCTGCTCCTGCAGCTGCCTTCCAGTTCCTTCCTCAAGCTTGGCTTAAAGCCTCACGCTGACAGAGGTGTAGGGATTCAGATTGCTGGTGGCTAGAATTCACACCAGACAAGTTCAGCAGGGCAAGCACTTATGGAAGGGTTGGCTTGTCTTGGTGGGCAGCAGGACTTTCCCAAGGTAAGGAAGATCCCCAAGACCCTCACAAGGTTCCATCTGTCAGGAGGATGAAGTCTGGAGAAAGATGCCTGAGGCAGGACATGCTTAGAGTGCTTGGATGGAAGGTGCTTTCAGGGGAGAGGACACAGAGTCTGTTCTCCAAACCTCCAGGTGGCACAAAAACCAGAGGGTTAAATTGTGCCAGCTGAGGTGTAGGTGTGAAGGCAGGAGCGAGGACACTTCCCAGGAGAGGGGTTGTCTGTGGTGCTCATGGTTTGTTGGAATTGGAACCCCCCCATCTCTGGAAGGGGAGGTTGAACACACAGGTTTTAGGGTGGTCCAGGTAGAACTGGACTGAAGCTGGGACATGGAAAGGGGCTGGAGCCCCAGGAGAGGCTGAGTGATCTGGAAAGGGGCTCAGCCTGGAAAAAAGGAGGCTCAGGGGAGACCTTGTGGCTCTGCAAAACTCTTGACAGGAGGGCAGGAGAGGAAACAGCCTCAGGCTGGGCCAGGGGATGCTTGGATTGGATGTTACAGACAATTTCTTCCCCAAAAGGTTGTCCAGCCCTGGAACAGCTGCCCAGGGCGGTGGTGAGTCCCCATCCCCAGAGAGATTTAAAAGCTCTATGACACTTGGGGACATGGTCCGGTGGTGCCTTGGCAACACTGGGGGAACAGTCGGACTTGATGATCTCAAAAGTCTTTTCCAAATTCAGTGATTTTGCGATTCAATGTGGAGAAGACCTCTTTTCCTTTTCTGTTCAGTGTACTTTGGGTTTCTCAGCTCTCTGGTCTTTGGAAAGCTGTTTGCCTTAAGCCACAGACCTGGCAAAGATGTGGCAGGGTGTGACAGCTCCTCCTGTTCCCACTGGAGAATGTTTTGTGGATGATACCTCTCTCTGTACTGGCATTTATCAGGAGATATTCAGCTGATGGACCACACGCTGCCTGCCCAGGGAGGCTAAAGGTACCTGAGTGTCTTTGAGCCTGGCTGCAGGGGCAGCAGGTTGTCTGTGATCCCCTCTGATCCGCATCTTACAGGGGTTTCTGTGGAGTGGTCTCACCCAGGAGAACAAGCAAAGGGCACTGCCATGTTTTGGAATGGCTGCAAAGTCATTTGAGCTGAGATTTTCCCCTGAGTGGAGAGGTTCTGGGATGGCCTCCCCAGGGGAGCGAAGGGCAGAAGCTCAGCTTTTTTTAATAGGGTTTTTGATATGTTTATGAGCAGGAATTATGATGTGGTGCCTGGTGGGAATGGGATGTGATAACTGAGCAGAGCCCTTCCAGTCTTGCATTCCCACTCTAGTGGGTCTGTCTGGTTTAAATCCGACAACTTTCCCTGCTTGGATCGGTTGTCTGCTGTTCAGACTTCATTTTATGTCCAATTAAACACCCTGATGCAGCCAAAATTATTTTGTTCCTGCCTTCCAGTTCTCATAGATGGTGATCACACACACACACACAAACATTGCTCAGCCAAGTTACATCCTTGCCCTTTCCTTCACTGTGTGGAGGCTTTCCCAGGTTCCTTTTCCAGGTGCTTTCTGGGACTGCCCTTATCTTCCTCCTTTTTTCCCAGTAACTTAGGAATGCTAAGTGACTTTGCCAAAGTGACCCCCGGCCCCAGGAATTGCTGGGATGTGTTGTGTGGATGGGGGGAACACTGCTGTGGGCAGAGCTGGGGACCATGACCTCTGTGTCCCTGCTGTTCCTCCCAGATGCTGTGGGGGTGAGAAGCTCTTTGGCTGTTAAATTCCTGTTGAATTGCAGGGGTTCCTTTCCTGCTGTGAAGGTGGGGCTTTAACCACGGACTCCATAATCTCAAAGGGCTTTTCCAGCTTTAACAGCTCCACACTTCTGTGAATTCCCTGGAACCAGGTGAAGGTGAAGGCTCTGGGGCAGAGGTTTCCCTGCTCCCTGACCCCGCAGTGGGACATGTGCTCATCCTCCTCTGCCTCACGCTGAACTGCAGAGCTGAGCCTGTCCTCTGGCTGCTGAAAAGCTTCCTTTGCTTCCCTTTAAACTGGGATTTCCATTCCCTCTCAGAGAGGAGAGCTCAGGACCACCCCAAAAAGCCTGGGGGAGAGCAGAATCAGGCCTAAAATAACTGTCTTACTAAAATAAACCCCAGGCATCTATTTATAGCCAAACTTTCTTTCGAGTAGTGTGAAAAGCTTCAGCATCCAAACTGACTGGGAGAACAAGGCTAAATTCAGTAGAGATGGGCTCCTCTGCATTCCAAGGACCACAACCAAAGGCAATAAATCTCCTTCCAAAACCACGGGGCATTCTTAATTACTCCAAATACATAAAAAAAAAAAAAAAACAAAACAAACAAACAAAAAAAAAAAAAAAAACCGGGAAAAATTAGCAGCTCTTCTTTAGCAAGAATGCTGAAAAAGTCACATAGGACCCAGTGACCCAGTGTGCATGTCCTTGTGGTGACACCCCATGTGGGGAGGGTGCTTGGGCTGATGCTGAGCCCACCTGTGGTGCTGAGCCAGGCACACTGCCCAGGAAGCCCAGGCTCCCCTGCTGTGGGCTCATCCCTTTGCTCCCTTGGTGTTCCTCCCGCAGCAGGAGCGAGATGGGAAGTGGGGAATCCAGCCTGTACTTTGTGGCCATGGTGGTATCAAGGTTGCTGCAGACAGTATGGGGGATGCAGATGGAAAAATCCCCCTTCCCCATCCCTGATGGCACAGAGGCTGCTGGGATCAGGGGGAATGAAAGACGTAGAGAGAATGAAGAGGTCCACAGCTCCTTTATTAACCTCTCCTTTGCTGCTGGTCCTGGAGCTGGGGCTCAGTTCAGGGAACAGATGGGACTGTGCCACGTGGCACCAAAGCAAACGAGATACCTTTTCTGTGACCTGGGTGCTGAGATGTTCCTTCCTGCCCGTTTAATGAACTCTGTCCCTGTTTTTGCTCAGAAACCAGAGTCAAACCCACGGATGAGATCGCCACTCCCCAGTGTGGCAAGAGCCCCAGCCGTGTCCTCGTGTACACGTTTGTGCCGCCACGCTCGGAGGCATCTAAGGAGATCCTCAGGACCATGGCCATCGAGAAGGAGCTGGCAGAAGAGGTAGAAATCTACAACTGGAAGCTGATTAAAGGTGAGCACCATGATGAAAGAAGCCAGGGGAGCAGAAGGTGTGTGTGGAGACCTGATGCTTTCCAAGCTTTGTTCAATTTTTCTGGGTTTTCTTGAGGTGGTCCACCCCTTGCATGGTGAATCAAAACCTGCTGACAGCAGGCTGGCTTTTCTGACTCCCCCATTTCACACTCTTTTCCTGCATTCCATGCAGACATGGGGCTGGAAAACACTTTTGGCCCCACTAAACTCACCATAAGCTGCAACACCATCTGGAGGCACAGCACAAGAGCAACCAAGACAAGGGCCTGGGGGTTGCTCCTGCAAATCTGCCTGCTCTCATTCCAAATGCACATGGAAAACAAACAAAAGAATTGTTTTGGTGACTCTGTGGTTTTGCTTTCACTGTTTTTTTACACCCCAGTCCACCTACAGCTTGAAAGCTGCTGCAAAGGTGCATACACGGGGGATGAATGGTCCCCAGCCCACTTTTCGGATGGATTTGGATGCTTCTGTTGGTGTGTGCTCCAGAGGTCAAAGCACAGCAAATACGCTGCCAAATGTCTCCAATCTCTTGTTCTTTCCCCACACCTTTAGCTTTGTCCCCATGGAAAAGAGGAGTCCAGGGACAGCTGGTCCCGCAGATATTTGTGCTCTCTTTCTCTGTGGCCCAGGGCAGCATCCCAGCACCCCATTCCTGAGTTTCCACTGGACATATTCTACCCCAAAGAACTTGAGCGCTTCAGGTTGGTTGTACCTTTTCTTTGGACACAGAAATCCTTGGCCTGTGTCTGCTGGACAGGTGTAGCCATCCTGGTCTCCTGGTATGTCCATGTTTCACATCACTCCCTAGGGAGACCTCAGCCAGCTGCTGAGACTGGGCACACTGGGACAGCACCTGAGAAATCAACTCCAGAGATGGAGCCCTGGTTGCCAACATGTTTCCTTCCTGGCCCTGCCATCCTCCCTCCTGTGCGGTGCCCCCCTGCCCGTGCTGCCCCTCCTCAGCGGAGCGTCCCTCACAATGGCACCTTGTGGCTGAGGACAGCTCTGAGCCTGCACTGTCTGGGCCCTGCTGCTTCCTCCCCTCGCTCCTTGGCACAGGGCGGCACCCAAACCTCCTCGGCACCTTCCAAAGCCAAAAGCTTCGCGTCTGCATGGAGCTCCTGAGCCCTGCCAGCCAGAGACAGGGGAGGCCCTTGTCCTCGAGGCCAACGCAGCTCTTTTGCTTGGCAGAGTGAAGTGTTGTTATTGTGAAAGAGCATGAGCTCACTCACATATGGATTCCACCTCTCCACGGCCATCACTCTACCAACAGAGCAGCGTGTGTGGAGTAAAGAGGCTGCAAGTCACACCTGGACCTCGTCCATCTGCCTTTGTGTGGGCTTATGATACCTACATGGCCTCATCTATTCCTGGGCCAGGATGGTTTCCTCCACAAAGCAGGAGTTGGGAGGAGAAATCAGCACCAACTCCCAGCCAAAAGTCTTACCCAGGTGGCTGCTGGCACACAGCTGGCCTCCAGAAGAGTTGCGGTGCAGGCTTCCTCATCTTTTTAGGGGTCTGAACATCACCAGGAGTTTTGAAAATTGACTTTCTGATGTTTTGGACCTGTTGTCCTCTCACTGCAGGCCCTGCTACGAAGTTCATTGCCATCTTTCTTGCAAATCCCCTTTAAAGCACCAAGAATGGTGGTATGTGCCCGACAGCCCCAGCAGCTCGCTCCATCTCATCCCAAACACTACCAGGAATTCTCCTGCCTGTGCCAGGAAATGGCACTGCCCTGTGACAGCTCCCTCCATACTCCTCTCCACTGGTGGACTGTCCTTAGCTTGTACTATCTCGATTCTTGCTGGGGCACAGCCTCTGTTCCTCTGCTGCTCCCCAGCTCCTGGCACGTCGGGAATGACCCTCCCAGGGGGCCAAAGGTCTCAGCCAGCTCTCTGAGAGCTATTGGGGAGCATTATCTAGGTCAGTTGATTAAAAGATGTTTATCTCTTGTAGCTCTTGTTTAAAATGTCCTCTTGGTTACTAATGTGCTGGAAAGTGCTTCATCAGCCCTGGGGACTGTAAGCACACCCTCCTGCTCCTTTCTAATTATAGACCAGAAGAATTTATTGAACACTTGTGCCTTTCTTGCGTCAATAACAGTTTTATTATCTCCATCCAGTATCTTCTTTGTTACTGGTAGGACTTCTTTACCCACACCACTGAAAAGACTAAATAATACTCCAAATATCCATCCACTTCTCTCTCTGCCTTTGACTTCCTGTACTAATTTTCCACAGTTGATAACATCTCATTTATATGGACTGTGAGGCAGTTCCCCCTCATTACATACTCTTTTTAAGTGTAATTGTTGCTGGGAATCAGGGAAAGTCTCTTAACCAAATAAGGGGGACCATGTTGCCTCTCACATCTGCTGGCAGCAAGAGGCTGGATGTTCCGGGAGCCTGAGTGAGAAGTGGGGAAGGATATTCCAGGCATACCTGCCTGGTTTGTCAGGCCTTGCAGGAGAACAGGAATACCACAACCCCTAATCCCACAGGAAGATCACTTGCATTGCTAAAAGCAGGTTCTAGTTTGCATGGGTCAAACATCTGAGTCAGGCATCTCCACTAAGGGGCCAATGCTGGCAGGGGCAGAAATATCAATCTCTGCTGAGGTCACTTGTGTTCTTTCCTGTCCTGGAGCAATTTCAGCGCTGCTGATGAGGAGATAGAAAACTTTGGTCCCTGGCTGCTTCTAGGGAAGGAGATCATCTGAGCATGGAGGGGTCTCTGCAGTTGAGGAACAGAGGTATTTGAGAGTAGGGAGAGGGGACAGAGATTCCAGCATCCCCTTCTTCTCACCTTTATTTCTTTTGTGCTTTTAGGGGAGACTGGAACTCCTGCAGGGCAAGATGCTTTCTGGAGCAACAAAATCCTATTGCTTTCACCTGCTTCATGGTGAAACATCCTGATTTAAGCAGTGACTGTTTTCATAGAACCTTAGAATCTTGGCAAGGTTTGGGTTGGAAGGGAGCTTCAAGCCTTCCCTGTTCCACACCCCTGCTGTGGACAGGACACCTTCCACTATCCCAGTTTGCTTCATCCTGGACTTGAACACTTCCCCACTTGTGTGGCAGCCACAGCTTCTCTGGGCAACCTGTGCCAGGGCCTCACCACCCTCACGGGAAAGAAATTCCTCGTAAAATCTAATCTGATACTTAAATGAGATGTCTCCTGGCCTTGGCCAGCCCTGGATTCATTCCCAGCTCCCACCAGGCTCTGGCAGCAGGTCCTGCACCAAACCAGGACTCTGGGACAGACAGTGTCAGGAGAGGACAGATAATCCAAACTTGTGTGAGGCTCGAATTGGGCATTGCAGAATCTGATGCCCTGTGTCCCCTTCTGCAGGAATATTCCATCTGATCCAGACCAAGAAGATCAGCAAACAAGAATTCAAGCAAGAGGCACAAAACTTCAGGCTCATCACTAGGACAAACGAAGGTAGGGAGAGAAAAATCCCCTTTCCTCACTCCTCCAGCACTCCCTGCCCCAAACTCCTGATTTCCTCCTCTGCTCCAGCCATTCCAAAAGGCTGTGTAAATCCCAGCACGGCGTGGGGAGCTGAACCATGGGGACAGCACTTGTGCAAGTGTAGCTGGGTTGGGGCTGACCTGTCTTCACACCCTACGCAACACTCCTGGTTAACAGCCACATTTTCACTTTATGGTATTGGAAAGGGCAGCCAGCTTTCTAAAAGTGGATGTGCTCTTGTGAAATGCAGAGGTTTTGTCTCTCCAGAGCCCGTAAAACTGTTTGATTTTTATATGTTAATCCATCTGGTGCTCCTGGGAGCATGGGGGAAGGAAAAAAATGGTGCAAGGGATTAGCAAAAAATGAAACTGTTGAAATATGTTTTAAAATCATTCTGGATATTCCGGGATGTGCGTAAGCATGACAAAGAGCAGGAATGCCGGTGCACACGCTGGGAGTGCCTGTACTGAGAGAAGCTGCCTGGCTGCTCCCTGCTGGCTGCCTCCTGGCCTGGCTGAGCTGCAGTTTAGTGGGATAGGCTCAGCTCAGAGCCATGCCCGTAGTGTCCAGCACCTGTGAATTATGGGGTCACTGGGAACAGTGCTGCTGCCCAGGTCACATCAGCACTCCCAGTGCCCCGGGCATGCTGAGGCTTGTTTTCACCCCCAGTCCATTTGAGACAGCATCTTTTGACCAAACCCTGGGGGATCATCCAGTCTCTGCTCCCAGGCTGGGCTTCACACCCTGCTGGAGTCTCTGGCACGTGCCTCCTTCTTCTTGCTTCAGGTTCCCCTGACAAATAACCCTGTTGTGAAAACATCCCACTGCCGTGCCTGCAAGTTCTAGGAAAGCTCTGACCCATGATTTCTTCACAGCAGAAGATTCATTCAGCTAGAAAATATTCCCTCCACCCCTGGGGTGATGACATTGGGGCTGCATAATCCTTGCTGGGTTTGCACTGAGGGAAGAGAACACTTGGAGGGAAAGCACCTCCAGCAACCTCCTGCATATCTTGAGATTCTTTTGGGGAGCAAGGAAAGGGACTGGGACACTTTGTCCTGGTTTGGGGAGGGGGAGATTTCACAGCTCCACATTTGATTTGCTGGGAGTCTGCAGCTCCTTGGGGGATTCAGAAGGATTCCTTCCCTCTTCTTCTGCAGCAGGAATTTCCCCTACCAGAGGGGGACCCAAGGCTGAGGCAGCAACAGAAAAATTAATATAAATGGGGGGGGGGGGGGGGGGGTGGGTTGACAAAATAGGGCTGACAGAAGGGAGGAGAGACCCATACCTGTCCAGTGCCCATGAAACTGAAATTTTTGCTTTCTGAGGTTGAGACAGAAGCAGAATGCCTCTTCCCCTAAGAGGCAGAAAGTCAGCCCAAATCCAAGACATGCCAGTGAGGACATGGACCTAACACCACATCAGAGCACCCTTTAAAGAGGTGGAGAGGGAGGCTTATCCCTGTTTCAGTGTGAGTCCCTTTTTTTTTTCAGAAAAGAAAAGTGGAAGTGTTTTCCACAAAAAGCATTGATTGTGCCATTATTGTATTGTGAGGGTGAGAGCCCCTCCAAGCCCCGTTTTAATTGCAGGACCATTGTACCTGTGTCTGGGATCACTGATGAGCTGTTCTGAGTGTGGCCAGCACTGTGGGCACCCCTGTCCAACAGCAAGCTCCGTGTGGGTCCTCCGGTGCCAAGGATGCTGCTGTGCTGTCCTGCTCCTGTGCTTTCCTGTTGCTCATGTGTGTCTGTCTTTGCTTGTCCAGGTCACTGGAACATCTTCCGAGCCCACACGTCGGAGCTGAGGATGACAGAAAGCCCAGAGAAGGAAACAAAGACCTTGTAAAGCAAAGAACTTTTCCCTAACTATTGATTTGTCTACACACAGACACACATACACATTTATATGAACTCCAGAGCTGCATTATTAAATAGACTGGCACTGCAGTACAGGTTACACTAGTGGAAATTCCAGCAACTCCAGAGAATGATCCCAATCCGTTGGCATCGAAGCCACAGCCGTGTAGGTGCCTCTCTCCAGCAGGAGAGCCATCACCTCCCACTGTCCCAAAGATGTTGCATGAGCAGAGGGAGGAGGGAGAGATGGTGGAGGGGTGGGACCTGCTGTGACAAGAAGAGGTGGGATCCATCCCAGGCACCCCAGCATCCCTGAGGAGCATCAGGAATGAAGCAAAGGGGAACATGACCGTGCTTCTTAGCAGCTGATGGTAGAAAGATGACCTGCAAAGAAAGAAAAATCATCCCTCCTTCTTTCCTTGGATCCCCTGGGAGCTGCAAAGGGGTTTCTTTGACTGAATGCCAGCCAAGGGGTGTTTTTGAAAAATCTCTTGTCTTCCAGCTGGGATGATTCTTTTCCCTCTTTGCAGGTCACTTGAAAATGTAGGCTTTGGGAGGACCCACCTGTTGGCAGAGTCTGAGACCCTGAATGCTGCACTAAGGTCGCTGCTCAGCATTTATTGTGCTATATATTTATATGTATCCTATATAGTATCTACCAAGCTGTATTCACAGGAGGGGCATCTCCCAAAGGGCAAACAGGATCATTTCTGCAGCATGGGGAGGACGGTGTGCAGCAGCATCACCTTCCCCCTGTCTGGAAACAGCTTTGGGGGATTTTCAGGTTGTTTTGGTACATATATTTATCCCTGGATTCTTGTTTTATTCTGTTTTGATAAATCTATTTATTTGGAGATCCAACTCTGTCTGACAAATCTGATTAAAAGTCTTCTTGATTCAGCTTCCTGTGCTGGTTCTCCTTTCTCTGTAGGGTCTGTGTTAAGGCTCGGGGATCCTGGTGGGGTCTGGTTTCATTGCACTCACTCGGGCAACATCCTCAAGGTTGGGATGCAGAGAAATCCCCCAGATGCTTTGCTCGTCCATAGGGGATCACCCCTTCCCATTTGCTTGTGGTCTGCTTAGAGCTCGGGGCTTGGGCCCTGAGCTGGCACTGCTCACCAGAGCCACGTGACGGGGCTGAGCTGCCCGAATTTATCCAGGAGAAAAGCCCTGTGAGGCTTTGAGCATTAGGGAGGCTGCCCATGGTGTGAGGTGAAGCGAGAGGGGCTGAGCCACTTCCTTGCCCCATGGCCACCTGCATGGATGTGGCTGTGTGTGGGCAGGGAGGATGCTGCCTGTCCTTGGGCAGAGCCTGACCCCTCACTTGTCAGTCTAATTAGCTGGCCCTGGTGTGATCTAACTGGAGCTGAACCAAGGGCCAATTTGTGCTCATTTATCAGAAGTGGGGAGGCATTTGGAGTGAAGCTGCCCCGGTGGGGTCACAGGGAAGGCTGGGAGGAAAGCAGCATGAATTCTGCGTTGCCTGGTCCAGGTGAGGCTTCCTTCATGTATCTACAGGAAGCTGAGCCCATACAGGCTGTCCTGGGACCATGGGCACTAAGCCCAGACACAGACAGAGCTCCTGGGCACAACCCAGCTGAGCACCTTACACACAGAACTCCTCTGACACGCCCAGGAGGAGGGTGGATGCTGCTGGTTGCTCCATGGCCAGGAGAGACCCTTTGGTGAGCAGGAACAGAGGAACCTGCATGGGGTTGATCTCTTCTCCCATGGAACAAGCTGCAGCAGAGGAGGTTCAGGTTGGATATTGTGAAAATTCCTTCTCCAAAAAGGCTGTCCAGCCCAGCTGCCCAGGGCAGTGGTTGAGTCCCCATCCCTGGAGGGACTGAAACCTGTGTGGATGGGGCACTTGGGGACATGGGACAGTGGTGGCCTTTGCAGGGCTGGGGGAAAGGTTGGACTGGAAGGTATCAGAGGGCTTTCCTAATGTGAACAATTCAGTCATTCTACAATTTTTTGGACGTGGTCACTGGCATCCCTCCCTGAGCAATCCCTGCCCAGACTGTGCTACGCTGTACCTCTAGAGAGCCCCATGTTTCTGAGGTGGCCACAGAGCTGCCTCACCCCGGTTTCAAAAATGCCCTTTGTGGGATGTGGGTCTTCCGTCCTCCCCTGACACCCCCAGAGCAGAGGGGCACAGGAGAGGAAAGACACCAGCTTCCCCTTGGCTTATGGGTGTCAGAGACTTCTGTTTTCCCAGGACCGGAAAGGACCGTCCTGTCGCAGCGCTGGGGACACACAAAGGGGCTGGTGGCCCGGCTGTGTCACAGCGCTGCTGGGGACACAAGGCAGAGGGACAGGCTGCGGGCGGGATGGAGCTGTGGGCAGCGAGCAATCCCTGCGGTGGTGTCAGTGAGTCCCAGAGATGCCCAGCCTTCCCAGGAGCCTGCTCTCCCCGCGGGGCACCCGTGGGATTAACCCTTTTAATTGGATCAGCAGCCCCGGGGCAGAAGCCGCCGCTTCGCGGTCGGTGGCATCGCCTTCCTCGCCCTGCTCCTCCTCCGTGCGTCCGTGCCCGCCGCAGGCATCGCCCCGCCGGGACCCCGAGCTGTGAACATGGGGTGGATTCGGGGGCAGAGCTGATACGGTGCTCTGGCACCTTTCATCTCCCGCAGCACCGGCTGCGTGTGCACATCTGCGAGCAAGGAGCAGCCTCAGCTTGTGGCTGCAGAGATGGTCACGGAAGCGTGCAATTGTTTGGGCTGGAAAAGACCTTTTCACTCCCTCCAACTCCCTGACAGGAGGGGGCGGCCAGTGGGGTCGGGGTCTGCTTCTGCAGGTCCTGCTGCTTTCTGCAGGACTCAGACCTCCTGCTGCCGCTTCTCTGGAACCTGCACCTCCTGCCAGCCCTGGCGCGATCCTCTGTCCTCTGCTGTGACCTGTTTGGAGCACAGTAAGCGCACCAGGTCTCTCACGGCTGGTGCAGCCCGTGCTGAGACACCCTCGGTCTCTGCAGAGAGCACTTGGGCACCGGCTAGGGACCAGCTTGGGTCCTTAGTACCAGGCAGGCAGGGACTGGATGGACCTGGTTCAGCTGGAAGATATGCCAAAAGCGTTTTCCCCTTCAGAAATGCTGGAACTGGGACCAAGGGAAGGAGGGGCATCCCATTCTCGGAGAAACCCAGCCTTATACTGGACACAGCCCTGAACAACCTGAAGTAACTTCAAAGTTATCCCTGCTTGAAGACAGAGGTTGGACCAGGGACCTCCTGGGGCCCCATCCAGCCAGAATTACCCCGTGGCTGTGTGTTCTGGGATGGATGGCAAGTCACCACCAAAAATCTTGGCTCTACCTCTGGGGTCTTAAGGCTTTTTTATGTCAGAGCCGTGCTATTTCATGCTGTATTACCAGGTTAGTCAAAAAACTTCTCCAAACTATATGTCTATATAATTGCCAGCTACACTCACTTCCTTGGCCCTTGCTGTTTTCCACTGCATGGGGTTTTCAGCCACACAAAATACCTACTTTCACCTTCATGTGCACCAAGCCCCCTTCCCTGTGGGGAAGCCGCCACATCCTGGGGGTGTCTACTGGAGCCCTGCTGCCCGTAGGAACAGCGGCAGAGCCAATGCTGATGATGGGCACTACTCAGCTTGGGGTGTCCCTGCACCACCAGGGGAAGTGCAGCCACACCAGAGAGGGTCTGCTGCTGCTCCAAATGTCCTGTGTAAAGCCCACAGCTCAAGAGGTGGCTTGAATTTTTAGGCATTTCCTGATGAATTGGGATGTATGTTCTTGTATCACCTTCCCCCAGTCAAAGGGAGAGATTTCTCCCCAAAATGATAGGATTTCCCTTAAAATCTCTCCACAGAGACCCACATACTGCACTGGGCAAACGTTTCCCCTGCATCCACTCTCCTCTGCACATCCTTTTCTTTTTTTTCGGATGAGAAATGGCGAAACCAGAGTATTGTCAGTGCTGCAGGGCTCACAGGCTGTTCTCATGCCACCACAGACCTGTCTCCTCTCCAGACTAAACAGTCCTAATATTTCCTGTCTCTTCTCCCATAGAAATGTGTCTGTAATCACTCTTTTCTCCTGTTCCTTCACCTTTTTGGATGCAGGAACAGCTCAGGATGTACCTAATCTGGCAGGTTGTCCAAGCTCTGCTGGGGAAATGGGATCACATTTCCCTGTCTCCAGCTTTGTCAAAGCTTGACACCCCCAGAATCAGGAAACAAAGAAATCCCTGCAGAGAGCAGCTTTGCCAGCAAGTCAGGACTATCTGGACACTGGAAAAAGCCCCTGGCTTCCTGGAAGAGTGCTGCTGAGAAAGGGGTGATGAGAAAAGCAGGGAAATCCTTGGAGATCGCAGCTGGAGCCAAAGGAGGCATGGAGGAAACGTGACTGGCATGGCACAAGCGCAGCTCCAGAGGCCCTTTCTTCTTGCAGGATGCATGGCCTTTGCCCATTCCCAAATGTGGGCATTCCAGAGGGGAGGTAGGACAGACCCATGGCACAAAAGAGCTGCTGGATTGTCCTGTGGCTCTCCTGCCCCGTGGGATGAGGGAGATCCACTTTTGCTGCCTCTGACTGAACCTCTGGATGGCTTTTCTTGCTCCCCTGTTTTTTGGCCATGGAAGTGTGTGGCTCCAACAGAGATCCCTGTTTGTACAGGCTGGGTAAATCCAAAGGAAACTGCTTACAAGTCCTTCTCACCAGTGTTGTCAAAAGACCATGATTCAGTGGTACTTTTTTGGGTAGAAATTAATTAGTTCAGGCCCATCACAATTATCTAACTCAAGGAGCACGACAATAACCCACTGTCTAATGGCTCTTCACGGCCATTTAGCACCATCTGGCTCGTCTGATCAGGGGCTTTGCAAACAGTTGAAAATGAAGTAAGAAGGACTGCTTGGCCCAGACATCTCTTTTTGCCTCCCAGCTGCATGGACAATGCAAATAATCCTGGTGGACCCATTAGACACAGGGACAGAGCAAACATCAACCCACAGCTCACCCAGCTCCTCTGAAACTGGAGTCCCCAAGGGGAAGGTGGTGGCTCTGGAAGGAGCAGGGAAAAAGAGCTTGGCCACATCTCTTGTACCCTAGACTGGCTCCTCTTGCAGCTTTAGGGGCCGAGTTTGAGTGGTGAGGACTGACAGCTTCCCTCCAGGTTATCCTGGAGTTCAGCCCTGTGGCATCAGACCCCCAAGTAGACACACCCACCCCTGTGGAACAGAGCCCCACTCAGGGCTAAACTCCAGGACGACCTCAGCAATCCATCCTCCAGCCTCCAGGCAAGGGCAACCAGAATGTATTAAACCCACAGGTCCAAAAAGGGGTGGACAGGCAGGTCTCCAAGAAAACTTTCTAGATGGGAAATGCAGGCAAGTGTTCCCCCAGCACCACCTGCAATGTCAGTGTCCATCCAAACAGGGCAAAATTAGGAATTTTTTTTTTTTTTTTTACCCTACCTGCCTATACATCTGTTTTTAGCTTGGTGCTGAGTGCTGCAGGCTGCAGCTTTCACAGAAAACCTGGGAAAGGGGAGGTTTGCTCACTGAGGGATGACTGAAGCAGAAGATTTCAAGCAGGATTTGGCAGGGGGCTGCAGAGGGACCCATAGGGGCTCCTCCAAACCCTGTCAGGCTTCCGGCTCCTGTTCTGTGGCAGGAAGATCGGCACTGAAAAATGAATGGAAATATTGATCCCCTTCCAAGCTGCTTTTAGCACGTCCTGAGAAGTTATGCAGACGCCAGCGTGGGCTTCTGCTCCTCCCCAGCACAGAGCGGGAACCTGGAATGGCGTGGACAGACACAGAGGAGAGCTGCACCTTGTCCTTCCCTCCACGGCTTCCCTGGAAGTCAGGAAGAGCGAGCTCTACAAGGGGTGGAGGCTTTCTGTAAGTGCCCACGGCTGCATCACTCAGCCATCCCTCCTGGGTCAAGAGGTGTCCAGGGAAAACTGCAAAGTGCTTTGCTGCCTTCCCAGATGGATTATGGGCCTTTGAAGCTGAGTGTGATTTACCAAAAAGAACAGAAACGTTGATTAGAGATTAATATAATTTTTCCCTTCATTTAAGCAACCCCCAGCCTGTGATAAACACCCAAAATTTCCAGGGCAAACTCTCCAGATGGTGTTGACCTGCTAATAAGGAAGAGGTTACAGGACTGGTGTTGGATTTCTACAGCAGCCTCACAAATGCTGGCCCAAGCTGACTATGTTCCCCAAAAAGGCATTTGGTACCTTTGGGAACCTCTTGCCCTGCAGGTCTGAGCAGCCCTGATGCAAACTGGGACACACTGGTATCCGAAGAGTTTTGTCCTTCAGGCTGGCAAGGCCAGGGTTAACCTAAATTCATCCAAAAGGATTTTGAGGAAGATTTTGCCATTGAAAAGGCAATTTAACCCTTTCTGGTTGGTCATTTTCTCTGTGAGATAATTTTCCCATGCCACAAAAGCTGAGTTTTCCTCTCTTCTTTGGCCAGGCAGCACATGAGGAGGTTGGGGTGGGGATGTCTGGGTTGCCTTGGCTGCTGGCTCAGCCCGAGGGACTTGGTGTCTCCTAGGATAAACAGACGATGGGCTGCATGTAGAGAAGTGGTGAGAGGTGGGACAGGCAGTTACAGCTCAGCTTGGGCTCCCTGCTCTTTCCTTCAGAGATTCCAGCAGCAGAACAGCCTGATCCCTGCCTGGGGCTGCAGGACAAGCTTTGGGTGATGCTCTCCCCCAGCCTGGGGGGTCCCTGTTCATGGTGGGGATGGTCCCTCATCCCCCTGGAGTTCTGCACCCCCAGGGAGCAGCTGTGTTCCCCACACCTGGCCTGGGGAGGCGGGATAACGTCATCCCCAGCTCCTTGGCACACAAGTGGTTGCAAATTCCCAGCCAGCGGGCCAGAGGAGAGGCCAGCTGGGGGAAAAGTCCTGGGGGAGCCCATAGCCAAGTATCCCAGCTGGGAATTGGTGGGGAGGGCTCAGGCTCTGCTCCTCGCAGGGCCCGCGGTTTTATTCCCTTTCCCCGAGGTATGGGGAGGGAGGAGGAATCTCCTGCAAGCAAAAATCCCTGGGATTTTGTTCTTCAAACACCGTGGTTAGGGATGATGCAGTAGGGGATGTCCCTGGAAGGCTTGTGGGAAATGACATTCCGGTGATCCTATGGGATGGACTCTGTGCATGCTCCTCTCCCATGTCCTCCTCTTTTTCCCCTCTCCTTGCTTGTTTCAGTTGTTAGCTGGAGCATAAGAGGCTCAAGAGAGCATTGAGGTGGGTGACAAAACTCTCCAGGCTTTGACCTGGGCTCCCGTCCTTGCTTTGATGCCAGCAGGGCAGAGTCTGCTCCCCTTTCCAGCCCGGGGTCCCGGCTGGGAGAGATGGGATCTCGGGAAGCAGATGCTGCTCCCTGGGTGTTTTTTTCCCCCCCTGTAGTGAGTTTTGAAATTGCCAATCCCTGGCCATGGCACTGCTCAGACTAATGGAGGGGAGTTGTGGGTGAGGAGATGCCCCCTCCTCGGGGGAATTCCCTGGGGAATTCCTGGGGAAGGGGGTGCACTGCCCCAGCTCCAGCGTCACCCGGCGGGTGTGTCTCCCCCGTTTAGCCCCGTTCCCAGCGAGGGCGGGGCCGCTGTTTCGCCGCTGGAGCTACGTCGACATCCTAGCGAGACAATCCCTGTCACCTGGGGCCCTGGCACTGAGCAAGGGACATCCTGTGCACCACAAGGGACCCGCCAAGGGCAGGCGTGTCCCTGGGGTGACCGGGACCTCACAGCCGGTCCCCCCCCCAGCAGCCATGGCTCTCCAAACTGCGGGCACCTGTCCCCAGACACGTCCCTGTCACCGGGGATGACACGATGGCCCCCAGCTCGAGCAGCCCCTTCTGTTGCAGGGCAAGGAGACAGCCCAGTGGCTACCCCCAAAACCCCCCGGCCATGGGGCTGACCAGTCCCTGCACCCCCTTGTAAAGGGGCCGGTAGCCAGGAGCCTGTGCCAGGACCAGAAGCTGGTTCCATACAGCCAGGGAATATAGTAAAATTAAAGCTCATTAAGCACTTAGAAAAGGGTTTGCATTGAGGGGGAGTGGGCAGGGGGGCCGGGGGGCTGTGCATCTCAATACTGGCCTATTTAGAAGCGAGAATTTAATAACGGGGGGTTGGTTTTTATGGCAATAGAGTTATTCCACCTGGACTAAGAAATACATTCCACATCTGCCGAGCCGTGTAACCAGACTCTAATTAAAATCGTGTGCCAAGCGAGGGCCTGGCTGTAAAACACAAAGCTGGCTTTTAGAGCGGCTGGGAAGCGCGGCCAGGCAGCCCGGAGGCGGTGGTGGCAGGCAGGACGGACACGGGGCTGGCGGCAGGGCTGTGCCACCGCTCACCGTCCCCACGCCGGGGAACAAGGGGTGGCGGAGGGGGCACTCCGTGTGTCTGCAGGGACCCTGGGACACGGTGACACCCACGGGCATGTCCCCACACCTTGGGGACCAAGTGATGGCCCTGGGTATGCTGTGACACCGAGGGTGGTGGCTGCCCGTAGTGATGGTGACACCCACACGTGGGACAGACCATGGGTGGCTGATGTCCACACACAGGCAGCGCATGGGGACTGGTGACATCCGCATGTTTGGGGACAGTGTGACATCGCAGTGACAACAGGGAGGGGGTGACATCCCCCTTTCCACAGTGCTCATGAAGAAAGGGTGACATTGATGCATTTCATGGGGACGGGGTGACATCCACGCACCTGTAACGACCAAGGGATGGGCTGGCACCCCTGTTCTGCGACAGGGGACAGAGTCGTGTCCACAGCGACACCCACACACCACGGAGTGACCACGGGATGGATGGTGCCCACCCACCAGCAGTGCCGGAGCAGGGTGACACTGGTGACAACCGTGTCCCCGCGGCAGCGGCGGGAGGGCACCGGGCTGAAAGGGCGCCCTGTGGGCCCCGCCGCGGAACACCCGCACTGGGGTTTTACAGCCCCACGGGTCGGGCCCAAAACGCCTCGAACAAACAGCGGCTGTGTCTCTGTTTAACAGCCCGGGCCTCAGACAGAGGCAGCAGCGCCAGTTCTGATGGAGAAACTAATGAAACCTTCGAAATAGTTTGTACGGGAGTAGCGAGGTGAGAAAAAAACCCCAGAGCGATTGCTGCCAAGGAAAATACACTTACCTAGTAAAGCATGAGTAATAAGCGGCATTTTTTACAGTGTGAAGATATAACTTTTCATGAAAATACCAAATAAGGCTCCGTGTGAAAAGTGGCCGGCCTTTCTAGTTGCTTTTTATTTTTTCTTTCCCTCTCTTTCTTGCCTTTCTTTCGTTCTCAAGGCACACGTGTGTTTTCCCCAGTGCCCCTTTTTCAGGAGCCTGTTTACGGGGTCGCCTTCCCGCCACCCCCAGCTCGGGTTCCGTCGCCCTGAGATGAAATGAAGAGGGAATGGAAAAACAGGAGCTGCTGTTCTGCGAGACTTTCTATTTTTAAAAGGTTAAAAATATCTATTTTCAGACACATTTCAGCCCAGGAAGCGCTGGGGTGAAGTGACGCGGCGGGACGGGAGGAGTAAACAACGCCGGGACGTGCCGGGAGGCTCGGGAGCTGCGGCTCCGGGGATGCTCCTGGGGACGGCGACAGCGAGGGACAGCGAGCCGGGGATGTGACCGCGGGGAGATGAGGGACTGCGTAAGGCTGCGGGGCTCCGTGCCACGGGGATGCTCAGCCCCGAGAGGATGCTCAGCATGAAGGTGGGATGACCAGTCCCAAGGGAAGGAGGTCCACATCCAGAGGGATGCCCGGCCCCAAGGTGGATGCTCAGCTCCCGGGTGGGATGCTTAGCATCCAGGCAGGATGGCTTATCTTCCCCAGCATCACAGCCCTGGTGTCCTCGTGGGATGGGATGCTTGGCGACTGCACATGGATCCCACCACAGAAGTGGGATGAGGTACCCACTGCGGGAGGAAGGGTGTGGAAAAGCCATCTCCAAAATCCCACGGATGCTTTTCCACCTTTGTTTTTGCAGCTCCACTCCCTTCTCCCAGGACAAGGTCCTGGTGAGGCTCCCTGGGCTGGCTCTGGCAGCAGCTGTGCCCTCGTGCTCATCCCTTGGCTCACTTGGGCAGGAGCACCCACACCTGACGTGCACCATGTTCTCAGACAGGGAGAACCAGGCAGTGCTCCAGGTGGGGGCAGAAGGGCTGGAATGCTGGAAAAGGTCCTGGGGGTGCCAGTGCTGGACGTCAGCTCAGGTGAGCCCAGGTCAGCCAGAGGCTCCTGGGCTGTGCTGGGCACCTCCAGTGCTGGTGGCAGCTCTGGGCCCCTCCTGACAAGAGAGACCTGGAGAGGCTGGAGGGTGTCCAGGGCAGGGAACAGAGCTGGGAAGGGAACGGAGCCCCAGGAGCTGCTGAAGGAGCTGGGCAGGGGCTCAGCCTGGAGTAAAGGAGGCTCAGGGGGGACCCCTGACAGGAGGGGACAGCCGGGGGGGTCAGGCTCTGCTCCCAGGAACAGGGACAGGAGGAGAGGGAACGGCCTCAGGCTGGGCCAGGGGCGCTTCAGGGTGGACATCAGCAGGAATTTCCCCGTGGAAAGGGTGCTCAGGCCTCGGAACTGCCAGGGAGGTTTGGAGTGCCCATCCTGGAGGTGTCCAAGGAATTCCTGGAGGTGTCACTCAGTGCTCTGGGCTGGAGATAAGGTGGGCATTGGGCACAATGTGGACCCGATGGCCTTGGAGGGCTTTCCAAATGTGCTGGGCTCTGTGGTTCTGCAGTGCCGGTGCTGAGGCGCGGCCCTGGCAGGTCCCACTGTCCCTCAGAACCGCTGAGGGATTTTGCTTCCTTATAAGGCCCTGGTGGTTCTCTGCTACGGTGTCTGTGGCCAGGCTGGCATCGCCTGTCGGGAGAGCAAAACAATTCCCAGCAGGCTGCCGGGACACCCTCCTGCCCAGCCCAGCCCAGTTATCCTCTTCAGCACTGGCTGCGCCCCTCGCATCCCTCCGGCTCTTATCTCCAGACTGCCTGATGCCTGGGCGGGAAGGCTTTCTCTGAGCAGGCCCTGTCCTCTGGGAAGGAGGGTTATAAATCAGCTCAGCCGTGTCCTGAACAAGGCACGGGGCTTTTACATCCCTTGGAGCAGCGCTCCCAGCCCCTTCCAGGGGCTGCTGGTTCAGAAGCACCTTGTCCGACGAGAGCCCAGTGCAGCAATAGTTCTAGCCCTGACTGTCCAACAGTGCAACTCCTCAGCGCACCTGGAGAATGAGGATGACAATTCCTCTGCGTGAAATAAGGCTGTTAGGGAGGAAACACTACAAACTGCACTCCACTGAATGAACCTCTCCCCCTGCTTCTTTTGAGGCTCTTCCAAGGGTGTAAATATGGTGGGGAGATACAGGGGGAAGAGGAGAGCAGATCCCCCTGGGATTGGATTTCCACCTCTAAATGACCCATACATGGGTATAAAAACTTCTGCATCTCCAGGAGTAGCCTTTGGACCCTGAGCTCCACCAGTACCACGTCCTGAGGCAATGGGAGATGTGCTCCATGTTCCAAAAGCCTGGCTCCTGGATATTTTTGCCCCTCTAGTCCCTGGGTGCCAGAGGAGTGACCCCCACCCACAAGGCAGCCTTCTCCCTCTCTCCAGCTCCAATTCCTGGCTCCCAGGCATCGCCTGGGGACACTCCAGCCTTGGCCTAGGGGGCATCCAGGGACCCGAAGGCCCCCTGGGGCTGGCAGCCCATGGAGTGCGGGAGTGGGGAGTATGAGCTCACGATTTTTGGAAGTCTGAAGTTCTCCCGGGTCTGGCTCCTGCAGACATTAAGTCATTTTCTGGAGGAAGTGCCGTATGACGTCGATCTGGTTACAGGAGTTGGGGTGGAGATGGCAGCTCCAGCGAGACCACAGCAGAGGTGAGGAGCAGGAGTACCAGGATACCCCGTCCTGTCCCTCTGCCACAGGAATGACACTCCAGGGGTCCAAATTCAACACAAATGAATTCAGATGAGGTTTCAGATGCCCTAAAACACTCAGTTCAAAGCTTCCAGCCCTGGTTTTGACAGAAGAAATCTTTACCCACTTCACCAGGGAAATGTCTTTGACTTCCACTCTGTCAAATATCATAACAACCCTTGGAAATCAGTATTTCACACATTATTTAATGAATAAGGACAAATTAAAAAAAAAAAACAACAAAACCAAAACTCTGTTCAATGGGATTTGTTACTCATCGCTGCCTTTAAAAATACCCCCTCAACACTACCAAGAACAACAGAACCACTATGGCAGGATAGGTTTTGCTCTCAACAGTTAAACTTTCTTCATTAAACCAGAATACGGTTGATCATTCTCTCTCCAGGCCACAGCACGGGCACAAACCCAGCGATGCTGCTGGGTTGCAGCAGCTCCTCTCAACCAACCACTGATGACACCAGTCCCTGCCTGGGAGCACTCACCAGCCCAAACTTCAGGAGCGCTTGGCATCACCCCTCTAGAAAATGTTTTACATCTGTCTATTAGCCTCAGCACCAACCAAGCAGGAGGCTCAGACCAAGAGCTCCTTTCTGGTTAACAAGTCTGCCGTGCTTTATTCCTCTCCCATAACAGGTTCCTCAGGACTATGTGCTGTGGCACTCTTCCTTCAGCAGGCAGATGACAAGATGTCCAGGGAAAAACTCTTTTTTTGTTTGGTTTATGCCTGTAAAAAAGCCCTTAAGGCAACCCCAAACCTTCCAAACCGTGATGCAGCATGCGCTGCTCCCCAGTACCTGCCTGGTTTATCAGCAGTGCCCTCTAATCACCCTTCCCTCTGACTCACTGGCCTGCAAGGCTAAAGATCCAGTTCTTTCCCAAGAACAGCGAAGCCTCCCCCCAATTACTCCGGAGCCAATTGGGTGGGAAGCCTCAAGGATGTTTTTGTAAAGACAGAACACCAACCGTGTCCCAGTCTATAATTAGACATCTGAGCAAGTTACAGAAGATACGTTCAAGGAAGAAAAGAGTATGAGAATTTTATATGCACTGCTTTGTCCAAAAAAAGATTATGAAAGGCAAAGCAAAAACTATTTACCAGTCTTAGGGGGAAAATGAAGTACACTTCATTCAGTTAAAGCCGAAGCAGATGTTCAATATTTGTGTCTGTGCCTGATGACCTGCTACGTTACAGCTGCTACCCAACGTGAACATCTGGATCAATCTGAAGAGCTGAGGGTGTATAAACAAGGGAGGAAAACACCACAATTCCTCTCCTAACTTAGCACCAAAGGAGTGATTACAAAAATACAATTTCATGTGAACAGATTTAACAGCCTTTCAAGAGTTCCTCTAGATGTTGCCTCTAGCTGGCAGTTCCCACACCGCTTAGTGAAGATGACTGAAATTATTGCAGTAACAAATAAAAACTTTTCTCTGATACAAAATCTAGTCCAGAGGGCTTCCTTACACAGTAAGCAGGACACCTTGCATAACCGGGGCTGCATGTTGACTTCTACAACCAGCAGCAGCAGCTTGCAGAGAGCCACACAAAAAAAGGGAGCAACACTCCCAAGCTGCCAAGAGGAGACAGACCCAGTTCATTTCTTCTGGCAAAAGCCCATGATGGAGACCTGTTTGTTTGCTCTGCTGGCAGGTGCTGCCCCTTTCTTTGGGTTCTTCCTTTCTTCCTTTGGTTCTCTCTTGGTGGGCAGCATGGCTTGTTCTTGTGGAGCTGGAGCCTTGGTCTTGGGGAACTCATCCTCACTGTCTGTGCAGGATTCGCTCTCGTAAACCTTCTCAGTCACTGGTGGAAAGAACAGGGAAGGGAGCAGAGGATGATGATGGTTAAGCCATCTTTACACCACAGACCTCCCCACAGCAGCCTTCCCACTGCACTCCTGGAAAAGAACGCTTTGGGTTCAAGGAGCACATGTCAGACACAGGAATTAAGTCCAAAGTTAAGCAGCAGGAAATGACCTCAACTTGTGCCAAGGGAGGTTTAGGTTGGCTATTAGGGAAAATTCCTTCCCTAAAAGGGCTATCCAGCTCTGGCAGAGCTGCCCAGGGCAGTGGCAGAGTCCTCATCCCTGCAGGGATTTAAAAGCCATGTGCATGTGGCACTTGGGGACATGGGCCTTGGCAGTCCTGGGGGAACAGATGGAATCTATGACCTTAGAGGGCTTTTCCAACTGCAGTGATGCTGAGATTCTAAGTCATATTGCAAAGGCTGACAAGCAGCCATCAGAAAGTGATGAATCTGAAGGAGATCAGAATCTGTAGTTTGGCATTAGACAATGGAACATCTATTTTATGGCTAAACCCCACCATTCTGACTTGGTCCGATTTCCACAGGGGCCAAAGCAATCAGATTTTCCAGAAATCTAGGCAAGACAACCTGGAGACATCCCCAGGCTGCTCTCACCAGCACACTGGACAGCCAGGGAAGAGCAAAGCAGACGCCGCACATCTCAAGGGGCACAAACCCTTTGAGGCAGCTTCCTTCCACAGAGGTGGCCAAACAGGGCAAATACAAAGAAATCCTTTATAAAGGATCAACCTGAAGCTGTGTCTGCAATCAGGGACTCTGCCTGAAGGGGATTGCCAGCTCACTGCTGTCAGCATCCGGCAGTGGAAAGCCCAGGGATATAAAACCACGCTCACGGAAATTAAACTGGAGTCGGCTCCACTGATGAAAGCCACCGTCAGATCCCAGCAAACGCTGTTATATCAGCTTTCCCAGCAGTGCTCTGGGATTCTTCTAGTAAGCCATTTTTCTTTAGCAACTGTATTCTTTTAAACAGATATCTTAACTTCCCTTCTTCTGGGAAACTGGCTTTCACTTGTATTAATGCATCAAATTAAATAAGGTTTCCTACGTCACCAGGGACTGGGAAGAGGAATGCTATGAAATCCTCCCGGGCAGCGCTAGCAGGACCTCAGACAGGGACTGCAAACCAAGCAATCCCCCTTCAGAGGCAGCAGGCTTTTCAGGGAGCAGTTTCCACAGACCACTGGGTGAACTTAAAACCCTTATCCTGTTGTCAGCCCTGTCAAGAAGTGCTGGGAACTCCCAAAGTGTGCAGTTAACCCCCTCCAACTGCAGTAACACAGCTTAGATCAGCTTTCTTTGGCTGCAGTCTCAGCTGAACTTCAGAAGTCTGCATCTGGAGCACCTATGGGTACACAGACACAGCTACTCATGCCCTGCTCACAGCCAGACTTCCTGAATCAGAGTGGCTCAAATGATGGGAGCACTAAAATGCTGATTTGAACATATTTTAACACAAATTTCCCTCCAATGGACATGTGGATATTGCAATCTCCAAGTCCATGTGTGTCCTTTGAAGCTTTAGAAAGTGCAAGGTAGAAACACACGAACTTAAACCTCAGTAATTCCCCTTTACTAGAGACTAAGAGCAGGCCCTCAATCCATGGATTTCTGTTGATGCCTAGGAATGTTTCTTCTGCTTAACTCCACACACACTTTAATTGCTGAATTTCCCTCAGGGCTAATCCCTAAAATTACTTTTGCTTTTTGACACCAATTCCTTGTTATTGCAGCTATTATGAAAACCATAACTTAAAATTGTGGAGAAATATACAGTACAGTCTCATTCTAATGTTAGGATTAAAACCTAGTGTTGGTTAAAAAATAAAAAGACAGCAGGGACAGGAGAAAAAAACCCTCTATTTTGAAGAATAACTAAAATTTACATTAGCCTGGGAGATTTGCAAGTTATTTATCCTTTGAATTACTAGGCCTGTGCATGGAAGGGGTGGGGAATGGAAGGAAGAAGAGAAACCGGAAAACAGCCAGACAGCAAGTTCTGCACAACAGGCTGGAGGATTTGTCGTAGAGAAAGCAGCATCTCCTCCCCACCCAGTTCCTCAGTATCCAGCTCCATCCCTCTGTGTCCCACAGAATCTGTCTCCCAAGGGCACAACAGGGCCTTGCATTCCCTTTTCAGAAAGGGGATATGAACTGTAAAACCAGGAGTCTGGATTTTCCAAGGGAACATGAAACCCTGTGGGGACAAAGAGCAGAGAAAGAAAGGCACTATTCCCAGCTGAATCCAGAAGAGACATTCCTATGTTCTGGACACAGAGTCTGAACAACTCAGCTCCCCATCTCCTTCCAAGTGTTTCAATGGCTCTACCTGGGATGGGAGAGTAAAACATCTCATAGGGTAATCAGCCAAAGCTGTTGATAACTCTGTGCAAGTCCAATTCTTGGACAAGAAAGCAGTACTTGAGATCTCAGTCCCAGTGCAGCCAACTGCTGAGAGCTACAGCTCTTTGTTTCTCTAAAGGAGACACACAAAGTTAATGGGAAACAGAAGATGCAGCTCTGCAGACAGGTGCAAACAGAGGCTGAGTCTGGGCCAGGCAGTCCTGGAGCTGGGCCAGGAATGCCCGTGTGTCTCCATGCCCAGCACCACGACAGACCTGTACAACAGCACCACATCCTCCCCAGCATGGGCTGAGCTGCACTGACATCCCCTCAGCCCAGCCAGGGAATCAAGGCATCCCATACAATCCAGCTGACAACAGCTGGATTACTAAAACCACATTCCATGCTCTCACGTGTTTAAAGCCTCCAAAAAATCCCCCCAAACCCACCAAAACCCAAAACCAGCATAGTCTGAATGTTTGCATCTCTACTTCAATGTCAGGACATAGAGGAAACAAACACAGTGGTGTTACACAGCTTTCTACAGGTCACAGAAGGAAGCAGAGTGCAGTCAGGCTGGAATTCAAAGCCTCTGGCTCTCAGGACTTCTGTAGGGATTCTCTTCCCTTCTGAAAGCAGAGCCACCCTTATCAGAAACAGAAACCCTATGAAGTATTTAAGCCCCAACTGTTTATCTGGGATACTGTGTGTTTCTTTAACATATAATCAAGTTTTGCACAGCTCTGGATTGAGCCTCAAAGGAAAAAAGAAAAAAACCCAACAAAGTTATCTCAGCCAGAATTTACCCCAGACCCTTAAACCTCTTTCTATACAGTCTTTAAAAGCTTGCAGCTTTGGAGAGGAGAGTAAATGAAGGTGGTAATCATGATGGCAGGAAAAAAGGAAAAAGAACTGAAGGAAAATCTGTGAATAATTAAAAAAGGGTAAGGATTCAGCTACAGCTCTGAATCCCTACCCAGGCCTTCACCAGAGGCTCAGTTACCTCAGTCTGGGAGCAGGAGTTCCAAGTAGGATAACTGAGTGGTTTTGTGAACCTCTTTCTATCCTGGGAGAGGCTGGCCTGTTAAAATGGCCAATAAAGTGAGCTCCAGTGCGTGTAGGGCACAGCCAGTCTTACCCATGCAGCCTTCCTCTTCATCAATAAACATCCTGGATTTCAGCACGCGCTTCCGCTTCCTCTTCCTCCCTCCAGCTGACACCTGGAGGACATGGCAGCATTGTGAGAAACCAGGAGCTGATTTCTGGCAGGAAATCACTGTGAACTGCTCTCACCTCTGTGGATGCAGGCTCCAGCTCAGTTTTCAGAGCAGGTTCAGGTGGTGGAGATGGAACTCTCTCCTCCTCGGGTGTGGGAGAGGGTGGGACATCTGCTAAGAAGAAGAACACCTTGTTGGCACACAGGTCTGATGCTACATGCTGAGGTGCCCAAAGGAAGGAGAGTGGGATAGGATGGGAGAAGTGCACTGGGGATTTTTGGTAAGCCAAAAAAATCAGTTCCACCAAGGGAAACTTTAAAACCAGGCACAGGAACCAGCAGGTTTTAGCTATACATTTCACTTACTTGTTAAAAAGAGTAATTGTAATTTGTTTAGAAATTAAAAGAGAAGGGGTGTGGTAAAACAATTGTTGCTTCACTGGGGGTGCTACACATCCCAAACAATCCATGCTATTAGCTTAGCCCAAGAATTAAATGCAGTACACTATCACACATCCTAAAAGACTGTTAAGGGACATCTCAAACTCTTATTTGAAAAAAAGTTCAAAAAACCCCACAAAAATCCAAACCACTACAAAAACCAGAAGCTGATTCTCTCACTGTTTTATCTCCTTGCTGTCCTCTGGGTTCAAGGACAGGGACAGCGGGCTCCATTCAATGCCAAGACTGATCAAACCAGTCAGGGACACCTCCACGCATTTGTATGGAGCAAAGTGGGCTCTGGAGCCTCCACCAGCGACATCAAAGTGAGACAAGCAGGGCTTCAGATCAACAAGGGAGGCAGGGTCACCCTCCCACGGGGCTGGCAGGGGGACAGAGCTCCAGGAGATCCAAGTGTGAAACGCTGCCACGCAAGCCCTGGGCTGCGGGGGAGAGCTGGGAGCGCCGGGAACAAACAGCTCCTGTGACCTATTGCTTCACCACCGCACGGATGTGGCTCCCTGGAGCGGCTGTGCCTGCCTGGCTGCTGCTGCAGCTCTGCTGGCTGCAGCGCTGCCCTCATCCCAACACGGAGCCAGGACCTGGAGCTGTCCTGAGGGACTGGGACCGTGTAAGGAGCTGGCGCTGCCGGGCACACGGCCAGCTGACACCACTGGTCACCGAGGGCTCCAGTGAGACAGCGCTGGGCTGCCAAGGCCCAGCCATAAATGGCACTCCTCCAGCAAGGACCTGGCATCCCAAACACCGCTGTAAGCGAGGCACAGGAACGCAAACAGAGTGGGATAACACCACTGTTCCCTCACCCTGCTCCAGAGCTCTGGGGCTGGCAGCACTGCGAGGACACAGCTGAACAAGGGCTCTGTGGTGCCCGAGGGACTGAGGGCAGCTCTGGCTCTGTGTTTATCCCAGTCTCACAGACACCGTGGGCTCCACAGATTGCCCGGCACCAAACCTGCACTACCACTGCCCAGCCTGGCCTCTGTCCTTTGCAAATACCTTATGGAGAGGACAAGCTAAGAGGGCTGAAAACCAGCCTGGTGAAAAGCCTCTGCCATGCTCAAGCAGAGGCGCTGGAGGCATTGTCAGTGTGCCAGCTCCACTAGATTCCCTGGGGGAAATATGGGTTTTTTTCAGCTTCTTTCAAACAATTTCCCCAGCTTTTGGCAGGCAGAAGACACCTTCTCATCACGTCAGAGTGTTTAGGACTACTATCAAGCTCTATTACTTTATTATCCTCTTCTAGCCAACACATCCCTCTGACATATGATAACTCCTGAGTCAACCACGAGCTGCTGCCCACAGTTTGCTCAACAGCAACAGCTGCATGAAATGGATACAAGTTAGGCAACTGGATGGACCAAAGATGTAAATCCTGGCTTTGTTCAGTTTGCTCTGACCCTGCCTGCAAAAACTGTGAGAAGCTTTAGTGCTTCTGCTGCGGCTCTCCAAAACCCACGGAGTTTGTAGGTCACAGTGCCACTGAAATCACTCTCCAAAGTGGCTGTAAAACACTTGTCAACACTGCAAAACCCGCCTCTGTTGGTACAGCTGAAGCTGCCAAACCTCCTGTCCTCTGTGGGCACATTTGCGGAGCTTGTTCTGGCACTGGAAGCAAAACAACCTGCAGTGACTAAGGAACCCTCATACTAATATAAATTTTTAATGAAAAATCATTTAAATGGAGAGGATTGTGCCTTATGCCCTTTCTGTGTTTCCAGTGTGGTACAATGTGCTGATGCTGGTGTAAGGAGAGCTTATTTAGGGCTACTTTTAGTACATCAAGAGCAGACTAACACAGAACTAGGCACAAGACCTGGCCTGACACAGAAACTCATGCAGGCTGAGTTTCACACCCACAAAACCCTGCTAAGTATGCCTGTCACTCCAGGCCCCATTTTGCTCACTGATGCTGCTGATTCCAGTTGCCCCTGCTCTCTGGAGAAACCTGTTTCCAACCTTTCCAAGGATAGATGCTCTTCAAGTCCAGCTGCTGTACATGTATTTCTTTTATTATTTTTTTCATCCAACTCACAGTCTTCTACTTCAATACGAATATAGTATTACAAGGTTGGACTCATTAAAAATATTCCAAACAATTAAAATCTGTCTTCTTTCATCTGGTTGGATTTAGAAGGGCAAGCAGCAGGACCAAAGGGTTGAGTTCTCTCAATTCTCATTTTCCCTTTTCAAAGGGCAAACTGAGTGATATCCAAATCTGTATACATGTGCTGTAATTTGCATACATTTATAATTCTAATGCACAGCACAAAAAAAAAAAAAAAAAAAAAAAAAGAACAAAGAGGGTTCTGATGGAGGAGCAGCAACAGCAGTGACAAAAAGCCTCCCCAGTGCCTGACCACCCTCTTGGGGAAGAACTTTTCCCTAACACCCAACCTAAACCTGCCCTGACACAGCTCCAGCCATTCCTTCAGGTTCTATCCCTGCTCACTAAAGAGAATATAAACCTTGGAATAAATGAGACCAGGAGGCATCCCATTCAAAAGCATTAATTGTTAAACACATGCTGAAGTCATGCAGGTGTCCCATAGGAGACCAGAGAGTTCTAACATTCCAAACTCCTGCCTGATCTCACGGGATATGGATGAGCTGAGAGATTCCAGGCAGGCAAGGATGGGCTGATTTCAAAATTCCCTCCTCAGAGCTAAACAACTCGGCTTGTCAGCAGGGGAGTGGTGAGGAAATGGAAAGACAAACATTTAAAGAAATAAATACCAAAGACTGTGGGCATATATGTGTATATATATATTTTATAGCCAAACAAGGAGCTTCACACTGGAATGTGATGGAATTAAGGCTGATCACAAAGAACAGCTTCCTGGGAGATTTATCATCCTGTGGAATAGTCTCAGAAGTGATACATACCTGATGACAAAGATAATTTGAAATTATGTGGGCAGCAGGGAAACTATGAAATTGGGCCTAGAAGTGGCATGGATACTGCAAAGATGCCAACAGCAGCCACCTCTCTCTGGCACTGCAGATTTTCTTAATGTCCTGGCTGTTGCCCATGTGCCAGCCACACTAAATGAGCAATCAGCTCTGGCTCCCCCAATGGACTCCACCTCCTCACCAGTACACCCCATTTGCTGTTTCACCTTCTTTTACTGGAGCTCTACACCAAACTGGTGGTTTCAATTACTTGTCCGTAATGATCCCGAAGTTCTTTTCCTGAGCAGCTTGCTGGATGACTGTTCCATTTAGCACATACTCCCAAGCTCAATTCCAATTTATTTTCCAGTTATCTATATTGAACGGCATTTGTCACCTCAATTATCCAAATTCTTTGGGATCCAGCCCTGCTGTTCTGTTGGAAAGGATGGATAAATATAATTGCCTGGCAAAACATTTACGATAGTACAGCCAGGATGAAAACAATCCCCCCTACTGGCTGGACAATGCCCTTACCTACAGATAGGTCCAAAAGTCAAATGGGCTGTTCCATCTCAACCCCCAAAATGTATGGTTCATCCCACACCTGTAACCCTACCCTGAAGCATCAAGTGTCTGTGACCCCATTGGCCCAAGTCTTGTTCCAGCCCACCTTGAAACCTCCTGATAAGGGGTCTCCGAGGGGCCAGACGCTCTCTTGGAACTTCCACCCTCTTGGATCTTCCCCTCTCTTGGAACTCCCCTCTCTTGGATCTTCCCCCCTCTTAGAACTTCTACGCTCTCCTAGAGCATCCTCTCTACCCCTTGTCTCTCCCCTCCCCCATCCCCTCAGGCCTTGCCATGTGCTGTGTCTGGCAGCTCCAAGCAAGACCTTTTCACCATCCCTAATAAACCCTATATTCTAAGAGCAACCTTCAGAGATCTCTAATCTCCATTCATCGAAACCGTCCTGGAGCACAACATCCCCTACAGACTGGCGCCCAACGAGGAATACAAACCCACGCAGACCTGCACCCACACCTGTCTGGATGCCTCTCAAGCTTTTCTACCTGTAGGACACTTCTCCATGGACGGTAACTAAATAACCAGTTGTACCCTCCTCATCGGTGTTGTGAGCACGGCATTTCATTGCTAGGCAGCGTCGAAGCCGGAGCTCTTTAAAAATTGCCGAGGCAATCCTCGAGCACCGCGACTCATTACCAAGTAGTGAGTTTTCGGAGCCATTGGAGGATTTGTGCCTATTGATCCTCGAGCACAGGCGACTGCTGCTGAGCAGTGGCGATCTGGAGATCTGTGAGGAGCCTTGCCATGACACACTGCCACGTGCAGAGAGCACAGGTGAGCACTGCTTTGCACTGCCCGTACTGGAGCTCTGAGGGGGAGTCTGGAGGTCCCGAGCACGGAAAGCCGTTCCTGAGTGACGCCCAAAACCAGAGCTCTGAGGGGACCTCCCACAGAGTCCTGAGCGCCGACTGGAGTGTACGTCGGAACTCAACACAGGACCCTGCTTTTGTGACATTGAGGTGAGCTACACTGGTGTAAAAATGGGACAATCCCACTCTGCCCCTGATCGAGATCTCTATAAACAACTTAACCATCTCTTACGTAGCTATAACAGTACTTTGTCTAAGAATGAGTTAAAAAATCTTCTAGAACGGATTCTGCTTAATTTCCCAAATGCCGATCGTTCAGCTGTTTTTACTAGAGACTTTTGGGACTCAGTTGGAAATAGACTTTTTAATGATATTTCACGCTGGGATCCCGATGCTTGTGAATTGCTCCCGGCATACAGAACGTTAGCCGACTTGTTTGCTTCACAGAAGCCGGTGGTAGCCGCCTTGCCGCCTCGTGCGGTTTCTGAAGACCCCGCCCACGCAGCTGCGAGTGTCGAATGGGACTCGCCCCTGTCTCCCGCCCGCGCTGCTCGGCGCTGGCTTCCGCGGTTCCCGCCCTCATGGCTCCCGCCCTCACGGACGCCCACCCCCTCCTGCTGTTCTCCCTGCCATGCCCCCATCTCCCTCCCCGCACTACTCAGCGCTGGCCTCTCCCTCCCCCTGCTCTCCAACCGCGTTCGCCCCCCAGGGGCGTCTTTCGCGGCTGTGGTCACCACTGTCACCGGCCTCTTGCAAAGCCAAGCGGCCGCGCTTTTGCAGGCACTGCAACCAGCCCTCGCTGCGACCGGCCTGCTGTGGTAGATAGGGACAGGCGAGCAGAAGATCTTGGGATGTGACGGAAAGAAAGACCCTTCCCCCTTCTCCCTGCTTCACGTTATCTATCACCCCCAGAGCATGTAACCACACCTAACCCAGTAGTTTTCCACTCCCGACTAACCTAGAGACCCTACCAACCCCCCCTGACGTAGCAAAGTCCCCCAGGACTATTTAAACCCATGAGATAAGATAATAAACACTTTCGACCGTCCACCACATTGGTGTTAGCGTGTTGTCGTTAGCCCGAGTAGCCCGGATGAGGCCGGGCTGCCATGCTGTCTTCTTGCAACCAGGTTGCCATTGCCTCCCCTGAAGGCAACATATCTGGTGCTGAAACCCGGGAAGAGAAATTCGCTTGGGTAGCGGGAGTTCACCTGGACAAGGACAGTGGCCAGAGCGGTCAAACCGTATCTTGGCGAGGGAGATGTCCCAGGACCCGCCAACGCCATGGACGCTATCGCCAGGGTCGTAAGTGTGATTTATAAGCAGTGGGGTATCGAGTGTAAGCTCAAAGACTTTTATCTTGCTATAGCAAGGCTGCTTGAGCTTGGGGCGATTGAACGCCCCGTGGATGTTCTGCATCCGGAAATATGGGAAAAATGCACAGCCACGCTGGCCGAGGACACGAAAACCTCAGGCAGTGGCAAGAGCCTTAAGGTGTGGGGCAAAGTAGAGAAAGCCCTGCGCAAAGCAATAGAAGAGCAGGAGACATGGAGCGCGGCGCGTACATGTTTATTAGTTATACCCAAGCTCGGGGTAGGAGCGGGAACGCAAACTGCCCCTGAGGACGATCTGCCCGGGAGCGGAGATCGGGGGGGCCCGGCGCGTCACCCCCCTCCCCGGACCAGAGCCCAACCCCCACCGCGGAAACCTCCCGGAAACCCGCGGCTTCCCCATCTGTCCCGCCACCGCCGGTCAGCGACCCGTTACCGGAGGTGCAACAGCACGCGGAATGCTTTTGGCAGAGGCTGGCGAGGGAAGCTAGAGACGCAGAAACTGCGGCTTGGGAGGAGATCCTAACCACGCCGCCACCCTACTCCTTTGAAAATGGCGCTGGCAGCCAAAGAGAGGGGCGGGGCGCGGGTGGTCTCGGCGCAAAAACCCGGGAGGCGCGCGATTTCAGGGACACGCGTGTGCGGGAGAAAGAGGAGGAGAGCGGCAGAGGGCACGGAGCCAATCGGCAGCCGTGCCTGACACCGCTACCATTTAAGGGAGAAACCACCCCCTGCAGGAGGCAGGGCAAGCCTGGGGGGCGGGAGCGGTGCCACCCCCGCGGGGAGGAGCGAGCTCGGAGCCGGACAAAAAAGCACCGAGCCCCGGAAATGCGCTGGCATTCGACTTCCGACTCGGAGTCCGGTAGCAGCTCCACCAGCTCGGAAGAGCTGATGGAAGCCGGCTGGGATTCCGAGACAGAGGAAACGGAGCCAACGCGATTTAAGACAAAACCGAGTAAAGCTTTAAGCCGCACCGAAAAGCGACCACAATACGAACCAGCCCAGTTTACATACTGGGGAGAAAGAAAACTAGCCTGTGCTGAATGGTCCCCAGCGGCCGCCATACAAGCCTTCCCGGTGAGGCTCACCGGCCCGGAAGGGAACCAACAAAGGGTATATACCCCGATAAACCCAAAAGATGTACAGTCAATTGTCAAAGCCATTGCAGAAAAGGGAATCAATTCGGCCATGGTCTCCACTTTAATCGACGGTCTTTTTAGTAGTGACGACCTGCTTCCCTTTGATATCGAGCGAAAAGGTCGCATGATACTTGATGGTGCAGGAATGACTGTGTTTAGACAGGAATGGGAGGATAATTGTAGGAAGCTATTAGCCCAAGCATCTGGCGCGAGGCAACCACTACACAGATCAAGTCTATCCAGACTGATAGGAAAGCACGATGATATGATCACGCAGCAGCAACAAGCCACGCAGATGCAGGCTGAGGAGGTCAGGGCGACCACTTGGGCTGCCAGGGAGGCTATTCGCGCAGCCTCTCTGGTCGTGGCCAAGCCGGCGCCGTGGTCCACCGTGAGGCAGGCAGAGAGCGAAAGCTTCACGCAGTTTGTGGATCGCCTGCAGGCAGTGGTAGACTCCTCTACCCTACCGGCAGAGGCAAAGGGCCCCGTGGTAGCTGACTGCCTGCGCCAGCAGTGCAACTCTGTCACCAAGGATATCTTATGTTCCCTGCCAGCCGGAGCTAGCCTGGCTGACATGATCAGGCATGTAGTAAGGGAAGAGCACCTGACACCCATTCAGGCAGCTGTCCACACCCTGACCAGTGCCATGGCCTGCTTCAAGTGTGGTGAGGCAGGTCACATCGCGGTGAGCAGCCCGCCGTGGCGCCTCCACCCCAAACACGCCTGAGAGGATCCTGTTGGGGCTGCGGGAGGAAAGGGCATCTCATTAAGGAATGTAGGTCCCGGCCCCAGGGAAACGGGAAAGGGAGGGGGCGTGCGGGCGGCACTCAGCCTCCTCCCGCCGCAAATACAAGGTGGCCCATCTATGCCAACCCTCAGTGGGGTGGGGAGCCCTTATACCCCATACCTCCACAGGAAGCAGCCAGCTTCATACCCCCGCCAGCGACACAATTGCAGAGTTTCGCAACACAGCCCGCGGTACCTTCGTACCCACTACCACCGCAAGCAGCGCCTGTGCCACAGGGTCAGCAGGGGATGCCCCAGAATGGGACCCCTGGGTGGCCCTGGCCATGAAAATAGGGAAGGAGCCCCCGAGGGTGTGGGGGACATGCCGCCTTTACGGCAGTCAGGACCCCCATGCAATAGGGCTTCAGCTTTGGGCAGACACAGGAGCAGACTGCTCGATCTTGCCCCAAGCACTGTGGCCCCGACACTGGCAATGCAAGGAAGTCCCCCCAGTGAACGGGGTGGGAGGGCTGTCCCGAGCTTGGAAAAGCACCCAATTAGTAGCTATAATGCTTCATAAAAAAAAGGGACCAGAAGAAACAGTAGTAATCCACCCCTACATTTTGCAAAACTCTCCACCCCTGATAGGAAGGGACATCCTTGCTATGTTAGGAGTCAGGATTACAAATTTATAATGAGGGCCACTGCCGTACACCCACTGCTGCCAATCAAACCTGACCTTCAGAACGAAATTAATGGAAAGCTGTGAGTTTTGGTTTGCAGGACACGCTCGTGGACCGTTCCCGTGACGCGTACACCCCTACTCCAGAGGGAGATGATGGACCACCAAGCCGCCAGACAAAACCTGAGAGTCCCACACCGGTGAGACCCAGACATGCACAGTGTCTTTGTGCGATTTTGCTGTTGGGGCTTGTGGCTGGGGGGCAAGCCGACCCAGGCCACTACCCTCATCAGCCATTTAGGTGGGTCATGCAACATCTTTCAAGTGACAAGG
Source organism: Taeniopygia guttata (assembly GCF_048771995.1). Taxonomy (NCBI): domain Eukaryota; kingdom Metazoa; phylum Chordata; class Aves; order Passeriformes; family Estrildidae; genus Taeniopygia; species Taeniopygia guttata. Next base: position 19,239,246 of record NC_133024.1, on the reverse strand, counting down.
TGTTCAAAGAGGTCACCACAGCGAACACCCCATCCTTCGTGTTCCACATAGCCGATCTGTTTCCAGGACAACCAAAACTACGGCCCATAAACCCACGTATCGTACTCATGTGCATATCCTACTGGTGCCCAGCGTCCAACCCAGGGAAAAGATACTGCGACTACCCGGGGTGGGGACATTGCGGATATTGGGGCTGCGAAACCATTGTTACAGATGCCAGACCATGGGGAGATGGGTGGCAACCGCAGGAGCCCGACAAATTCTTACAGTTCACCTGGGCACCCTTTGGCTGTGGAGACCACAATGCACAGCCTAGATATCGGGGATGCGTAAGTTATAACATGACCGTTCTACAGCCAGATCACCCTAGCTGGGCCACGGGTAGAACGTGGACAGTGGTCCTCAGAGGACCGAGAAGGTGGGTGAATGTACGGATTATCAGGCTCCAACCACCAGCACCTTGACCAGTGGGACCCAATAAAGTTATCAAGAACGTGCTAAAAGGGAAAAACACAACCCACCCCAAAACCTTGCCCCCAAAAGTCACTGATATCCCGACCAGCCTTGCGGATGCCCTCCGGATAGGCCGCACGGCTGAGTCAGATCCAAACCAAATCTTTCGTATGCTAGAAGCTACCTTTCTAACCCTAAATGAAACCAAACTGAACCTGACTAACTCCTGTTGGCTTTGCTATGATGTTAAACCCCCTTTCTACGAAGGCATTGCTTTAGACACCCCCTTCAGTTACTCCACAGCCAGTGCCCCCCACCAGTGCAGATGGGACACTCCCCGCAGAGGAATCACCCTGAGTCAAATCGCAGGGCAGGGCAGGTGTTTTGGCAATGCAGCTTTAGCAAAGCAGAAAGGCAACTTCTGCACTGAAGTTGTCAAGCCCAACAGAAAAACCAATAAGTGGGTGGTCCTATCTGCATCTGGGATGTGGGTTTGCCAGCAATCCGGAGTGAGTCCTTGTGTGTTCCTTGCCAAATTTAATGACTCTATCGACTTCTGTGTCCAAGTTCTGATTGTTCCTAGGGTCCTGTACCACTCAGACGAAGAGATGTACCACCTTCTCGAGGAACCTGACAGACTCCACAAAAGAGAAATAATCACGGGTATAACTATCATAATGCTGCTCGGCCTGGGAGCTGGCACAGCCACGGGTGTCTCAGCCATCACAACCCAACAGCACGGACTCTCTCAGCTGCAAATGACCATCGACGAAGACCTGCAGAGGATCGAGAAATCCATCTCCCATCTAGAGAAATCAGTCTCTTCGCTTTCAGAAGTAGTTTTACAAAATAGGCGAGGACTGGACCTCTTGTTCATGCAACAAGGAGGACTGTGTGCAGCCTTGAAAGAGGAATGCTGCTTTTATGCAGATCATACGGGAGTTGCTAAAGACTCCATGGCAGAACTCCGAGATAGACTGGCTCAGAGAAAGAAAGACAGGGAAACCCAACAGAGCTGGTTTGAATCCTGGTTCAATCAATCACCTTGGCTCACCACTTTAATTTCCGCCCTGGTAGGTCCACTGGCACTACTGCTTTTAGCTGTTACCATAGGACCATGCCTGCTGAACAAGCTAGTCTCGTTTGTTCAGGCCCGTCTAGAACGGGCGAACATTCTGTTCGTAGGCCAGCAACAAATGCTGTAAACCAAAAACTGCGAACACAGTCAGTCGCTAAAGCCTTCGAGACTCGCCTTGCGAAAATTACTCAGGTTTACCAAACCACCCTTTCCTTACCAAGTTACAAGTTTGTACCTCACTCCAGTGCCTATATCTACGACTACCTCATTTTATATATGAAAAGGAGGGGGGAGATGTGGTAGATAGGGACAGGCGAGCGGAAGATCTCGGGATGTGACGGAAAGAAAGACCCTTCCCCCTTCTCCCTGCTTCACGTTATCTACCACCCCCAGAGCATGTAACCACACCTAACACAGTAGTTTTCCACTCCCGACTAACCTAGAGACCCTACCAACCCCCCGCTGACGTAGCAAAGTCCCCCAAGACTATTTAAACCCATGAGATAAGATAATAAACGCTTTTGACCGTCCACCACATTGGTGTTAGCGTGTTGTCGTTAGCCTGAGTAGCCCAGACGAGGCTGGGCTGCCGTGCTGTCTTCTTGCAACCAGGTTGCCGTTGCCTCCCCTGAAGGCAACAGCCTGCTGCCGCTGCCTCCCGCGGGTGCCACAGCCTGCGGTGCACCCGTGCCGGCGACAGACCAGGCCGGTGTGCCTGGAGAGCTGGGAGCGGCGTCACATGCACCGCGGAACCAAGTGACCGAGCCCCCGGTCCCTGCTCCGTGGCGGTCTCTGGCCAGAACCCCTGCTGCACCGCCCCAGCCCGAGCCTCCCCAGCCGTGGGGAGACGCTCCGGGCCTCCGTGCCGCACCCCTGCCGCCCCCCACGCTCACGGACTCGCGGCAGTTATCTCCCGCGGCCCCGGTCCCCGTGCCCAAGCCCTCTGGCAGCGCTGTGCACACGGCCGCCATCATTCCTCGCCATGCGGACCTCATGACACGCCCCGCGCATGCGCAGTTCGCGCTATCCCCGGACCAGCCACCCAACGCCGCCCCACGCCACCCCTGCCGCGCCCCTGATGCAGCCCACCGCTTCCCATGTGCCCCATGCCGCGGTCTACACCCAGCCGACGTCCCTGCACCCCCCCACACCAGCGCCACAGCCCACGGTCCTGGCTGTGGAGCCTCAGCAGCCGCTGCCGCCAGCACTCCCTGGTTTGCCGACTCTACCACCATATCTATCTGCACAGCCGGATCCTGTTACAGCTTCATCACAAATAGTCCTCTCTACACCGCCTCCCTCGCAGCTTCTGGAAACCCCAGCCTTTCAGCCACCAGCAGCTCCTGCACGACCACACCCTCCAGCCGCTCTCCACTCTCCAACAAGTCTGCCCGCAGCACCACAACATGATTCTACAGCAACCTATGCATATCCCTCTGCGTCCTTTCCTCTGCCGGATCTACATTCTACAGCTACAGCCAGAGCTCCGACATATCCTTCAGCACATGCAGGTTCTTCCCATGTGCTTTTGCTGACAGGCTCCACTCCTCCTGCTCCTCTGCCTCAGCTACCAGCAGTTCCTGCATCCGGTCCAAGCAGTACCACAGCTTGGCACACGAACCATGCAGCGAGAGGGAGAAGGATGGAATGTGGCAGCCGCTTTGACAAATAAAGGACAGAGAGAGAACTGTGTTGCCCTTGCAAATACTAACCCTCTTATCCTGATTTTACAAAATTCCCAGGAAGATGTTGATAATCTCCAACTGACAGACTGGCATGGAATCAGATGTGATAGTCACAAAGAGCACAGTCTGAATCCTTGAGCCATGTCAGTGGTATTCAGCCAGCAACCTGGTGGTCCTAGAACATGGACAGCTGTCCCATCTCAGGATGAGAAAGAATTCCTAAAAGCAATCAAGGACAGTGGTATCTCCTCTTCCTATTTTAAACAACTGTTAAAAAGTACCATAGAAAGAACACACCAAACCCTAAAACGCATTTTAAATCAACAGAAAGAGGGAGTAGATCAGGCTGCACCTCAAAAGAGGTTGAGTAAGGCTCTGTATGTTTACAATTTTTTAAATAGCTCTGCAGGAGAGCCTGACCCCTGCTTTACAGACAGTTTCTGAACAACTAAAAAGCAAAAATAAAGGGGTACCCCCCCGTTTTAATCAAAACCTTAGATCCAGGACAAATAGAAGGACCATACAACCTTATAACATGGGGAAAAGGTTTTGCTTATGTTTTCACAGGTGAAGGACCCAAATGGGTCCCAGCAAATAATGTGAAATCCGCTGGCACACCCACACCAGGCACGACTTCTGCAAGTACAAGCCAAGAAGCAAGCACCCAGACCTGAACTGCACAGAGTCATCAAGAGAAAATGACCTGCCAGAAACAGCTTGAGAAAAGAATGGAGTTTTATTGTTTGCGCGTGTGCATGTTGCTTTTGTTCTTTTTTAGTTTTTGTATTAGAGTTTTACCTGTAAGTCAACCAAAGACAAATATCTGGGTTGCTTTAGCCAAGTCTGCAGGCTCTGGTACCATCTGTTTAGATGACACAAGCCTTAACAAACCTTTTTCAACCTGTTTAATTAGAGGACCTTTTCCAGAAGGTTTTGATAATGCTACCTCAGTTAAGCTCTTCCATTACACTAAAGCAGTCAAACAAGTTAGGATGTTGGCTCAGTAAAGAAGTAATTGCCACCTCTACTATAATCAGTGATTTGATAACGGATGATCCATCTTAGCTGAACAGTTTATTTGATGGTTTGAGCTTTGCACCTTAGCTAAAGGAACTCTGTAAAGTAAGTTTGATTATTCTAATAGTAATAAGTGTAGTTTTAGTAGCAATACCCTGTATACCTCAGAGTGTGCAGAAAATAGTGGTTAAGTCAATATTTAGTATCTCAAGTTGTTCAACAGAACGGGGGAGATGTTGGAAAAGATGGATAAATATAATTGCCTGGCAAGAGATTTATGACAGTACAGCCAGGATGAAAACAATCCCCCCTACTGGCTGGACAATGCCCTTACCTACAGATAGGTCCAAAAGTCAAATGTCCTGTTCCATCTCAACCCCCAAAATGTATGGTTCATCCCACACCTGTAACCCTACCCTGAAGCATCAAGTGTCTGTGACCCCATTGGCCCAAGTCTTGTTCCAGCCCACCTTGAAACCTCCTGATAAGGGGTCTCCGAGGGGCCAGACGCTCTCTTGGAACTTCCCCTCTCTTGGATCTTCCCCTCTCTTGGAACTTCCCTCTCTTGGAACTCCCCTCTCTTGGATCTTCCCCCCTCTTAGAACTTCTACGCTCTCCTAGAGCATCCTCTCTACCCCTTGTCTCTCCCCTCCCCCATCCCCTCAGGCCCTGCCACGTGCTGTGTCTGGCAGCTCCAAGCAAGACCTTTCACCATCCCTAATAAACCCTATATTCTAAGAGCAACCTTCAGAGATCTCTCGTCTCCATTCATCAAAGCCGTCCTGGAGAACAGCACTCCCTACACTGTTCCTCATTATAAGCCCAAATCTTGCAGTGTTCTGGGCACCCTACTCCTGTCACAGCCACCAAGGAGACACACAGTCGCATCAGATACGGCCCAACTGCTTTGCCTCCAACTTTCCTATTATCTCTTTTCTTTTTGGATGCCTCACTTCCAACATTGTCTTCCAAACCCTTTCTATGAACAGACAGAATAAACATATTAAAAATGACCCTGTGAGGAGAGGGAGGCCACTTGGGAGTGTTTCCTCCCCATATGAACTGGTTCTCACCAGCCCTACGGTTCTGGAAGGTGTGCTATCTTTCACAAGAGATTTCAGAACCTCCTTCCCACACGTCAGTGGCACTGGCAGCACACTTGGCGAAGAGACAGCCAGGTCTGAGCTAACCTAAAACAAAGACTGAATCTTTGTTTTGAGACATCTCAACTCTATGCCCAAGTGCTTGCAGCACAAAGATAAACAGAAAGCTCAGGCTACAGCCATTTCCATGTTCTTCAGTCCTTTAAACTACTCTCCAACCAACGAACAGATTTGGAGAGTAAAGTTTTGGCAATCAGAACCCTGACCTACATGCCTGATTGTTTACAGATCTTCTTACCTTCCTCATCACTGCTGTCAGACAGAAGTTGCTTGATTCGCTTCCTCTTTTTCTTGACATTTTCGGGATCTCTTTCTTCTTCGTCATCTGACCTATCCACTCTCTTTGTTTTGCTACCACAAAAAGCAAACGGAAAAGAAAGGGAATAAACACCTATTATCTCTCATGTGTGCATGAAAGCATCATGTGTGCACTTGGACGAGCACATTCCTCACAGAAGGAAATCATATGCCTCTTAAAACCATGAGCATCACAAACTCTGAACTGTACACTCACTGCACAACCAGGCATAGGTGCACGAGCATTTCCAGGCCTCTCATCCTTCCCCATATCCAGCTCTCCAGAACAAGGAGGATTTCTTTAGCCCCTCTGTAGTTCAGCCCAGTACTTCACCTCACCTGGCCACAGCAGCCTGGCAAGAGCGTACTTCTGATCTTGTCTCTTTAGCTCAGGCTCCCCGTGTCCCCAAAAGCATCACTCAGAAGCTCTTTCGACAGACTGCTTGACACTGACTGACTATGAGGTAGTGTCTCAGAATCCTGGAGCCATTTTTAAAGACTACTGGAAAAATAAAATAACTTCTTTCTTTTTAATGTTGGCAAGACTCATCAGATGAACAAGCCTGGAGGCTAAAGGTCCACGTCTCCTCAGAGAGCTGGGACAGCCCAAGTGGCCTTCCCAACTCCATGCTGCCAACAGCTCCAGGCCCTTGGCTTCTTGGACAAGACTATCAATAAGACAAGCAGTTAGTGCTAACTGCGATGGTGGGCTGGGTGGTGTGCTTACCTATTCAGTTAGAAATGGATTGAGACCACCAATTAATTACTCATAGGCCACCAGAGAGCCATCAGACTGTAGTGATTCTTTGTCTCTGTCAGTTTGGGTTGGATTAAACACAAAGGGCTGAACTTAAAATTAACTTGGAGCCTCAGCCCAAAGTAAACCAGTGGCATTGAAAGCAGCCCTACATGAGCTATGGAGATCAACAAGCACAACTTTGTGCTGCAAGTTGTGTACATACAGGCTTGGGAATATCCCACCTTCCCTGCAGGACAGGTGCTCCTGCCAGCCCTCCCCACGCTGCCTGCAAGGTCTCTCCCACAGCTGCTCACAGTGGGAGGTTGTCTCATGGAAAGCCATCCCCTCCTCCTGAGGACAACCTTGGCCTTGTCCCTTCCCATATGCAATGGCACCCACAGCCCTGAGGCACCTACAGCAGCAAATGGAAAAGGAAACACCAGGAAAAAATCCTGACAGATAATTTTAGTAAGGTTTAATACAATTTAGTAGATGGAAACAGGAGGTGAGCCAGCATTGTATGACCAGCTAGCTCCACGCAGGCTGTCCCCAGACAGGTTCACAGGGACCCTGAAAAGCGTGACCCACCTTTTCTTGTCCTTTTGCTGAATTCTGTCAGATTCTGTTTTCTTCCCAGGTTTCTCTGCCACAGTATTAGGAGATGACTCTGATTCTGCTACAGCAACTGACGGCTTCACTACTTCTTTCTCCTCCTTTGGCTGCTCAGGCACAGAGTTGGCTTTGAGTTTATCTGTGAATAAACCATTCAAAAAGAACAAACACTGGGCATTCAGTCTGAATGACAACTTACAAAGCAGCTGGCTAGCTCTGTACACCAAGATTACAGACAACACTACCCATCGTGTATTTAGGGAAATAGATTGGCCAAGCTGTATCAGCCATGGGAAAAAGGAGGGCATGCTTTAATTTCTAGGTGATTTTTCATGGTTCTGCTGTTCCTGATGTCAAGCCACCATGTGTGCTGCAGCAGTTAAAACTCTGTGGAAGAGGACTGGGAGGCAGTAGCAGGAGATCACCGTGGGGTCAGAGGCTGCCAACATGGTGCCAAAGCCTTTCTGGGAGTGCTGGGAAAACAGGCTGCCTGCTTCCCTGGGCAAGGGCAAACAGTACTGGAATGACAGCTCTCTTGTTTATGATCAATAGCAGAAAGCCCAAGGACCCAACTGCTGTTAACTCAGGACTTTCTGGCAGTGGTGGAACTTTTGAAGCCAGGAGAGACATGCACGTAGGGAATAAATCTTTCTTGTGGAATCCCTCTGTTCTATACACATAATCATTTCCAGTTCTGCTCAGTTTGCTCCTTCTCTGCAGCCACCTCACAGGTTTCCTTGGTGTGCTCCCTGATAGGACTCAGCAGAGAAGGGAACCCCTTTGGAAATGATGGAAATGCATCCACAAAACCTTCCCCATCACCACTGGGTCACCTCTACCATGCCACTTTGGGTTTTCAGCACATGAGCTTTGGTCTAGGGCTCTTCTAGACCTGTAGAATTTACTCTAGTTAATTGTAGCGACTGTCCTTAGGCTGAGAGTGTCCTCAGCTCCCCCAATCTCACCAAAACACGGATTCAAAGAGTCCCAGCAGGGCTGTGCCTTGTCTGCTCAGTGCTAGAACTGTCCCCTGCAAGCTCTGATATATGTCTGTTGGAAAGTGAACTTTGCTGTTTATTCTCTCCCAAAAGTCCTCTTTGAAGCCCCTCATACTCACTGTTATAAGGGAATCTTTGAAGAAGGTCCCACAGTCCTTTTCCAATATTTCAATATTTAAAAGCTTCAGGATAGTTTATTTTGATTTAGGTAATTCAGAAGGGACCTGCAGAGGCCACCTAGTCCAAACCTCTGCCCAAAGAGAAAGGCCACCCCCCATTTGTATTTGCCATGTATCAGTCCTTCCGTTTTTAGGAAAGAAATTAACCCTAAACCCAACAATGGGCGCCTCAGTACTGTGTGATGAAGAGCAAGCACCATTAACATGCCCTGCAAAACAGGTTTTGGCAAACATCTCACCAATAGCTGGTCTTCCAGCCAGGAGAATTCACTTTAAATCAGATTTCTTCTGCGCTAAAAATCCTTCCTGGGTTAGTCTGCTCAAACATGTCATTTTAATTGATCTCCCTCCAGTAAGCCTTTTTTCTGAAAAATTCCACTGACAACTGTTAATTTTTGCTTTAAAAACTGTGTGCTAAAACATTAACCCTTTTGAGTGCAAAAGAGCAGGAAAAAGTATGTAAAACTATTAGAAAAGAGGGGATATAAAGAAGATCCCATGAGTTTGGTAGAGTGGGGATGGGGAGGAAGAGCTCTGCTCCTTTCTGTATGCCTCAAATCATGGCTCTAGTACAAACATTTCATTCTACTGAATATTTTTAAAATTTCTACCCAGCTTAAATAAAGTATAATTTTTAAAAAAAAAGATACTTCAAATAATCCTCAGGTTTGGTTTTTTTTTTTTTTTTTTTTTTTTTTTTTTTTTTTTTAACTAGAACAGGCTGTTCCCTGACCATGATGGCCTCTGAAAAAAAAAAAAAGCACTTACTCATAGCAGCTTTTCCAAAGAAGTTGTTCATGATGGTGTTCTTTGTTGGTGGCTTGCAGTTTGCTGCAGACACCTGGAAGCAAAGAGAGGAATAAGCACAGGAATTGCTCTCAGCCCTCAAGGTGCACAGCACTGCTTCTGGACAAGCAAAATAATAAACAGCATTTGTTCCCATTGCCTTAGATTTTAGCAGATTTAGCAAATTCTCTGTTTTGGAGAATTCGAAGATACTCACTAGACACCACGTGCATCAAAGTGGGCAGAGTAAGCTCCTAAGAACTCCTTAGCCAAGCCTTCAGATCTGACTTGGGGCACATTCCCATCTGATGGCTGACAGCGTTACTGGGACTAGGGTCAGCTCCCAGGAAAGAACTACTCTTTTTGCAAACCATCAGTGCCTCAATTCACAGCAGCCGACAGAGGAAAGAACACGGACTGACCAAACCAGGAAAGCTTTATCCAGCTCCTCTGGCACGTAGGCTGTTTGCAAGGGAACATCACTGCTCTGTTACACCAATGCAACCACCAAAATGAGAAATCACACCCACACCCCCTAAGAAAGTGCAGTCTCTTAATCAACTTCTTTTCATGCAGATAAAAGGCAACCAGACACTAAAGTTCCCAAACCACTGCACACTTCACCATTTCTAAACTCTCTATAAAAATCAGAGAAAGGAACCCAAACGTTCTCAGTTATAAAAAGGCCAAACCACCCACAGGGAGTGTTACCATTTTAACACCCATTTGTCTGGCCACATCGCTTTAAAAACAATTATACTAATTAAAATGAAAACATAATCCTATCCTGGAAAAACTGCAGTGCAGAAGATAAACAATTTAGTCTTGCACAGGTCAAGCTCTGAAACTTCCCTCACCAACCAAGTTTAAATACCTTGATACTTTTAAGACCTGGGCTTCTCATGTTTCACTTATTGCTCAGAGCAAATCCTTTTAAGCACAATGGAGAGAGCAAGATCCTCAGCTGCTGTGTGCATTGGGATGGCTGGAGAGGGCAGAGCAATCATCTCCATGAGGCAGCTATGCTGGTTTACACTCGCCCGAGACCTGGCTCATTGGGGAATGTCAAAGCTATGGCTATGTGGAGAGATCCAGAGTGTGGCATGAGGGGTTTCTGCCCCAGGTGACTGCTCACGATTAAACACTTCCAAAGGATCCCTGAGCACTGCCAGTGGGACGTGGGCTTGGCAGGAGGAACAGCGCAGGGGTGGCTGAGGTCCCTGAGCCGTGTGCCAGTGGATCATTAAAGCCACAAACTAAGGGACTGAAGTAACTTACACCTGCGGCCTCCTTGGCCTCTGCTTTGGCCTCCTTAGGCGTGTCCTGGGGTCTGGCTGCTGCTTTGGCTGCAAACATGCCCATGATGCCTTTGTGCTGCTGCGGAGGGGGTTTGGCAGCCCGGACCCTGTGGCCGTTGATAGCGGCATCGGGGTCCCTTTGCCTCTGGGGACTCTGCACAGGCTCCGGCACTTGGGGAGCGTCAGGCGGCGTCCTGGGCACAGCGGCAGCGCAGCGGATGGCACTGAACCTGTGTGGTGGAGTGAAAAATCCCATTAGCCTTTTCAGCTCTGCATTGCTCACCTCGTGGATAGGATCATGCCTTCCCCTTTCCTGCAGCGCCACCACTCCTCTGAGCCTGCGTTCTTCTGTTATGGAAAAAGGAGCAATTTAATCTGTGCATGGGACAAGAAAGAAAGTCTGGCACAGAGTAAGAGATCTCTGATGAAAAGATCAGCTGAACCTGTCAGCAAGAGCCACAGCATTCACATATCAAACAAGCTGTGCAGCTTTCCTGGGGGGAAAAGGGCCTTCTCCACACTCAGGCTTGACAAGGAGCAGGATGAATTTTATTCCTAAACAAGCTGTGCTTCCTAAAGCCCGTGGCAGAAGTTGTATGGCTGTGTGAGGATCTAACATGTTTACAGCTTTCTGATGCTCTGTCAAAGCCCCACAGTTGCTGCAACAAGCAGCCACACTCAGCCAGGTAACTAAATCCCAGATGAAACTGAACAATTGAAATGGCTCAGAAAATATCCATGACATTCCTATTTAACTACACAAAATAATTTCCAAGTAATCCCTGAGAGTGAGAAGCCGCTTGGATTATAATGGTCTGAAACTTGATTGTTTGGGGATATAGAGACAAAAGAACGAAATGACGTGCTCACAGTTAGAGCACAACTCACTGACAGTCAGGAATAGCAGTTCCCAAAAACAGCTGAACTCTGCTCCCCACTGTGCAAATCACAGGCAACACTTTCCAGATTTCCCACAGAAATGCCACAAAAGAGCCCAGCTCATGCCTCCCAGCCCACTGAATTACACAGCAAATTTTTATTTGCCTAAGCAAATAAAAGCAGCCTTCTTTCAGTTCATTTCTGTGCCTCAGCATTAGCTGCTCACGTGCACAGTCCACTTCTACTCCCATCAGGATCTGTATTAACAAAACAACATAATCTCCACAGCATTCCCAGGCTGCAGCAGCAACCTCTTGACATTCGAACCTTTAAAGGAAGGAAAACAAGACATGGAAGAAAAATAATCCTACTCTCCTTTGTACTTTCAATCTGTTTTTAACATGGTTAATACAGCTCTCAGGGCAGTGTGAGCTCCTACTCTAAACACCACCAACTCTCCAATATATAATATTGTCACAAATAATACTCTCAGCAGTTATGCTGACTGTGCAGCAGAGCTCAGCTAACCTTCCCACATTCCAAGTCAGCTTGCCTTGATGCTGCTGTGTGACTATACCTTTATGGGCTTGACCCAAAATTCACTAAATAACCACTGAAAAAATAGCCAATACTTGGACTATGCTCTGCAAACAAGGAGCTGCTTCTGTTTGGAAAGCTGGCAATGCTAACTAATACCAGATACTGGTATTAGTACATCTAACCACCTCCACTGTCTTCACAGCAAAGCAGGTCCCGCAGAAACCCAGAAAAGAACAAAGATCCTTGTCCCAAAGCTGTGAAATATCTGGACAAACAGGGAGGTTCTGTTTGCTACAAACCCCACATAATTAAACCTCTGGCTTTTGCAGGTCCTGCAGGAATCTTTTCCCAAGTGTCACAGACAATCCATGCAGATGACAAAGAGAGGGAATGGGATCAATCTGTCTTTACTTCAGTCGGGTCACAAGTGAAGAAAGTGCACTTTGTCTTAGTTTGCTTGGGAAATCCTGCTTCAAAGCTGGATTTACATGCAGGCCTCAGCTGCTTCAGAACATGGATTATGTAAACCTTCTGGAGGTTTAAATCCCAAAGGATACAAGTTAAAGGCAAAAGGGTCGCCACGCTGGGGTGCCTAAGAGTAAAAAGAGTGGATGAAGGCAACTGCAGCCACACCCAGGACACATGGCTCCACTGAGGTGGGATCACCCAGCACCTTCCAGGGCATCCACCCAAACACACAGCTTCTATGCCACTTTTTACAGCTTTTCTCTGCCACTCTCTTGTCAACACTTTGGACACAACCACATTTCCCCTCTCAAATTGTATACTCCTCCTATGACACACCCTTCAGGCATCCACCTTTAAACCAGATTGGTCATGGCACCGTGCATCCCCATGACTTCAGGCTGGAGCTGTCCTGGTGGGAACAACAAGCAAACAAGAAGCTGCAGCTGCCAGGCACTGCTCAGGAGGGAGCCAGTGACTCTTGGGGACTGCAGTCCCTCCCAGCTCTTCTCCACTTCCACCAGGAAGGACACTGGTGCTGCCTGGACTGTTCTATGTGCTTCTTCCACGTCTCAGAGATTACAGCCTACTCTGAACTGCAACAAACTCACACAAAGATGTGTGCGTGGAGCCCAGCTCCTGGAGAAGGACTTGCTGTGAGACATTTTCAGAGAACTGGATGAGTCCAGAAGATGAGAACACAGTTTCACAAAACAGAAAGCAAACTCCTGTAAATGCTTTGCTGAGCACATCATTCCTGGTTTTATCAGCCTGTTTCGATTTTCTCTTCCTGTGTGGCTGAGAACTGGATTAAAATGGTCATGATTAAGCGTGGCTTGGGAAAGAGAGAAACGTTTCCACCCATCAGACAACCAAGGTACTGGAACAGCCTCCCCCTCAGAGTAAGGACCAAGTGAATCAACTGTGAGCTCAGTTTACTAAACAACCACACAATGTTCTCTTTGGGCACTGCTTTGGCAGGACTCTGAGGATATCTCTTCCTAGCTTTCCAAAAGCCCAGGCCTATCTAGTAAGCACTGGAGTCTGGAAGTGCTTCAGAAGGAAAAGGAAGGCAGGACTCACTTGCTGCAGTGCTGCAGGTTTGTTTTGACGATGTCATAGTCGGTGTTGTAGAGGGGGGAGCTGTCCTTGAGCAGGGCCTTCTGAATGCTGTACACGTGCACACTGGCAATTGTGGACAGTTTAGACTTCATTGCTGGGGAAAAAGAGAAAAAAACCCAAAACTCTCTGTTAGCACACCCTTTAGGATGACTGACAGACTACTTGACAGCAAAATATGAATATAAAAAGATCCAACCACACCTTCTCCCAGCGCTCACTAATGAAGAATTCAAGGCAACAAACCCCACAAGCCTGTCACATTTTCCACTACACACTCTTGGTTCCTGCACAACCGACTTACGAGGGATCTCTCTGTGTTTCCCTTCAAAGCATCCAGTGTTTGGGATGCAGAATAGCTGAGTGAGCACCTAAAGCTGAGGCAGAAGGTAGCTGGTCACTGGTCTGCCCTGCTGGAACTGCTCTCTGCTGCTGGGGCTGTGTCCAGCACCACAGTGTCACCCCCACCAGTCTGCTGGAATGAAAACTTTCTCTCTTTTATGCTACTTAGACTGCAACCCCCTTGAGACAAGGGCTCGCTTTCAGGAATTCTTTGTTCATTGCTTATATTGTTCTTTCCACAGAGTCCTGGTCTGAGGCTGAGCTTCTAGGCACTGTAAAAATACACACAGTAATCATTTCTTGGGGCCAGTCCTAGACTATGCAGCCCTACTCCCATCAAAAATCTCAGCCTCTTCCAAATATAAGTCATAGCTTTGGCCTGCCTTCCAATACAAAAACCATGAGCAACCCTTTCCTCCACAGCAAAACAGTGTTACACAGCACACATAACTCAACAAACATGACACAGAGTAGTTGCACTGCCTGACAATCTCCTACTCCGAGGAAAACAGCCTGAGCTAGAAATCCACTTCAGATTTCCAACAACGCAAGTCCTTCAAACAAAGTGAGGTCATTAGCTCAGATTCTTAAGGTCACAAATACCACAGTGTGCTCTCAAGTGCCAAAGACGTTATTTGAAAGTGATGAAGAGCCTGAAGCTGCATTTCAGTTCTGCGGGTAAGATTTCATCAGCAGGACCAGAAAGATGGTGAGACAACAGACAGTGCACAGAGCAGTGTTGCAATAG